>NW_004567137.1:2772404-2818243 GCF_000260355.1 Condylura cristata
TTTATAGTCAGTCTTTAAGGTTAGTTTTTGAGTCTGGCTTTATCTTTGGTTTCTTTGCTTGGCTTCTCTATATTCTACTTACAAGTGACACCATCCAGTATTTGTCTTTGTCTTTTGACTTGCTTTCCTTAGCTTAATCCCTTCTAGTTCCAACTATGTTGCATGAGCTTATTGTTTTTATAGCTGAGTACTATTCCACTGTGTATATATACCACATTTTCTTGGTCTACTCATCTGTTTGGGGGCACTGAGGTTGTTTCCCATTGATTGACTATTGGAAACAGTGCTGCAATTAAAATAAGAGTGCATGTTTCCCTTCAAGTTAGTATTTTTGTATTCTTTAGTTAGAAACATAGGAATGGAATTGCTGGGTCTTAAAAATATCAGCAACATGAAAGGCTTGTGAAATCCCTTCTGAAATAAAATTTAAAAGATAAATAATACATAATCCTAGACTAGATCTTGGGTAGGAAAAAAATTTCTATAAAGGCAGTATTGGTACAATTGACAACGTTAGCATACGGTTAGTAGATATAAGTGTTGTAAAAAGTAATATAGTCATAATAACTTTCCTAAATTTTATAACCATTCTGTGAATCTGTAAGAGAATAGTCTTGTGTTAGGACACATATATTTGGATATTATAGAGTAAAGAGAATGGTATATACAGACTTTCAAATGGTCCAGAAAATACATAGAGAAAGAAATCAATAAAGCAGTCAGTGGCAAAATGAATCTAGGTCTATAATATAATAAATGGAAGTGCCTCACTCTATTCTCACAAATTTTCTGTAAGTTTGATTTCTCATAAAATCAGACATTTCTTAAGAAGTGACGTGTTATTTCATAAAATTTTCTGAAAAGAAAAAGTACTTGCAATCCCGCCACTCAAGATAAAGAAATACCTAATTGCTTTAGAAGGAAAAAGCTCTTTGTTAACAACTGGGCAGGATAAGAGTTTGTTATGCTTTGGTTCATGGGTACAGGGGCATGGGAAGGGTGGCAGTTGGTTTGTTGAACCTAGGCTAGCATAACCAATGGTTTCCAAGAGGAACTCTCCTGGGAGCTCTTGAGAAAGATCATCCCCTGTCCTTTTCTTCCTTGCATCTTGGATCAGATAGAGGCATGGAGCAGTGGTAGCCATTGTGGCACTATGAGGGAAAGTGAGACGTGATTCAGAGCCCAGACACCATGGAGCTGCTTTATTAACCAGCCCTAGTGCCACCCTCGCTGTGGACATCTTGTTACCTGAGATAATAAATTTTCTCATTCTTTGAGCAAATATTTTTTAGGTATACTGTGACAGAGAAAAGCATCGTGATACAACCCTTTGCTTTGTTCATTTATCAGCCACATGTGCAAAGGCTCCTCCAAAGGAAAAAATTTCATGGGGCCAAATCTGACTTTTGAGAATGAGTCCATTTTATCAGCTCGAAACTGAAGGACAGGTGTTTCCAGAGCGGGACAGGCAGCTTAGGCTTTGGGCCTAGAAAGTAGAAATTGGAGCCCAGTTTTATTCTCTGAGACCTTGAGAAGTATAAAAAAGTGATGAGGCTTTATTAGGACTTGTTTGGGCTTCCATGGAGAATACAAATTTGGAGTAAATAGGCCAGGTTGTGTCCCCTGGAGTAGTGCTTGGCTACAGATTAGGTAGGGGGTGGGCCAACTAGCCAATCCAAGACTGTGGTGATGACCTTTGCACCTATGTCTCCTGGGAGTAATCATCAATGACAGAGGTGTTGCGGAGAAGGGCACTGTGGCGGGAGGCCTCTGAAAGCTGTGGTACTCACAGAATAGGCACTTAGAAATAAATGCCAGACCACTGATTCACTGATAGGTACTTAATGAGAATTTGGTATATTTTCAGTAGGATACTCCATGCTAACTACCCAGGGCTTGACCTGGCAGTGTTCCCACCCTCACAGAGTTTACACACACAGAGGCTGTGTGTCACCCAGAAAGGATGCTCCAAACATATGTAGATTCAAACCCTGACTCTACCATTTACAACAGGACTCTGAACAAACTATTTTCTTGGTGCCACAGTGACCTCCTGTATAAAAATGAGAACAGCAGCAGTATCTGGATTTCAAAGTAATCCTAAAGCATAAAATATAAAATGGACATAGCATGCTTAATACAGGCAATGGAACACAGTTATCATTCCAAAACAACATAATGGTTGTTGTTATTTTTATGTTGTATGATTTGGTATAGTATTCATAATAGCTGCTGCTGTTATCAATATTATCATTTACTTTTGTACTTTTGTTGTGTTAAGGGATGTTGTGTTATTGATGATAATCTGCTCAAAAGCTGAGTGCACCTTCATCTTTGAAGACAGTCAAGGAATTCATTGGTTTGAATGTATTCACCATCTTAGCGTCAGAAACAGTCCTTATTCTCCTTTCTTCTACACCTATCCTGTAAACATAAGACAGCTTGAATCAGAGATGTGAAGGTGACAGGCACCCCAGGACAACTGCCCCTTCAAGCCAGCCATAGAACACACCTTTCCAAATGCAAAATAAATATCTGTTTTGGGAAAGGATTTGTATTACTTCAAGTCTGAAAACCCAAGGGATTTTTAGTCACTGAATCTACTGTGAAAGACTTTTCTCTTCCCCACCAGTGCCTCATTGACATATCCCAAGGAAGAAAATATGAACATGAGAAACAAATTATTCCTGTGTCCACATTAGGAATATTAGCGGTCCCATAGACCAGAATGTTACACATCTGATATTATTTTGAAAAGGTCTGGACCTTGTCAAGTACTATCAGGAGGGATTTGGCCACATATGAAACTGCCTAGTCAAGTTAACTCAAATGTCACAACAGACTCTACTGCATGCTCCTGTTCTGGAAAACAAATTTACCGCAAAAACAAACAAACAAGCATTTGGTAAACCAGTAGTTCAAACCCTAAAAAAACTCACTTCATCTCAGCATTCCTAGTTTTATTTTCTACTTAGGCTTGGATTCACTGAAATACTTTGATCTATGTATGGATGATATACCCACTAAAACTTTTCTTTGTTATCACTTAATTTTAAGATGAGAGCTATCCATAAATTAAGATTTCCCTGAATGCCCTTACTAAAGAAAATAAGACTCATGCATATGAGGCCTATCAATACATATCACTCATTTCTATAAAACATGGTTTAAAAAAATCAAGCTGAACTTTGAAAAGTAATGATCTCACCTATCCCTCAGATCTGAATCTAAAAATAGTTAGAAAGGCAATTACAATAAGATGATAGACTTGGTTAATTTGGTGTCTCATTGACATCACTGGACACCCAGGTTTTATCTGATATCTATCCCTGTGGTGTCTGTCAGCTTCATCCTGATAGATGAAAAGCCAGACTGGACTGTACATTCTCCTTATGGTCACAAGATGACTTAAGGAAAAGACATCCAAAAGTGTGTGTGTGTGTATGAGAGAGAGAACAAGTATGAACATGAGTAAGCTTTTCTTCTTAGTCTCGTAAAATCAAGAAAATATTAGTCCAAGGAGCTTTCCTCCACAAATAGGTACATCTTCAAGTTTCATTAATTAGAATCAAATCACATGTTTATATCTAACCTACCACCAACAAAGAGATTAGGGCCACTATGATTGACTGAGGCCATTGGGACCTGATTATGTGTCACCCAGAGCAAAGGCAGATTCCCGAACAGAGAAAGGGGATGTGAGGAATTGAACTTATTCTGCATTTTGCCCTAGTTATTAAGTAAAACTGTAATTATCCTTCATCTGTATGATCAGTCAGTTTCAAATTGAAGAGAACTAGAGGAAAAGTTATCATCCCAAGCCATCAAGTTGGAATGAAAATCACATGTCACTTGGTTATAATTATTCTGTAACATTGAATATTAATGATTTTCTAAAAGTTATGCCCCCAAAAATTTGACATTAAAAAAAAAAACAACAAACGGGGGGGGGGAAGGGAGGGAAATGCATGGGACTAGGGTGGTGGCACAGGGGTGATCTGGTGATGGGAAACCCGTGGGGATTACAATCGAGATGGCAAAAAAAAATGTGCAAAATGATGTAAAAATAAACTTTGTAATAAAAAAAAAAAAAAAAACAGAGAACTAAATGATTTCACACTCCATGAAATTATGCCAGAATTGAAGCTGATTTCCTGGGTAATCAACAGTCTAAGGGCCCTGGAGTCTGACCTCTCCAATACACACCCTCCTTCTCACACCAACCCCCAGTGCAAACTAAATATCCTATGGGCATGTTCTACCTTTCCTCACTTCTCCTTGGCCACAGGGCTCAGGCCCCTTAATTTGAAGATAGTCTCGTCCAGTTCCAGTCGGCTGTCACATGTGACCTTCAGATCCCTACCAGCCAGTGACTTAATCAAACTTCCTCAGGACCCCTGAGGCCTGGACTTAGGACATTGTTTCCTGCCTGTCTTCTTTCTCTTTACCAGCCTAAGATGATCACACAAATTATATGGATGAATTGAGTCATATTAACTGGGAAAGCCACTTATAGAGGAGGTGCTTTCCTTTTTCTCCTTTAATCCATCATTCAGGTGCAAACCTCTCTTGGATCTAAGCCCTTTCTCTCCCTTTTAAACCTATTCCTTCATCCTGAATATAGCTTATTCCTTTTTAGGCTTTAGTGTTCAGAGTAGAATAATCCCCCTCAGAGAATTTTTCTTGATAATTGTGATGCTGGCATGTTTTTTGATGCTATGTATTTTGAGATCAGGTGTTATCTATGCCATTCGGGCTTAGTCTCTGCTCTGCGCTCACATTTCAATGGGAAGAAACAAGCAGATAATAAATAAGTAAATTATATATTATATTAGAAGTCATGGCAAAAAAATAGAAGAAGAGAGGATTGGAGCAATGGAATGGATTGGGAGGATTGCCATTTTACATGTGGTAGTCCTATAGGTTTCATGAAAAAGATGATGTTTCAAAAAACTGAGCTGTAATTCACATTCCATAAAATTCACCATTTAAGTGGCCCTCCCTGGTGGTGCAGCTGGTTAAAGCACAGTAGTAAGAAGCTGCAGCCACTTGAGCATGAGTTCGATCCCGGCCCCAGAGGTGACCCACATGGCATGGCAGACCTCTCCTGACCCGCCCGCTGCTCCCCTCAGCTGTGTACTTCGTCAGTCAGCCTGTTCTGCTCCCCACTCTGTCTCTGGTGAATCCTCTCACCACCCCTGCACCTCTGGCCTGTACCCCAGTTCTGTATGCATAAATAAATAAATTTTTAAAAATTCACCATTTTAAAATGTTCAAAACAGTGGTTTTTTTTTTTTTTTGGTATTTTCACAAGGTTATGCCTCTAATACCACTAACAATTTTAAGTTATTCTATCACTCCAGATACAAACCCTGTGCTCTTCAGTGGTTACTCCTCCCTGGTCCTGACCACCAGCGATATACCTTTTCCAGAAATTTGCCACCTTGGGACATTTAACCTACATGTAATCATACAATATGTAGCCTTTGTGTCTGGCTTCTTTCACTTAGTATAGTGTTTACAAGGCTCATTTATGTTCATAGCAACAATCAGTGCTTGGACCTGCTCCTTTTTTGTGGTTGAATAATACTTCATTGTGCAGATATACCACATTTTATTTACCTACTTTGCCATTGATGTATGTTGGCTTTTTTTTTTTTTTAAGATTTATTTTTTGTACATACAGAACTGGGGTACAGGCCAGAGGTGCAGGGGCAGAGAGGGGATTCACCAGAGACAGAGTGGGGAGCAGAACAGGCAGATTGTCAAAGTACACTGCTGAGGAGAGCAGGGGGTGGATCAGGAGAGATCTACCGCCTCGGAGGTGGATCACCTCCGGAGCAGGCGGGGATCCAACTCATGTGGAAGTGGCTTTAGCTTCTTAGAGCTATGCTTTAACCTGCTGTGCCACCAGGGTGGCCTGATATTCTTTTTAACTATTATGAATAATGCTGCTATGACAATTAGTGTCCAGGTTTTTGTGTGAACATGTTTTCAGTTCTTTTGGATATATATCCTAGGAGTAGAATTGCTGGGTCTGATGGTAACTATATGTTAGTTTTTTGAAGAACTGTGTTTCTCAGTGGATAGAACTTTTTCCAATACCATCAGCAATATATCAAGGTTCCAATCTCACCACAACATCATCAACACTCTGTAGTAACAGTTGTCCTGGCTGGAGTCAAGAAGGCAACATATAAACTAAGATTTAATGGACCTGTAGAAGGAATTGAGTTATATGGATGTTCAGGGGAAGAGAGCTGAGAAGGACTAAGCCTCAGGTGAGGTTGCCTGATGTCTCCCAGGACAAAGGATGGCAGTGATAGTGGACTGGTGTGTCTGAGGGCCAAGTAGAACAGGGAGAAGTTAGAGAGATAGTTCCAGTCGGTGAAGGGACTTGAACTTTGACTCTGAAAGAAAAAGGAAACAGAAGAGTGATGTGATTTGACCTACATGTTAAAAATATCACTAACTGCTGAATTCCTTTGGGAAATGGAGAAGAATCGGTGAGGCTATTGGTAGATTTTTGCCATAATGGTGAAATCTAGGGTAGTGGGTGTTAGGTGATGCAAAGTGGTTGAATTCTGCTTTTTTTCCCCCCTTCTGAATTAACAAGGTTTACTGGCTGATTTTGAGTGGAATATGAGAACAAAAGGACCCAAAATTTGTGGTTCACTCACTTTTACTTGAAGTTAAAGCAAATTAGGAAGTATAGTCAAATTCATTTTTCCCCTTATTTAAGTTAGACTCAAGATTCTTCTTTAGCTAATCTCACAAGTTAAGAATTTGCCCATAGTACTGATGATTAATAATAATGATGATGATGATGATACCCTATTAAACCTATTAAACAGGCCCTTTAATCCAACTACCTTGTGAGGCAGGTATTATTGACCTGAATTTATACATGTATAAACAAAGATGTGATTAATAACTAGCAACTTCCCTAATTTTTGTCTATCCTTCCAATTTAGGACCAACGAGAGAAAATCCAACATGCACCCCTAACTCCTACATTGGATGCCATGCAGATTCTAGTGAGCTATCCAAGCTTCCCCACACCAAAGAGCTCCCTGTAGTTTGCATAGGAATCCAAGTTCAAAGCTCTTTTCTCTCCCACACAGTTGTCTTCACTCAAAAACAAAACAAAAAACCAAGTGGAGATTTTTGTGAGCACTCATTTTCTTTCCACCTAATCCAATATTTAAACATCCAGTATTTGCACAGTGATTTTGACTTTTTTGGTAAGTGCTTTTGAGTGTAGCCTTTGACTGAAAGAGAGAACTGAAAATATCTGAATAAAAGCCAACCAAGCCAAAGCAGTTAACTTACCATGTGTAGGCATTCTTGGCATCTCAATATTTCTGGGCTTTGCAAATGTTTTCCTTCAGGATGTAGAACACTGTGACAGCCAGCTCTCTAGCTAGGGATGCTGGCAAGTGAAACCCAATTGATATGAAAATAGCATCATTCCCTCTCTAAGCATATTTACCCTCCAGGGAAAACTATTCCATCTAAGTCAAAATCCTAATAAAATATATCTTGGAAGTTAGTAAAATATTCATTTATTCTTTAAAAATTTCTAGTTCTTTACCTTCATCACTAGTGATAAATGATTATGGCAAGACTTTTAGCTTATTTTAGTTGCAAATTGCCCCCCCCCTTTTTTTTTTGGTTTTACAAATAAATCAGCTGATACCATATCCAGAAATATGAATTAAAATATCTATCAAGTTCGGTCTAAAATTGGGTCTGAGTCATCTCTTTATCTGTAATTGTGACTTAAAAAATATCTGTCAGCATATTCACTCTCACAAGGCCTTTTGAATCTATCACTCATGAATATCAGGTTTTGGTGTTCTGTGTGTCCTGGAAATTTGCTCGCCAGACCTTCACTCCTCCTTCCTCCTTTCAAAAGTTAAATCACTTCTTGACTTACATGAGACCTCAGCCAATCTGTCATGCCAGGTCACTGTTGTCCCTGAGTATAGCATCATGGTTCTGAACTTTGAGCCGTGTAGGGGAAACAATTAAAATTTAAAATACCAGAGAGTCATTCCAGATCTAAAGATTTAGGATTTCTGGAGGTGATGCTCAGACAAATGTATAATCAAATGTCCCTGCCTAACATTACAACTTGAGAACCCATCACAAACCAATCACACATTCCAAAAAACTGATGTTGGTTTCTGGCTGTAAGACCTCAGGATGTTTGGATTCCAGTCTTCTGAGGTGGTGCATGTAATGACAATGCATGGGAGTGGAAGCTATGGGCTGGCTGTCCAGGCACAGTCCATCTGTATCATAGGACTGCCAGACAAATGCAAAGAAAGGGGGCAGGTGTCGGAAAATTTGTTGAAGAATCAGGACAACCTAGACTTCAAGGGTGTGAGGAGATGGGGGCATTGGGAAAATGGCTGTGATGGAAATTAATGAACACATGTTGAGAGTAGTGCTAGATAGCAAGGCCATGATAATTTGATTTATTTCAACAGGCATTTGTGGGGTAACTTCTCGGTGCTCATCATTGCCTTAGAGTGGATGGCTCCCAATTTGGGCTTGACTTAGATTTTAGCTATGAAATGAAATTTCAGTACCCCATATTCACTTTATTAAGTTTAAGTGCCTGGGGGTAGGTTCGGAAATCTCTAATATATCAAACTCCCCAAAGGCATCCGATCCATCGTCAATGGACCAGGATTTGGAATGAATCTCTATTCCACAAGAAGGAATAAGGCATGTGTGTGTCTCTAAGAAAGGGGCAAAGTAGTAGTGAGCAACATGTTTTACCAAATCTCCTGACTCGGCCCTATCGTTGCTCATATCCTAAATTGTACTCAGGTTGTTTCTCTTCTCTGAAATATCTTTTCCTCACCTCCGCCTTGAAAATATTATCCATCCTTCAAGACCATTCAACTGTGAGGAGAACTGGGACCACATCCCACAGCTCTCCTAGGCCCACATCCATTCACAACCAAATAGCATTGACATCCACCCTCACAGTATCTACTCCATCGTCTCCTTTTCCTTCCCATATGCACCTCTTCACCCCACCTAATCCACTCAATGGCTTTTTAACATATCTCTCAACTCCCTCTGCCCCCTACTCCAATTTATTCTCTACGGCTCTAATAATTTCACATCATTCAATTACAACTATTTTTCATGTTACAAATAAAATTTGCTATTTCCTCATTATCAGTAAAGGTTGGGAAGCAAATAGACCTACTATGTCATTTAGATTTCCTTTGATTTAAGGCATTAGAACCAATTCTAACTAAAGCAAAAATTAATCTGAACTAGTGCATTTCCATTCTATGTACAATTTTTCTCAAAATTCTCATTTTTAGAGAGTCTATGATTGAACATATTTTGAATACTTGTTCATGGGAAGATAGAAGAGTGGCTGAAAGAGCAGCAACAGTTATGCCCATAGAGGAAAGATGGTTCTTACAAAAAAGAATTGGGGTGTTGTTGCCAAACAAATGGATGTTAGGAAGAAAACCAAAATATCCCTTACACCCTAAACATGGCCCAAAGCCACTTAAATTAAGATTGGAAGCAGAATGGAATCCTGTGCTTTCCTGAAACATCAGAGGTCACAATGGAGGAAAGTAACCAAGGAAGTGCAATAGTCTCAACATACTCAGGGTTGGGGGAGGAGGGAGCTAAGTGGTTTGAAGCAAATATTTTGAAATGCTGTTTTAAATGAGTCAGAAGTCACTGTGAGTCATAGGTACATATAAACCATTTTCTTTCTTTTCTTTTTTTTTTTTGTCTGTGATCACCCATTTTCTACTATACTACAATGTCTTTGCAAAACATCCTATAGTTTTTGTTTTTTTTTAAAGAGTCAACCACCATAATCAAGAACAAACAGAATTTCATTGGGGGAGGAAGTCAGTAGAGTAATGGCAACATCTATATCTTTAGGAGGGTAACAAGTCTTCCACTTCCAAGTTCAAGAAAGGCGTGATGAACTCCCGTAGTTCCCACATTCTGCCTCTCCCAAGAATGGTGGGGAGCAAACTTTCAAAGATAAATGTAGCATCAAAAAATAGTAAGTAAAATGACAGGACAGTGAAGGTGAGGACATAAAACATGATGAAAATCCTCAGTGCACGTTTCCTAGGAGGAAAGAAAACATGTGTTAAGAACAGTCTGAAGAAAACTGCCTTTAATTCATGGTCCCTCCATTCACAAAGAAATGAATTTCTTTTCATCTCTGTTGACAACTGCAAAAAGAAGACTTGCTTGGAGTATGTGAGCACCTAAACCAGGTCAGCCTCTGGAATTCCAAGGCACAACATCCATGAAACAGTGGAACCCTGGATAGGATGGGGCTCTTTCTTTCCAGATGCTCTTCTCCCACTCAAGTTGACTATTGCCATCTTTACCTAACCTGTGAAGTTTCTGATGCCTATTTGGGGTGAAATTAAAAGCACATACAGATTTTCCTTGGGACATATGATGCAATATGACAAATGCAATCTCTATCACAGATTTGCTCTGGCATCAAAGTTGTCATATAAAATAAAATGACCTTTTTCAAATTTGTTGATGACTTCTACTGGGCTGTTACTCTGGTGTATTTTATTGATTTGCTTTTAAATCTTGCATTATTGTCTACTTAAAAATGTACTCTATAGGCCCTCCCAGGTGGCGCAGCGGGTTAAAGCACTGCACTGAGAAACTAAAGCCACTTCCGTATGAGTTCGAACCCCGCCTGCCCTGGAGGTGACCACATGGTGAGGCAGACCTCTCCTGCCCCGCCCCCTGCTCCCCTCAGCAGTGTACTTCGTCGGATCTGCCTGTTCTGCTTCCCCTCTGTCTCTGGTGAATCCTCTCACCCTCCGCATCTCTGGCCTGTATCCCAGTTCTGTACGAATAAATAAATAAATTAAAAAAAAAATGTACTCTATAATGAGGGTAGAAGATCTGGAAAATCCAGAAGAACACACAGGAGGGAAGCAATGTCACAGATAATCCAATTACCTGGAATTAATTATCCCTTTAATACATTTCAGAACAGAAATTCTATAGTATAGTAAGTCGGCTATGGATGTATTTCCATGATTTATAAGAAATACATATTTGGCCTTTGTCTTCTTTCTGGCAAAGAGCTCCCAAAACCCTTAGAATTCTCTAAGTATTAAGAGTGGACAAAGATTTCTTGTTTTCTCGAAAAGGTGACTTTTGGAAGCAAGGAAGTCTGGGGATTGGTTTCCAGGGGACCCATCAGGTGATTACAGGGATTTCAGTCTCACCCACAAGGGCTGGGAAAAGGCCTAGAGTTTGGATCCATTACCAATTATGCCTAAGCAATTATGAAACCTCCATTAAAAGACAAAAAAAGGAGGGGGCTGGGGGTGGAGAGTTTCCAAGCCTGGAGATTCAGGGTGAATGTTGTACCTGGAGAAGGCATGGAGCCCTGAGGTCTTTCTCCAATCCCCTCCCATATCTCTCCCACCTGGCTATTCCTGAGTTATAACCCTCTATAGCAAGCCAACAATCTATAAACTAAGTATAAATGTTGCAAGTTGTTCTAGAAAATTAATTGACTTCAAAGAGATCATGGTGGGAACCTCTGAGTTGGTCAGAAATAAAGTTGGTGGGTGCTGACCCTGAACTCACATTAGTGTTTTCAGTCAGGGATGGATGGGCAAGGGTGGCACAAATCAGGGGAATTTGAGGTGTATGTTCAGACAGATAGTGTTCTGAAAAAATTGACTGTAATCATGGTTTTCTTCCCTGCTCTCATGATTTTTCGGGTTCTTTATTCCATCCTTTTCACTGGCATCATCTTCACTTATTAATTTAATGTTTTTGAGTATTATGAACATCTTTTGTACATCATGTCATAAATTGATTACGATTCCTACTTTCAAGCAGCCCATGAAGTAGTAGGAGGGGACTGACTTGAAACAACTTAATTGTAGTAATACACTATGCGTCTCGTGGTATGATTATTTGGACACAGAGAGAGCTGACTGGGGGTAAAGAATCAAATAAGTTTTCTTAGAGGAGGGTTCTGTTTAGGGCATAGATGTAGGTGCTGCATCTACAAGTTAGGATTTGTCAGTATACATGTGTCCAAATGTCCACGGGAGAGGTAGCCTGTCCAGCAAACTCTGGTTTTCAAATCTGTTTTGCAGGCATGCTGCTTGGTGGAGGTGGCTGTGTCATCCTCCATGTGAACATGGTGTTATCTAAAACACTAAGAAATACCCAGATCTGTATTTCTAATGGCATCAATCTATATCTAAAACAGTAAGTAAATCCATATGACCCTAATAAACTAGAAGGCCTTTCAAGCATATGCATAGGTAACTTATAAAAGAAGATAAGACACCACAAAATGTTAATCAACCCTTGGAAAATTTCAATCTTACTCTACTCCATGAACTTTGGGGCCTTTGTTGAGCCCCCAGGGCCTCTTTCTCTGACTTACCAGATTGGGGGAGGAGAGCTCTGCACTAACTGGGGTGGAGACTGAGGAAGCAGAGCCTCCATTTTTTCCATACCCATTTCTTCAGGATTCAGAGTGTCTGTTTTGCCTTCCTGCGTTGGGTACACCCCCAACTTTGTTTTCTTCTGAGTCATATCCTTGCAAAAGTCCTGGGGGGAAAAAAGCAATCAACTATCACTTTTGAAAATGGCTCAGGGTGTTTGCCAGTCTTCTTGTAGCTGATGCAGAGAGTTTTTTCCTCTGGGACACCCACAGTGCAACTCACATGTGAGTCCTGTGTGGTCATTGGCAGGTACATACTCACCTAACACAAAGACACAGCCACAGATTAAGGTAGAGAATTAAACACTGTTTATGTAGGATGGTGATTATTCTTGTACTGAATTCATTCATTCCATTTGCTCATCTATAGGAGACATCTACTGAGAGACTCCTACCAGGTACTAAGTTCAGATAGTGTTAACACAATAGGCCAGGAGTTAAATATGTGTTCAAGGAGCTGGGGGATAGGTAATAAGCAGTTAAACATGTAGACATTCTATGCTGTCGCTTAAGATACATGCTAAGGAGGGAGACAGATTGGCTGAGGCCTACAAGTGGGAGGGTTGGACGCCTCTTCACAGGTGACAAGTTGGTTGATTCAATCATTGTTTCATCTGCACTTTCTCATTTGCCTCAGTGTATATGATCTTCTGGGAGATCAGAGATTGCATCATTTTTCTTCAAGGGGAGACTAGGTGAGGTCTAGAAGAGAGGTGATATCTGAGCTGAGCCTTGAAATATGTGTTCTGTGGAGACACAGAGGACAAGCTCCAGACAGAGAGGAGAGAGGTAGAGGCACTACTGGGGGACATAAGGCATAAGGATAAGAAGTGGCTTTGGTCCAAAGCAGCAGGCAAGGCTAGCAATACACCAACCTCTAGGGAAAGAACTAAATCATGATTTAAATTTGTCTTTTTAAAATTTTACCATTATCTGAATGTGTGTAACTGGAAATCTTACCTCTATTCTTGTGATGAGTTTCTCTTCCTGAAAAAAAAAAAAAAACCCACAATTTTGGGTAAAATAAAACAGTAATTGTCAGGTTTATACAACAAAACCTTATTCATTTTGACATCGTTTGTTGCACAATGGCTCCATGGAAACTGACTTTCACTCAGCAAAATTCTTCCAGTTAGGGTAACTTCATAATGCAATTATGAGATATTGCAGGAGGAATAGCTCAAAGATTAGATTATTTTCAATATATTAGAAGCAGAAATTCACAAAATAACAGATCATTATAAACAATAATTTCTCTCTATTCAGGACCCTTTCCTCGCTGCTTAAAAACTAGTGGGAGAAATATAGTATGTTTATGAGGGGGGGAAATTTTATGTTTGTTAACTCTCTTAAAATTGGGAGTCTATAAATAGAAGTCCTCATTCTATTAGTCAGAATCTCCAGGGCTATCTCTTAACAAAAGAGCTGCCCACAAAGAGTCTGACTTCTCTTTACATCCCAGCCCTCCCTGAGGTCCCTAGGCAGAGAGAACAGATGGTTTGCCTGCTTTCTATCAGTAAGATCAAGACACAGGCTGAAAGCAAACCATCCCCTCTTAAGACATGAATGCCAGTTGCACATATGTCAGGAATAAATAATGCTTTGAAAGTTTGTTAATTAATTATCCCATAATGGACTTGCTGGATACCCTGAAAATCAGAGCTACTGCAGAAAGGACCCCTTTTGGAAATTTAAGGAAGATGCATTGTCGATATGCCCTATCTAGAAACTGATTCTTAAAGAAGCAGTTGTAAAGGCAAGCAAAGATAGAGATTCCTGAGGCATACTTTGTAATGACAAATGTTGATTATAAATTCTCAACTATCCAACAAAATGAATTCATGTATCTGAAATTACATGAAAATTAGATCCCTCATCATATAAGCATTAAAAAGGGAAAGGCAAAATGACATCTCCTGGTATCATACGTTGCTAAGGAAAACATAATTGGTGAAAAAAGTAAGTTGTTAAACAGTCAGTATAATATAATCTCATTAAGTCAGAAATAATAATACGTAAATACATATATAGCAAATGTCGGAAGAATGGAAGCATAAGAAATTGTCCACTATGCTTATCTATGAGGGGGTGGATTTCTTCTTTATTTTAAAGTATGAAATAATTCTCTAAAATTGCAATGATTAAATTACTTTTGTTCAAAGAAAAAAATACATATGCATTTAAAAAAATTTAATGGGGGAGCAAAAGCAAAACTGGCTCTTCCATTTTAAATTTTTTTTTAATGAATGTGTGTTTTGAGTCAATGGTTTACAGCACTGTATGTGTGTTAGAAGCACAGGTTCATAATTCTACAAATGGATCTTATCATGTCACACTCACCACCAACCCCCCCATAAGCCTCCACCAAAGTCCAGTGAGCAAGAGTGATTCTTTTCATCTTGAAGTTTACTTTATCTTTCTTTAAAAAAAAAAAAGATTTATTTTTATGCAGACAAAGGTGGGGTATAGGCCAGAGGTGCAGGTGCAGTGAGAGGATTCAACAGGGACAAAGTGAGGAGCAGAGCAGGCAGATCGACGGAGTACACTGCTGAGGGGAGCAGCAGGCGTGTTAGGAGAGGTCTGCCGCGCCATGTGGATCACTTCTTGGGCGGGATTGAGCTAGCCCTGAAGCAGCTGCGGCCAGCTTCCAGTGCTGCGACCTAACCCATTGCGCCACCGGGGCGGGCCCCCTATTTCATCTTTCTGAGTCTTTTGAAAATGAGGATATAGACTAAATGACAGTAAGCTCCCTTCCGTGTCTAAAATTCAAGTCTATTTTTTAGTGAATTGTTGATTCCAAGTCTGAGATTTCCTTGAAGAGGTGGTTTTCTTTGTGCCTATAAAGCTATTTTATCCTTACCTGGACAGATTTACTATCCATTCCTCCTAATTGCTTTTTAATATCCACAATCTTCTCCTTTAAAATAAGAAGAAAATACAAGTTGTAGTGAATGATGTATGGAATTGGAGAAACTAAAGATGATCATTTTTAGGAGAAAGTTTACCCATCATCAAAAAAATCTCAGATTTAAAAGAAGCTGTCCCTATACTCCCCGCCCTCCCTTACCCCCCCCCAACTGTTCTGGATGCTGAGCTCCAAAATCAACATTAAATCAAGTCAGTAAAATATTATTGGACATCCTATGTCTAAGGCCATTGTGCTGTTTGGACACGGGCAGTAAGAGTGTTTGCCCTGAACAGCCTGTGAAGAATGTCCCGTCTACACCGTTCTTTTATCCAGCCGCTATGTGGTATGTTCATTGTTTATAAAGGAGTTGTGATGTGATCATCCCATTTTATTAGGTTCCCTAATTTATTCATAAGATAAATTACACAGTACTTATCAAAGAGAATTGTGTTTCTGATACTGAGCAAGTCTAGAAGTGCAGGTGGAGATTTCAGAAAGCTCTGCCACTGGGTGGCTCAGTATCAGGCAGTCCCCAAGGGCCCCTTCAGGTCTTTTCTGTCACTGACAGGACTTTTAAATTTGTTTCTTTTGTGTGTGTGTGTGTGTGTGTGTGTGTGTTTGGGGGGGAGGGTGTGGAGGATGCTTTAGAAATAATTCTACCAATCTTTCTCTTCAGACCTTTCTGAGTCACTCCATTTTAATTAATTTTAATTTATTATTTTAATTTAATTAACTCATTTCTCCTTTAGTTCTCCCTGACTTGATTTGCTTTTCTCTCTTTCTTCTTCATGATCTTTAGTTTCCTCTTTGTCAGAATAAACCCACAACATTCCTACAGCTTTTGTTTCTGCAGTGAATGATATGTAAAATGTGCTATCATGTGTATCACTGTTTTTGTTCTAACACAGCCTTTCCCATTAACCTTCAGACCTATGGAGCATAGGTTAGTGATTCCAATAAAAAAGGTAGTAAGACACAGACTTGTCACTATTTTAGAGTCTTTACTTCAAAGTCCTGAAGTTCTAGTAGAACAGAATAACTGCCAGTCTTAAGTCTGCTTCATAGCCAATGTAAATCACTGCCTTTCCCTTCCTACAGTCTCTTTTTAAAGGGGGAAATTAAACTTTTCTCTGAAGAGTGTCTCTAAGGAATATAAGGAAATAGAGCAACAGGAAAACTTTGGAGACTGTGCAATCCAAAACAACTCCTCCTTGGGAAGGCTCAAAGAAAGTGCAAATCTCTCTCTTTCTCCAAGACGTTTATCCCATGTCTTCTTAGGTGCTGGAGAGCAAAGATTAAGAACAGAGATTCATTCCTTTCCAAGGCATCAAGATATAAACTAATCAGATTATCTTGACTGAATGTTTAGGTAGAATAGAATAGTCTAAACTTTTGGTATCATCACAAAACACAGGTCAATGGCCCTCAGGGAAATTGTTCCTAGTGACAGAAGGTGGGTGTTAATTCTGTTATATCTGACCTAGCAAACAGCAGGAAGGTGAGAAGAGTTGGCAGGGTTTCCACAACCCCCCAGATTGTCCAAGTCCTTGCTTACCTCGATGTTTGTCCACTGGTCAAGGTCAAGGTCCCCGTGTGACTCTAACTTTTCAATTTGCCCTTCCAGCGACATCACCTCCTTTAACAAGCTGCAAACAGACGAAGACATGGACTCAGACCTGTGGATTAAGAATAAAATCACCCAGGGGACAATCTATTTTGATCTTTCAAGAATGAAATCCTATTCTCATGTAAGAAGGTAGCTGGGTAGTGATTGTATTGGGATGTGAAGCTACAAATGCAATCCAAGAAAGTAACACTCTGAATAACCTAGATGATAGTAAAGAGATAAAAGGACTAAGTGGATACAAGAACAGGAGATTGAAATTATTAAAATAGAAGCTTAGGTAAATTTTTTTACATTAAAAAAAAAGTTTAAACCTTGAAAAATCTTTAGAACGTAAGACTCAGCAAACAATTCTTAGGGTTGGCACTAACAGTACATTCTATAAGAAGGAAATGGATGAATTGGAACTCATCAAAATTTAAAACTTTTGTTTGGCCAATGGCCCTGTTTAGATTTGCTTATCACATATTTGGTCAAGGCCTTATAGCTAGAAAATATATAAACACTTCTCAAAAACAAACTACCCAGTTAGAAAACAAGCAAACGACATGTATAGATAGGCTTTCGCTGCGAGATACCTGGATGGCAAACCTGCAAATGTTCAGCGCCATTGTCATCAGAGAAATGAAAGCTCAAACCATGATGAGCTCTCACTACACACAATTTAGCCAGGTGTTAAAAACTTCACAGTGTTAGCAATTGTAAAGACATGTAGTTTTAAAATATGGTTTTATTACATCTGAAAACACATGGGAAATGTCCATGAGTTTCACAGAATTGCCAGGAGCACATGGCAGAAAAAGTTAATAATGACTTCATTTGGCTTGTGCAGAGTCCAGCGTGGGCAAAAACACGAATGCATCGTGGTTTTTTTTTCTTTTACCAAGTAAAAGAAATTACCCCCAAAGGCATGAACCGTTTCCTGCTATCTTCTGGTATAGCAAACTGTTGAGAGACTAGATCGTGGCCACTGGCAGCTTGGCTGGGGAGAGTGATTAGCTACTTGGGAAGGGATGAAAGCATTTGTGTCTCTTCTCTGTGGTGTCTACACAGCTGTAGGTAGCTGAGTTTTCAAAAACACACAGATCTTTATAATAAAAAAAAAAATTTTACTCTGTATAAACTATACCTTGATAGTTTTAATGGAAAGAAAATTTCCAATTTCCATTAAAATGAGGGTTTGAATTCATAGTCACAGTATTTGAAGATAAATACTATTAATGCTTTGGAAGAAGAAAAAGGCCATTTTGGATAAAGAGAAGCCCACTGGATAGCATGTGGCCCTGAGGGGTCTGGTGATGAACTGAACACAAAGGTGCTTAAGTAAAAGTGGATACAGATGGTATCTAGAAGAGTTTGGAATTCAGTAGGAAAGCTCAGAAGACCAGAAGAAATGATGTATAAAAACATCTTGCATTTATTTTTTGTCATACAACAGTGATACATTAAATTCTTCACATATAAAATTTTATTTCATACCCACAACAACCCAATGGTGGGCCCCGGCATTAGTTCTATTTTACTGAAGAGTGAGTCAAGCCTTAAAAAAGCATGAGTCACTTATCCAAGAAATGTCAAGGGTGACACTTGTTGCCTCTGAGCCCAGAGCCCAGTGACTACAAAAATATCAATTAACATTGTCATTTCTATTTCACCTTGAAACTTTCCACTTCAACTCAGGGAAACATTCCATATATACTTTCCTATTTGTTTTCAAGGCACCCTGGTGATAATATTGGACAAAGCTCTAGGGTCACCAGGGACCAGAAGCCCTCCCTTGAATAATGTATGTCATTTCAAAAAGAGAACTTCTGAGGAATCCTTCTTGAGAGAGCAGAGAGTGCTGAGGCCCTGATATCCCTGAGATTTTGTTACAGAGTTGTGGAGTTTCTGGAGCTATGAACTTGTTGCTACCATCTGATGCACCCACCCTCCAGTTACCTCTTCACTGTGTTTTCGGTTAGGCTTATATTTTGTATAGTACTGTTAATTTTCTCCAGCCAGCCTCTGTGATCAGCCCCAAGGTCTTTTGCTTGCTTTCCCATGTGTACATTCCAGTGATTTAGCTGCAAGAACATGTTCTGACCCCTGTTGAACAATTAGCGTCATCAGTTTTAAGGTAGAAAGTAGAAAACATCTCGCCTAACCTGAAGCTCTCCACCTTTGCATGGCAAGTGGCCTGCTTGTTTATTTTCTGTCACTAAAATGAGCCAGGCAGACTCCTAGGCTTCAAGAAAAAAATTCCGGGCATTTATTTGATATCTACTTTACCAGATCTTTCCACAGGTTGAGAAAATAAAGCACACTTTATAGTTAGTGAAATAATACATTATTATACTTTTTATTTCCCAGCATGGAATAAATGTTCACCATTTATTAGGATAGTGATTGCTTCTTGGTGGGAGAGGAGAACTTTATAAGAAGGTAAAGGCCCCCAAGGGCTTATAATTTTCAGATCAAGAAAATAATCTGAGAGTGAAAAGATACGTATTAATTTAGGCTGCAAAGAAAGGTTTGTGAAGAGAATCCTCATTCTCTGCTTCTTTCCCCAGAAATGTCCTCACTCTGCATTCTTGCTGGGACATGCAGGGAATTCTTTGTGCACACAAGTGACTTATGGCTAGAGACATGATGAATTTTAAATCTTATAAGCTTCTCTTAACTCCTCTGCTAAATTTTACTTTCCCTTGCACAAGACATTAATGATACCCCCCTTTGCATGTAATAAGGCTGACCTTTTAGGGATGTTCTCTTCAGAAAATTGCAAAGAAGCAAACCCTTGAGGATCCTCAGATTGAAGGTGACATGTTTCTCGCTCTTTCTGTTCTCTCAGCGTGTCCTGGTCATGCTCAGCCTCCTGCTCCAACATATCCTGAGAGGAGAATGAAAACATAGACCAGAGGGAAGAGTTTTCCCAAGGGGTCCATGTCAAGCTGGAGCCTTCTTACACACTGGTAAGATAAGCAGATGCCCTTCTGCTCCTTTTAGGGAGGAAGGCTTTGCGGGGCCCGTGGAAATCTGTCTTCCTACAGAGTGCTGTCAGGGCTGAGAGCAGCTGGAGCCCCAACTGACCATGGGCTGCAGCTCTCTCTCCTTTCTGCTCTGTCAAAAAATCAGTGTCATGGAAAAAAAAAATAAAAGGAGGTGGAACTGTTCTGTATTAAGAGAGTATAAAGAGATAGAATAACCAGGGCCCTCCCTGGTGGCTCAGGGGGTTAAAGCACAGCACTAAGAAGCTAAAACCACTTCAGCATGAGTTCAATCCCTGCCCCAGAGGTGACCCACATGGCGTGGCAGACCTCTCCTGACATGCCCGCTGCTCCCCTCAGCAGTGTACTTCTCAATCTGCCTGTTCTGTTCCCCACTCTGTCTCTGGTGCATCTTCCCACAGCCCCTGCACCTCTGGCCTGTACCTCGGTTCTGTATGCATAAATAAATAAATCTTTAAAAAAAAAGAGAGAGAGAGAGAGAAAGAGAGATAGAATAACCAATGCACTGCATAGATCTTGCTTGCTTGGGTAGTAGTTAAGAAAAATATGGCTGCATTTGTGACAACGTGGATAGAGCCAGAAGGGCTGATGCAAGTGAAATAAGCCAGAGGAGCAGCTGTCCTGCCTGCCTGTGACTATTCAGGTGTTTTGTTTCCCAAACTTTTCCCCTCGCAAAGCAACAGTGGCAGCTCTCCTGTCCAGCGGTGCCTAGGCTGATGCCTCTCTCCTTTCCTTTCTCCTGTTGTTACTAAACCTGTCCTTGGAGAATGTAACTCAATCAAAAAACTACAGGGAGAAAGACAAATACCAGATTATTTCATTCATAGGTGGAGTATAGTGGGATAACACAAAGGAACTTAAAAACCTCAACTAAACAAAGCCTAGAAGTCTGACTGCAGAATTGAGACTACTGGAAGGGGGAGGGATGGGGTGCAGCAAAGTGGGGAGGAGCCCGTGGACTCATGGAGTTGGGTGTTCTGGCGGTAGGGGTGTGCTGTGATGTGCATCTGAGCAGGTGCAAACCATAGCTGGTGCTGTAAACCAACACCTCAACAAAAATCAACAGTTAATCAATCAAAGAAAAGAAAAGTATGACTGTCCCAGGTTTGTGGTGAATGAGATATTTAGAAATTGAGAGAAGGGAGGATATATGAGATTGTGCTGTGGGACTGGTGCTCCTAATGTAGTAACAGTATTCTGGTCATGTAGAAGATCTTTTCAGAGATGATTTGATCAAAGTAAATAGGAATGAAGCATCATGTATTCTCCTAGGAAATTTTACATATGTAATTTGCTCTAAGGTAGAAGATGTCATTTACCTTACAAATCCCAAGGACAAAGGGAACAGAAAGAGCACTCTTCCTTTTCCTTTTCTTGCACAGCAAGGCCTGAGATAGCCGTGGCTCTGGTTTCAACCTGCCCTCCCTGCTCTTATTACGAGGAAGTCCTGATACATGTTCTCATGCTTGAGATTCGCTCTGGGAGGCTGCTCTCATCACCCACTGAGAAGTATAGGTTTCTCCCTTACCGGTTCCTCAGTTTCCACGTCATGAAGGAGTTTCACCTGAGGGTTTCCAGAGACAATGGCTTCCTCATCATCTGATCTTTCCAAAATGTGACCCATGTTGGTGATTTTCCTTAGTAAACAGCAAGTCACACAATCAAAACAGTTGTGGTCATGATGCCTGAGTCCTATGGTTTATGTGCCCTGGACATTTTTTTTTAACATAATTGTTTATTTTTACATCATTTTGTGCATTTTTTTCATCTTGGTTGTAATCCCCGTGTGTGCCCTGGACATTTTTAGGAGGGAGCAGCCTGGAGTGATTCCTGGTGCCAAGGCACACGCGGTATTAATTTCCATGGAAATAGTGTCCTCTATGGAGTGTGAGACAAACAAGGATTCAGAGGGTGGACAAATATACACTGACAGGATTAACACATGATTGAACAGCCAGAATCCAAATTCCATAGTCATTGTAGCTGTGCATGTATGTAAGATAAGCAAACAATAAATATCCTTGTTTTTTAAAAAGTAGAATTACCACAAGTCCTAAGGCAGGAAGGACTATGGAGAAAGGACTAAATCTACCATGACATTGTGATCTCTAGCCCACATCTTTCTACTCAATGTTTACTTCTTCCTTCTTCTAGAAATTCTATGCATAACTAAGCAGTTATGTTTTTTTAATATAGATGCCTTTTAAAATATAAATGAGACTATTGCACAATGCTATTTTGTACATATGTCTCTTTTTAATGTTATGTCTTGGAGTGCATTTTTTTTTTATTTTATAAGTTTATTTTTACATCATTTTTTTTATTACAAAAGTTTATTTTTACATCATTTTGTACATTTTTTTCCCCATCTCAATTGTAATCCCTGCGGGTTTCCCATCACCAAGTCACCTGTGTGCCATCACCATAATACCATGCATTTCCCTTTTACATCATTTTGTACATTTTTTTTTCCATCTCAGTAGAGTGCATAAAGAGCTGCTCTGTTTTTAAGAAATGGCTTGATAGTATTATGAACCATGGAAATATATAATAATCTGCTCATCAGTTCTTCATTTATGAATATGTAGATTGCTTCTAATAGTCACTGTCACAAACAGTGCTGTGTGAATATCCTCTTATCATTGTGATTATGTGTATCTGTTGGGCAGCCTTAAGGTGGAATTGCTAGGTCAAGAGGCATGTATTTTAAATTTTGATAGAATAGCAGGGGGGAAAAGAAGTAACTGTAATAAAGTAAAAATTGAAATCTTCAGGCAACAATAGATCAGAGACATTCTGTAGGGGAGGAGGGAGACCAGGATAGGAGTGGGGAGGGCACGGGGTCTGTGGTGGTGGTGACTGAGTGAGTTGGTGGTGGGAAATTCACAGGAAAATCAGACATTGTACAAAATTGAAGAATGATGTAATCAATATACTTATTTTTTTTAATTTTGATAGAATTGACCAAATTATGCTTGAAAGAGGTTGAATTCATCTATAATTCTAGCAAAAATGAGAGTGTTTGTTTTCCCTCTCCATTTGTAATGAATGGATTATTAAAACTTTTATCTTTTTTTTTTAGCATTCAAAACATGTATTGATTAACAAATTTCTCAGTATAGTTAACACTAGGAAAGAATAAGAGGGGAGGAAGGAAAATACAGTTAAGGAAAATTCTAACAAATTGTTTTTTTAAGTTGGCATCTCACTGTACTTTTAAATTCTATCAGTGAAGTTGAGCATCTTTGTCTAAATGTATGAAATTGAGTTATATTTTCTTTTTCTATGATAATTTTCTTGGCCCATTCTTTGTTGGACCGTTATTTGGTTGAAGTGAATATACACGTACCTATGTACACACACACACACACAGGTGTACACACATGTACACTCAGATACACACACATCTAAACAAATCACAGTGAATTTGCAATAGCTATTTAATGGCACGAGTTATCGGTCTGTGGGCTTTGACCCTGAAGTAGGGGTCATTCCATACCTTCCAGATATGTGATATGTATAATATTCTCCATGTATATATCTCTGGACTAAATAAATATTGACTACTTTAAAAAATACTGCCAAATTTTCTCGCTTGCTCTCTCTCTATATATATGTATGTATGCATATATGTATGTACATATGTACTTCCATTATTCATAGATTATAAATGCTTTTGATATTGTAAGTTTTTTGACATATGAAGGGTTTTAGAAAATCCTGTACTTTAAAATATCAATTCCTGAGCCCTCCCTGGTGGCACAGTGGGTTAAAGCACAGCACTATGAAGCTAAAGTCACTTCAGCATGAGTTCAATCCCTGGCCCCAGAGGTGACCCACATGGCACGGCAGACCTCTCCTGGCCTGCCCACTGCTCCCCTCAGCAGTGTACTTCGTCAATCTGCCTGTTCTGCTCCCCACACTCTGTCTCTGGTGAATCCTCTCATTGCCCCTGCACCTCTGGCCTATACCCCAGTTCTGCATGCATAAATAAATAAATCTTAAAAAAATATATCCATTCCTTTTTAAAATGGTTATTAATTGGCTTTTTATCATGTACTAACAAATGCATGTGTGCATGTGTGTGGATATTTGTGCTCCCTCTACCCTAAAGAGCACTTTACATGGCTTCTCCTTTAACAGGGAAGATACTAAAGGCACAAAACAATCTACATACTTTCATAAATTGAGACGAGAGTCTTGGCCATTCCTATTTCACAGATATCACACACTAGGCACTTTAGTATGTCCTAGAAGCTACCAAAATATTCATGTGATCACAGTTAGAAAAACTGTGGAGAAGGATGTCGACCTAGTCTTGGACTTGGGAATCTTGCCATACACATCTCACCAGCAACACGACCCAGAAGAGTAGTTCAGCATTCTTACTTACTTCTGCGTTCTCCTTTCAGCACCCACAGTCTGAAGAAAGTCACTGTTTTCCTCAAGCCACTGATGTTCCTTCCCAACTGTCTTCATCTGCAGAGACATCTTGTCAGGTAGCTTCATGAGGGCCATGGCCCCAGCTCTGCAGGGGACAGTGGTGACAAGAAGGGGTTCATGGCAGGATGGGCAACTACATTCCTTGTGCTGACATGCTGACTTCAGGGGCTTTGGCTTACACCCTTCTTCCCAAACTGGCCCTCAATGGGAAAGGACTGCAAAGTGAGCTCTTAGTTTTCTCTGCTTAAATATATACCAAAGTCCTGTGTCTTAAGTGTGACTTATCCCTCAGGACTTCTCTTGTTTACACAAAGTCTGGCTGAACCTGAAAAATGTAGATTTTGAGTCATTGAATGGGAATATTATTCAGCAAAACAAAACAGGCAGGCTAGAGGACATGTGAATAGTTTTTATAACCTCTTCCTAATTATATACATATCTATCATAAAAATACAGGAGGAGAAAGAACAAAATAAAAGTCACTGATAGCCTAGGGATAATTACAAATAACTCAGAGGTGTTCAGACAAAGCCCCTCTCAATATATTGGTTTATTTCTTTCCACTCACACATTTGATAGTTGTTTTATTTTTGTTGTTGCTGTTGTTTTAAAAACGTATTTGTTTATGCATATAGAACTGGGGTACTGGCCAGAGGTGCAGGGGCAGTGAGAGGATTCACCAGAGGCAGTGGGGAGCAGAACAGGCAGGTCGACAAAGTACACTGCTGAGTGGAGCAGTGGGCAAGTCAGGAGAGGTCTGCCACACCTTATGGGTCACCTCTCTGGCCAGGGATAGAGCTTGGGCTGCAATGACGGCAGATAGCTTCATCGGGCTGCACTTTAATCCATTGTGCCACTAGGGAGGGGCCAATATTTGCTTTATTCTTTTCTTAATTTTGACAGTTAGGTTTGTTCTAATTTTTCACTGTTACAAATGTATAAGCATGAATATCCTTGTTAGTAGTTTTCAGTGCATCTCTATTTCTTCCCTAGATTCGTAACTAACAATATACAGATTTTTAAAGCTTTAGAGAAATATCCTCCAACTACTTATCAAAAGGTTCAACCAGTAGACACCACCACCAGTTGTGCTCAGAATAGAATTCTTCTTCATCTTAGCCTGACAGGTGGGTGTGGACTGGCAGCAGAGAGGGAAATTGCTAGCCGCTAAAGTTGTGGGAAAATAAAGATGAAAGCAAAGAGGGAAGCAGGCAGAGAGGGGTGAGTCAGGTTCTAGAAAGCTCATCTGCAAAACTATCAGACAGGATGCACATGGAGCCTACATTCCACTTACTGGGGGAACTCAGCCTCCCAGGAGGAAACCCTCTTTCTACCCAGATGAGTGACAATAGTAAATATACCTTGAAATGGAGTGTGTCCTGGTCCCAGGACGCTAAGGGACAGAATTCCAGAGACATAGCAGGGGTTGAAGACCAACAGGGAAGGTAATGATAATAGTGATTCTCCTGGAAGGCTGGTTGAAGGTTGGATTAGGAACAGGGGGAAGGAAGACAGAGACACAGGTAGCCTCACAGATCTTGGTACTATACATCCCACCAGGGCCAGGTCTCTCACTTGGGGCCATGGAGCTTTAGCCTTGACCTGTGCGCAGATATGTGGCGAATGCAGTACCAGGGGGCCCCAAGGAGAAAGAAGCAACAGGAAAATGTGGGGCCTGGTAATGGACTGGTAAGTCCATTTTATCGACTCAGAGTGGAAGGAGGAAGAATAAAGCTTTGAGCATTTCCAGGAAGGACACTGTGACCCACCCCATGCCATCAGTCCTGTGCAGGCAGGTTCATCTGTTTCCTGAAGATGTTAGGCATTGCTAACACAATTCCAGGCTCTGAAAGATGAATGGACACTGACACTGCCTGGTTCAGTGCCTTTTTCCTGTCCAAACATGAGCCATGAAAAACAAATAAGATTTCCTTATTGTGTTAGCTGATGTCCCAGTGGCTCCTACTGAGCACTACTGATGCTATTAGGGCTGTGGGAATAAATACAGTAACTCTTATAGTGCTTGACACAGTGTCATATGCAAACACTCAGCAATGTTATCTATTAAAGTAAAACTAGTAGAAATGTGAGTTATCAGTAAATTTGCTTTAGCATCATAGAAGTGATGATGATGACGAGGAAAATGATGGTGAAAGTGATGATGATGGTGGTGATGATAGTGTTGATGGTGATGTTGATGATGGTGGTAGTGATGGTAGTATTAGTGGTGATAGTGATGATGATGATGGTGGTGGAGGTGATGGTGATGGTAACAAAAACAGTTATGATGATGTTCACACATGCGCAGTATCTTCAGTTTATAAAGCACTTGCTCTAAGTCATTTCTCCTCACTCTCACATCCACCCTCTTTGGTCTGCCAACTCAGGCAGATATTATTTCCTCTATTGTAAAAATAGAAGTTGAGACTCATATCATCCATGATTTTGTTGCCAGAAAGGGGTAGAATCAGAATTTGAAACCTGCAAATTTTGGCTTCAAGTTCTGCCATCATCCTATCATATATCACTTTTATGCCTGATATGTTGGGATGGATTAGTTAGTAACTTTTTATTTCAAAACCACCTAACTTTTGGAGCTAACTTCCAACTAATTGGGTTGGTCCTTGCTTCTCAAAGCATTGTCCTCAGGGCTCAGCAGCAGCTTCACTGGGGCTTTCTGATGGGCAGGCTCTTTGACGGAACTACACCCCTCACTTAGCATCTGTTCGTTCTAAGTCCCCCCAGGATTCACAGGCATATTAACCTATTAAAGGTTTAAAGTCAAGACCTAAGCTCACATCCCTCTCCTCCCTATCCCCTTTCCCTTCCTTCCTCTATGTTTACATCACTGGCCTCTGGGGCTATTGGGAACAAATGGGATGAATCTTTCCTCTTCCCTCCACCTCATCAGAACCTTGAAAATCACATTTGGAGACGCATAGGTCAACATCGGTTAAAAGACAGTTGATGAATCTAACATTTCAGTGGAAGTTTCTCAAGGACAGCACTCCCTCATAAAACACCTAGTGTTTAGACACGTTGGGATCTCAGTTACTAAAACACAATTCCCACAATCAGGATTTGCTGTCACCCTAAGTTACTTCCTGGCAAGGTTACGATGAGAGGGAACAACTGTGAGATAACACATACCTGGTGATATCCTTGCTGCTCCCGACTCGGTAATCACAAAACCCTCCAAATTCAGTGGGTTTTTGCACCAGGCAAGTTTCCCTGGCAAGTTGTGGTGAAGCCAGAGCCTACTTCCCCGGCCCAAGAGGAGGAGAGCAGGCCATTAAAGGGTCTGTGCACCTCGGCAGGAAAGTTTGCAGTTGGTCTTGACCCCTCTGACATTCCGCTTGGAACACCTTCAACCGCTCCTGTGAGATTCTGGGTTTTCATTGCTCACCTGCCTCTCTCCTAATGTGAATGTTCAGCTTCCTTGTCTCTCTGGAAATGAAACCCTTCTCCTGTTCCAACCCTCAGTTCATCTGTCTCCTAACTTTCTCCACACCTGCCCCTCAACTTCCTTGACAAGCAAAATTCAAGCCCTTCCCAGTAGAGGGCACATCTCCTATGCCTTTCCACATTGGAGGAGCAGGAGGCACTTGGTCAGCACCCCTGGGTGGCACCTGCTGTGGCCTCCACCTCCTCACCTTTGAGCTCTGCTGTCCCTCACCCCTCCACGGCACACTTCCATGTGACCAGAGCCCGCTCACACTTCCCTCCGTACCTCAACATCCCTCTCAACAACCTCAGCCCCACATCCCAACACCATGCTCTTCGGCTACCCAGATCACCAGGCAGCAAGGCAAAGCGCGGTCTCATAGGCGGGCACTTTAGAGTGAGGTCAGTGCCTGAATGCTGGCATTACTATACAGCATTTTGATTGGAAGGCAAAGTTGAGTTTCTTTGTCTGAAAACTGGGTTTGGCAACAGCCGGTTAATTGGTTTGTTGAGAAGATTAAGGAGGTGAGTGAGGAGGGAGTTTAGGTGGAGCTGGGCAGGGGCCGGTGCCAGCTACATGGAGCTCCCTGAGCTCCTGTTTGCATGCTCACTGGCTGCTGTGCCCCAGCCCCCAAAGAGTAGTTTGGGCAGAGTATGTACTCAAAAAACGTTTGTCAAGGGAATGGGATGAATGCACACAGGCTGTTGTCATGGTTTCGTGGCAACAATTTAGTGCTCACCAACACCCTGAGCACCTAAAAGCTCAAATTCAAATGTTTCATTTTTCTTCCCTGGGTCCCACATACCCCCTTCCAACTTAGGAACCCTGACTTTACCACCTGTCACCTCCCACAGTCCTGTTGGGGAGCCTTCAGCCCTGGGCCCCTGCCCCAGCCCAAAGATGCCCCCATTGTGGTTGCTCCAGTGACCTCAATTTCCCTGGAGAAAACCCACCAGATCTTACAAGAGATTCCATGCATTTTAATATTAATAGTAGGAGCAGCAGCAGCAATAGTAATAACAGGTAATGCTCACTGAGGATTTGCTAAGGTGTCAGGTACTCTTTTCAGTGATTTACATATATTAACTAATTCTACCACCTCTGAAAAGGGAGGGACCTAGGGGTCAAACTCAGACCTGGTCATTCGGGCCCCAGCCACCAAACGGTCACACTCCACCATATATATACAGCTGGTGTTCACCTTAGCCTCTCAAGACATTCAACAAAATTTATTGCCTCTCTTGTGGCCTCCCCAGTGGAAGGCCCACAGCTGTCTTCTCTCACTCTAAGTCTCTCTCTGCCCTCTGCCCACCCATGCCATCAGCTCCTGAACCCCCACCTGCAAGCAGTAACCTGGCCTCTGCATTACCTGGTGATCTGGACCTGGATGGGACTCTTGTCCGTCCAGAATGTTCCTTTGTGTCCTTTATCTCCTCACTCAGAGATAGCAGATCCCACGCTTTCCTCAGTTTCCCTCATCCATACCCTGTTCCTTTTGGGAGTGATCTTCCAAGAATTATCAGTTCTCTTTGCAATTTCATCACCTCTTTCTGGGCTTCTCTTCTGCTGGCCCACTGAGGCTCATATTTCCTTGAGGAAAGATCAACAAACCCATCTTTTGTCATCAAGCTGGTTCCTTTGCTGGTACTTTGCCTCTGTGTTCCTGTTTCCTTAGAAAAAAAAAATCCTTCACTTTTTTAGGTGAGCTACATGTCATCTATCTCCATCTTCACTGTAAGTGTCTCAGTGCTTTAGAGACTGGAGTAGCCATCTCCAGGGCTCGTCACATATTCTTTTTTTTTTTTGGTGGTGATGGTGGTGGTGGCGGTTGTTGTTGGTGTTGGTGCTCATTACATGTTCTGGTCTTAAATGCTTTGAATGTGGCTTGTTGATGGCAAGATTTTTGCTTGTTTTTGTATTTCCAAGGCCTTTCACAATCTCTTTGCTTTGGTGGGTTGGAAATGGCCCCCTTGGCTTCTCATACTTACTAGTTCCCAGAGTTTTCTGTGCTCCTTGAACTACTCTTTGGGAATCCCGGTTTAAAAATTACAGATAATAAAAGGCAGCCCTGGCAGGTGGTGGTAACCCCACCCTAGGGTATCCCCATTGTTGCAGCCTGGATTTTATACCCTTGGCAGTTTTCTGAAAGTACTTCTCATCCAGCATCAAACTCTAGCTAATGGGAAAGAGACACCCCCTTCCCAGGCCTGCTGGTCTCCCCATGGCATCTGTCTCAGCCCACTGGGCATTCTGCTTGTGTCCTGGCTTGTGCTAACTGCTGGTCACTGGACTGGCAGCCCCAGTCCAGCAGGTCCTGAGACTGGACACATAGCATCAAGGAGGACATGGGAGCCCAGTGGCAATTCTGAGCCCTGAATATATTGCAGATGGCCCCAGTGAGGACCAGGACTTCAGGAATTATACTTCTCAGAAAGAAACAAAGATGTACAATTCTATTCTCAGAGGAATCGCAGTCTTCCAATGAGCTCCTTTCCGTGGAGGGTGTTCGTTGGTAAATATATCCAATCAATGTAACACTGCATTACAACATTTTTGTGAAGCCAGTAGTAGATTAGAAAAACTAATGTTTTAATTGCTTCTCCTTTCAAAGTTTGCCAGGACAGAGACATGTCCACTTGTCACTTAATGTCTCCGGGTCTACCTTTTCTCACTGACAAAAACGTGGACCCTGTCTACCTTGTGCTCTTCTTGTGAATAATAAGAAGTAAAATCATCACACATAAAGCTCTCAGTCCTGTCCCTGGAAAAAAGCAGGCCTCAGAAAGAGAAGTGGCAGCTTGGAGACCCCAGGTAGTAAAGCCTCAAGCCCCAGGATATGGAAAAGATTATTTACCTACAACTGGAACAACCCCACCTTCCAGCCCTTTATCCAAAGGGCAGCGTGCTGTCTTACAGGATAGAGTCGAAAGAATGAAAAAGAAATTGAGAAAAGGAGGAGGCTGTGTTCTGTCCTGTATATTAAGCAGAGATCTTGGAACTGAAACTTTGAACAAAATGACTGATGCCAGAGTCGAACTCTAGTGGGTGCATGGAGTGGGTGCAGGGAGTAGGGACAGTGAGGGATGCAGGGTGCACAGCTTCACAGAGATTTAGGAATAAAGCATCCAGGGACTTCTCCTGATGCAGTGGTAATAGCATCCTCCTCTGTTATCAAATATTCATCGTCTGCTTATGGAATCTAGGACACTGTGCTAAATAAGGCAGGACTTAAAAAGGATGCCCAGGACAGTCTTGAGCTCCAGGTTAGAAAGAGAAGTAGTGCTGGTTTCAAGTGACTGGGTGTGGAGGTGAGAGGATTCACCAGAGACAGAGTGGGGAGCAGAATAAGCAGATTGACCAAAATACACTGCTGAGGGGAGCAGCAGGCGAGACAGGAGAGGTCTGCTGCACCATGTGGGTCAGCTCCCTGGCTGGGCATTGAACTCGAGCTGCAGTGGCTGCAGTTTCATAAGGTTGTGCTTAACCCTGTTGCACCACAAGGGAGGGTCCAGCCTCAACTCTTGTTTAGAAAAATGCAGAAAAGGGAAGGAAGTTTTCCAGGGAATGGAAATTGTCTGAAGGGCCCAGGTAAGGAGCTCCAGTTTAAATGGAATTTGATGACACTTTTTCTGACACATTTCATTGTGTTTTCTTACACTTCTATTTAATAGATGTGATGGTGATGAAGAAAGACATTTATATGAAGACAGATTTAGATCCATGTTTATAGATTTTTTTACATAGAGAATTTACACAGTGTTCACCCAAAGGTTACACATGAATATTTGGGAGAGTTTTGTGATTTTCTGTATAGTGAAGATTTCAGGAAGGAAGAAAGGGAGAGAGGCAGGAAGGTAAACAGACTTGGTTAGGGTTTGGACAGGGACTTCTTACAAGTGCACAACATCTCCAATTCACGCTTTGGGAACATGGCAATTTCAGGCAAGTTTCTAGGGAGGTTCTTGGTTTCTGAGCTGTTAGAAGAGGAAGCAGTGTTTCTGGCCACTGGTGTGGGTTTTCCAAGACAAGCCCCTGAGTCTCACTTCACTGCCTTTTGGACAACCAAGAATCAGTTTCAGTTCTCTGCACAGGATATCTTCTCGCCAACATCTTACAATTCCGTAGAAACAGAGGATGAGAAAACAGAATCATTGTGGAAGTTCCCAGTAAACCATTTTCTGTAGAAAATACCTTCAAATCAGGTATATTTAAAAATGTTCCTCTCCCTGAAATCTCAAACATCCTATATTCTCCAAGGTGGGATGACACAAAAATATTACATTTCATTTTTAACTAACAGTTCTGGTTAAGTACCCCCCTCCCCCGGTGGCGTGGCAAGTTAAAACACAGTACTGCAAACTGGACGGAGCTGCTTCAGTCTGATTTCGATCCCCTGCTCTGGGGCCCCCAATTTCTCTTTACTCTGCAAACTATATGTTTGGCCAGCAGACCTCTCCTGACCTGCCCGCTGCTCCCCTCAGCAGTGTACTTCATAATCTGCCTGTTCTGCTCCCCACTCTGTCTTTAGTGAATCTTCTTACCATCCTGTCCCACGGTTCTAACGCATAAATACATCTTTTTAAAAATCTTTTTTTAAAAAAGTTCTGGTTAAACATTCTTGGTGGTTAAAAAGTTCATTATTCATATGAAGATTTTGACTTGCCCTGTACTCTTAGAGACTTTCTCCAGAAACCTGGAGACACTCAGAAATGCTATTTTGAAAGTGGCACAGTTTCCTTAGCCTTCCCCTGCTGTTGTCTGCAAAGACGTGGGCACACAGGTGATGCCCTTTCATCGTCACTCAGAATGTTCTTCAGAGGCCAACTTCAAGCCTCCAGCCCTAGCTGGGGAGTGACTGGTTCTCATACTTTGAAAGCTCACAAAAGACTTTTGGGACTGAGAGAGTGTCTTATCTACTGTCACGACCAAACATATAGTTTGCAGAGTAAAGAGAAATTGGGGGGCCCTGATTTAGAAATTATTGATTTCAAGATAGCACAAGCTGCGGTCAGAGAGGGTCAGGTGAAGCTGCAGCAGTTGTTGCTCTTGCGTCTGGGGCGCCACGAGACCAGCACTAATTTCAGGATTCACCTGTTCGAATTTCACTGGGGTTCCTTTTGTTGTTGCTGAGTTTACATCTTTCTTCGTTTTGTACATTTTTTCATCTCAGTGGTAAACCCTGGGAATTTCCCACCCTCGCTTCACCCCTGTGCCATCATCATCATCCATTGTTCTCTTCCCACCCAGTTTTTATCTTGCTCCCCTCTCCTCCCCCATAGAATGTCTCTGGTTTATGGTTGTTAGTTCATGTTCTTTTTTACTTTATTACAATTACTATATATATAATTTTTCCTGTTCCCTTACACTCACTGAGGTGTTTTGGAAGGGGGTGGGGGAAGGGATGGGTGGATTTTGTAGAAAACGAAACAAAAGACACAAGTAGAAAACAACTGACTTCATTCAACTCCTTTATACTCTAAATAAAGTTAAAAGTCACTGAAGTCCTTCTCTGGTGGTGAAGCAGGTTGGAGCGCTGCTCTGTGAAGCTAAGCCAAGCCATAGCCACTTCAGTACAAGTTTGACCCCTGCCCCAGAGCTGACCCACATGGCGTGGCAGACCTCTCCTGTCTCCTCCCCTGCTCCCCTCAACAGTGTATTTTGTCTGTCTGCCTGTTCTGCTCCCCACTTTGTCTCTGGTGAATCCTCTCGCTGCCCCTGCACTCGACCTGTATTCCATTTCTGTATGCATAAATAAATAAAATCTTTTTTAAAAAGTCACTGAACATGAATAGCTTATCATCATAATAACTCAAACACTAAAAATAATATGCAGCCTGAAAAATGCGATGCGAAGACTTTCCCTGACATTATATAATAACCTCATTCCTCTTCCCAGAGGCATCGCTATTTTGATGTATGTTTTTCCCAGTCACTATGTCTTTATTATTCATATTCAAATATACATAGTCAAATATTTTTTGTTAAACATTACTGCAATCATAATGCTTATTCTATCCTACAACTTGATTTTCTTTCTCAACATGTCTAAATCTTCCCATGTCAGTCCTCTATTTTTAAAAATAATTGTATAATATTCCACTATATGGTTTCCCATATCAAAACCTCTATTCTTTCTATCTCTGAATATTTTATTTACTTTCAATTTGGAGAGCTATTCTCATTATGAATGAATCAATAAATATCTGTGTGACTGTCACTTTGGAATCATACAAGATGATCTTCTTTGATGTGTATCTACAAGTGGATTTTCTAGACTAAGAGGAGGTGAGATTTAGTCCCCTGACCCCCCATGGTATACAGGTTTTCAGCAGAAAGTTGCTTTTAAATAATTAATAAGCTCAGTAAAAGTATAAATCGTATTCACTTTTTAAAAACAATTTGGAGCTCTATACTGAATGCTTTACAAGTATATCTTACCTTTGGAGTCAGTATGCATCTAGAATATTCAGAGATCTAGAAAGATGTTCACAAATGTTATATCGGTGATACTGATAAATATTCTGATATTCAGAATTTGCCCCAACATGATAAGGATTATTATCATATTCAAAATGTTTTGTGATGGATAAAACAGATCCTGCTGGAAGGCCTTCCTCTCCCTGCCCAAGTGTCCCTGAACTGCCTACACCTGGATCCTCCCCTAGAGGCCCTTGATCTCAGACCTTGACCTTAGGCTAGTGTTGGACACAGCCTGGGAGCCCCAGAACCCTACTCTGCTCTGCTGACTTTCACGGCTGTTAAATGCTTTCTATGTGTGTTAAGTATAGTCCCTGAAAATTATGTAAAAACTCACCAGTAGGAATTGATTGAGAGACCTGTGACCTGGAAAGACCACACAGTGATTAAAAATGTTGGTCTAGGGAGTGTGTTGACAATGGTGTGTGTGTGGGGGGGGGGAGTTATGCATGTGTGGGGATGGGGCATATGAGAAATCTCTGTCGCTTTGCCTTAATTTTTCTGTGAATTTAAAGACTGCACTGAAAACCAAGACCTGTTTTTTTTTTAATATTTATTTATTTGTGCATACAGAACTGGGGTACAGACCAGAGGTGCAGGGCTGGTGAGAGGCTTCACTAGAGACACAGTGGGGAGCAGAACAGGCAGATCGATGAAGTCCACTGCTGAGGGGAGCAGCGGGCGGGTCAGGAGAGGTCTGCCACGCCATGTGGGTCACCTCCAGAGCGAGGATTGAACTCATGCTGAAGTGGCTTTAGCTTCTTAGTGCTGTGCTTTAACCCGCTGCGCCACCAGGGAGGGCCCAACCGAGATCTGTTTTTAAAATGATAGTTTGAAGAGATGGGATCACAAGGCTAAACTATTATATTTAGACTGTACAGCAAGGACAGAAAAGGCCAGTACACAAAACAGTGTGCCAAGTCTAGTCCCACAGGAAGCACATTTTGTACTGTTGATTCACAGAGAAAGAATGTCAAAGAGAAAAAAACTGACCAAAGTTCAACATTAGGTATAGCTGTCTGCTATGGTTTTGACTTGGTGACTTCTCTGCATTTTTCAACGTTCTTTTTATGACATGCCTGACAACTTCTGTAGTTAGGGGGAAAGTGTCATTTGAAAAGTAAACTAAAGTTCTTAGCCCTCCTTGGTGGTGCAGTGGGTTACAGCGCAACAGTGCAAGTGAGCAGCAGCCGCTTCAGGGTGAGTTTGATCCCCGCCCCAGAGGAGATCCACATGGCCTGGCAGACCTCTCCTGTCTCACCCGCTGCTCCCCTCAGTAGTGTACTTTGTCAGTTTGCCTGTTCTGCTCCCTGCTGTCTCTGGGGAAACCTTTCACCACCCCCGCACCCCTGGCCTGTACCCCACTTCTGTAAGCATAAATAAATAAATCTTTAAAAAAGAAAAGTAAACTGAAGTTCCTTAGCTAGCAAAAAGCGCGTTTCCTCTTGATCTGTGCAATGGTTGCCTTACTTGATGTATTCAAACTGCTCCCTGTGGAGCGAGCCAAAGAGTAAGCCAAGAAGCTCAACAAAAACATCTGGAGGCCAGGAGGTTGGGTGGAAGGAGGGTCCAGCAGCCCAGGCACCCCGTCTCCTCTCATTCTTCCTTTGTCCTTTGGTTCACAAGGTTCGTTTTGATAAGGCCACAGGCATTTTGACATTCTGCCCCGCCACCTTGCCATCCTTTCATGTCTGAGCGCATGTGACCATTTTTTAAGGAAGACAGACAAGCAGGAGTTTGAGTCTTGCAGCCGGGCTTTCATCCAAGGTTGAGATTTGTGGGGCTCTCTCCCCCAGCGTGGGGTGGGGCAGCAGCTTTCATCTCAGCAGGCTCTGCTTTGAATCCCCTTTTCCTGACAATAAGCCTTTAGTCAGGCAACAGCCACAAGCTGCACTATAGAGCCTGGATGGCCTGCGGAAGGCTGTCATGGAACCTGCTTTCCAGCCAGCCAGCTCCTGGGAGCAGTCCCCCAAAGCCAGGACCTCCTACTGTCATGGGTAGCCAACCCCAAAGTCCCCTCAGGTGGGGCCGACGGGGCCCATCAACAGGTATGTGTCCCCTTGGACACTGAGATGGAAGCTTGGCACCCTCGGGGAGGCCCCAGAAATACTGGGCTCGATGTCCACACGGCTGGCGTCAGCAAGATCCCAGGACCATGGGCTTCACAGGACATGCTTTAGTAACAGGGCTGTAAGGTGAAAACTTCAGAACCTAAATGTCCCTTCTATGATGTGTTAGCAGAAATGTGTGCCCTCTTACCCTCCATTCCTCTGGTAACCCCTTTACTGTAAATTTGCTGTCCTGTTAAATTTTCAGACTGTAATATTAACAGATTTTATATAATTGTAACTATCTCTGAATCAGGGATCATGTCAGCTATCATCTCTTACATATGGTTGAATTTATTGCATCCAGTGCCCACTAACTTAAAAATGTTCTCTGCAGAGAGTGATAAATACTGGGCTACTTTAACAAGGAAAAGAACTTGCCTTAGGAAAGCAGGCCCAGGAGGGTTCTAGAATAGCAAGTTAAGAATGAAGGGACTGGAAAAAGTGCTGCAGGAACCAAGAATATATACTGTAAGGCTTCAGTCTCACACATTTCTTATTTGCCGATTGACCTACTTATTAGTGGGTGTAAAAACCCCCAAATCAGAACTTACTGTTTTTGAGGTTCCTTGAGGATTTGTGCAGAGTTGTCTGACAACATGGCCCCTGCTGAGGATGGTCAGGGTGGCGCCCCATTTCTTGTGCCAGCTGTCATGCTGTAAACTTGTGCCCTCTTTGTGGATTATGTGTTGCCACGTTTTGGCATTTCTGTGCTTTTTGTGTGATTTCCTAAGCTTAAGCTTAGTACTGACAGATTCTTTTTTTTTTTTTCCAATTAAAAAAAATCTCTTACTTATTTTCTTACATAGTCAGTCACCTCTCCATAGTAATTGTTGCTCTAAGGTACAGCCTCCCACAATATCCCACCCTTAAGCTACCCCACTTCCGATCACTCCAACTCCTCTCTCACTGCACTCCCCACATCTGTGGTCTGCCCACAGCCTTGTCCTTCTCCTGGACGAGGATCTGTACCTCTGGACTGCACCAGGCTGCTCAGACTGCCAGGAGCCACTGGGGGCAGGAGCGAAGCAGAGCACTTCAGGAGCCCCCGAAGGGAAGGTGTATGGGCAGGCAGGTGCTCTTCAGACTCCTTGATTTTGGAACTTCCTATGGAGTGAGGAGACTGTCCCGTTCTCGCCAGGCCACTGTGGTGTTTGGCCTTCCAGACTGATTGTCCACCATTCCCATGACTGTCACATGAGGCTCTCTGAGTCTTATAACTCTGGTGTTGGGAGCCCAACTCGCAGCCAGTGTCGGTGGGGACAGACTGCAGCCAGTGATCGGTCCACCTCCTCTCATCTTTCGTGTTTTCGAGTCTTGCCCTGGGTCCTCAAGTCCTGGCAGATTCTAACAACTTATCTAGGAAGGAAAAGCCTCAACCAGTTGGTGATGTCTGTTTATGATGAGGACACGAGCAGGCCCATGAAAACTGGGCATGAGGAGAATCTATGTCAAGAGGAGCTTGTCAGAGGACTGATCTGCCTGCAAGAGTGGGCATGGAGGTGAAGAGGGGGGCGCCATGCTGGAGACCTGGCTGCTATCTCCTAACCTAGGAAGGGGTAAGGGGATGGAAGTAGGGGCAGAGGGTCTACAGCCTTGAGGGAAATCCACTTAGGTTGACCACATGTGACCCCAAGACAGGATAGCCTGAGACCACTGGGAGCAGTGGCTGCCACAGACTTCTCCTATGAAAGGAACAGAGCTGAGTTCTGCTGAACCCTGTGTCCCTGAAAGAGACAAAGAGACCAGGCAGAGGGAGACAGAAAAAGAAGGGAGAGGAAGGGGTGGGGTGGAGAGGAGGCTCCTTTTCCAATAGGGGTGCAGAGCTGCTAGTGCTGTTGCAGCCCCACACCACGTTTTGCTGACCTTGTGGATGGGGGAGAACATGTTGCTGGAATCCCTGCAGCAGCTCCAGGTGGAGAGTTGGGAAGTGCGTAGGTGTGCTGCAGCCTCTGGAGGAAGTGAGTTAGTGACATTTGGGCAGGGGTGGACCAGTGTGTGCACTAAGCACCTCCTGGGTGTGGGTTGAATTGTGGCTCTCAGATGTCTGTGTGGGAGCCCTGCCCACCAATGAGGGGATATTGCCTGTGAGGCCTCTGGGAGACAGTTAGGTTCAGGTGAGCACGTCAGAGAGGAGCCCAGGTTGGAATGAGGCTTAATAGAAAGCGGGAGCAGCATCTGGCTGGCTCTTTCTCCCTCTCCCACCAGACTGGCTCCTCCAACTTCTACCTCCCAGCTCCAGAAGGGTAACAAACTACATTTCTGTTGTTCATGTCTCCTGGTCTCTGGCATGTAACTGAGTCAGCCTGTGTACTTCTGGAACAGTAAGGTACTTCTGGAACAGTAATGAGCCTCCTTTACTGCCCCTGGAATTACTGTTGAAGTATTTCATGGGCTTTCAGCTAATATAAATCAAGCTCAAAGAGATGGTATTGCCATTTATCAGATTTGCAGTGATGGCTTCTGTTACATTTTTAGCATCCAAATGCCACACAGCATGACTAACTGAAACAGAAAACCTATAGAGAAGGTTGCCAGGTCGAATGTTAGGTGCTCACTTAAACCTGAATTTTTTGTTTCATTGTAAGCATGTCTCCATACATGGGTTTACTTACCAAAAAATTGTAGTCATTGTTTGAAATTACGATTTAATTGAGGAGTTGGGACTTTTCTCTGCTAAACTGACAACTTAAACCTGGGACTTGGAAATAACTGCATATTTATTGAATACAATGCTTGCTCAGGTAGATGGAGAGAATCATGATGAAGTAAAGGCACCTGGTAGGCTTTTGGCCTGTGAACCAGTTAAATCCAAGACCTTACAGGAATATAAGGGACACTGGAGAAAAACTTGATTGGGGAGGAAGAACAGAGGGATGATTTATACTTTAGACATGTCCAGATTAACTCTTTCTGGAACCTATGGGTAGAAATAATCAGTGGACTGCTGGGATACAGTTCTGGAGCTAAGGGAAGGATCAGGGTGGAATGATAGATCAGAGCATTTGAGTGGGAGGTAAGCTCCAGGGATGAGATCACAATCAGCTGTGTAGAAGGAAAGAGGGCAGGACTGAGCCTGAAGGGATTCCAGAGTCTGATGATGGAGAAGTTGAGAGAGAAGGGAGATCCCAGCAGCTGAGTGCACATTTAAGAGTGAGCATGGCCTCCAGTGATGAGCAATACCAAAAGGTGCCAGGGAGGTTGCTGTGACCTCGATGGGCATTTCAGTGGAAGAGGATGGGACATCCAGTGAACTGGAGATGAGGAGGTGAAGGCAGGGATGGTGGGAGTGTGGGTGATTTACAGGTGTAAATAATCCAGATGTGGAGAAGAACAGTGGATGAAGACTAGGACTATGGGTGATTGCTTTGTTCGTCAGTGTCAATGGAGTAGGTTTAAGTGCTGACGAATGAAGGGACGTGTTGAAGTTCCAGGAGATAGACTGAGGACCCTGAGGTGCGGAGATGAGAGGCAGGGCCCAGATGAGGGGTTTGGGGCAAGAAGAGGAGCCTCCTCTGTTCAGCCTGGAAGGACAGGCTGGGCATACCAGTCAGCAGGGCAGCTTGGGAAACCACCCATGGTGAGTTCTGTTCCTAGTCTCTGCCCTAAAGGACACTTGACCCTTTGTGACAGCTCCTGCCAGTGACAATGCTGGTAGAGAATACTGTAAAATGATGAGAGTTTGAAATGCAGGGCTGGTTTCTATGAAAACAAATCGTTAGGAAAAATATTAAAAAGGGAAGTTGATATTTTGTCTTTTTGGTAAAATAAATGTGAGCAACACAACTGTAAATGCTTGATTTTAAAAAGTGTAAAATCATCTGACCCTGTTGCAGGTATTTTAACGTAATATCACTCAAAATAATTTAAATGATGTAAAAATCTAATGAGATGTTACATGCATATTGATTGCCTCACTGAAAGAAAGTCTAAGGGGATTCCACAGACACCTCATTGGCAGAATTCACAAACTATACTCCAATTAATGGACCCACTCAATAATGCCTTGTCCTGGCTCAGAAGATTAACAAATGGGAGCACACAATAATGCCTTTTTTTCCCCTAGTGGATGACTGACAAAAGATGCATGTATTTAAGACATACAATGTGATGTTTGATATATACATGTTGTTAAGGAATTACTATAGTTATTATAATCAAACTAACCATAACCACATAGTTACCATTTGTGTGTGTGGTGAGAACACTTGCTCTAAGTTCAAGCAAAGTTCAAATACACAGGACCATGTACTGTGCTGAGCTGTGCTGAGCACCTCTCCTCCCCAGCCCTGAGCACCTCTCCTCCCCAGCTCTGAGAACCTCTCCTCCCCAGCCCTCGGGTCCTGGTAATGGCCATTCTGCTCCCTGCTATGGGTCCACTTCATAGAATCTGCACGTAAGAGAGACCATGTCTTTGTGTGTCTGGCTTCCTTCACTCAGCATAAAACCCTCAAGGTCATCTATGATGTCACAAATGGCGGGGCTTCCTTTGTGGCTGAAATACATTAGCTACCCCACCCATTTCTTTGCTGGTGGACAGGAGTTGTTCCCTCTCAGCATCTGTGGGGGTATGGATATATCTTTTAGACGCTAATGTCACTGCCTGTGGGTGGGATTGCTGGTTCATATGGAAGTTGTATTTCTCATTTCTTAAGGAACTTCTGTTTTCCACAGGGACTGTACCAATTCATATCCCTACCAACACTTGTCTCTTTTCTTGAAGGTAGCCATCCTAGCAAGTAGTTGATCTCACTGTGGGTTTGCGATTTTCGGATGATATATGATGTTGAGCCCCTTTCATTGACCCGTTGCCCATCTGTATGTCTTCTTTGGGGGAATGATTTTACATGTCTAGCCCACTTTATTTCATTGTATGAGTTCCTTATATATTTTGGATATTCATCCTTTCTCTGCTGTATTATTTGCAAATATATTCTTATATCCGGTAGGTTATCACTTGGTTGATGATTTCCTTGCTTCTATTGCCTTCCTTTTGGGTATCAAGTTAAACTGTTAAGATCTTGTCGGCAAGAAGTACCACAGAAGATCTATGGTTTCAGTTTATTTATTTATGCATACAGAACTGGGGTACAGGTCAGAAGTGCAGGGGCAGTGAGAGGATTCACTACAGACAGAGTGGGGAGCAGAACAGGCAGATTGATTAAGTACACTGCTGAGGGGAGTAGAGGGCAAGACAGGAGAGGTCTGCCACACCATGCGGGTCACCTCTGGGGCTGGGGATTGAACTCACCTGAAGCTGTTGCCGCTGGCTTGCAGTGCTGTGTCCTAACCAGCTGCATCACCAGGGAGGGCCCTGGTTTCAGTTCTTATATTTGTCTTTAACCCATTTGTAATCACCCACTGTTGTCACCAAAGCTGATTACAATTTTGGTAAAAGATAGAGGACAGTTTCATTCTTTCCAATGTGTCCAGTTTTCACAAAATCACTTATTGAGGAGGCTGTCTTTTCCTTGTTGGATAATCTTGCCTCCTTTGTCAAAAAATGGACTGTGTGTATGGGATTGTTTCTGGGCTCTTGATTCTGGTCTAATAATCCATGTGCTGAGTTTTATGCTAGCTTCCCATTGTTTTTACTAATATAGTTTTACAGCATTTTGAAATCAGGAAGTGGGAGGCCTGTGGTTGCATTCTTTCTTAAGCTCTTGGGAAGGGGATGTTGTCTGCTATGGTTCTATACAAATTTTAGGATTGCCTTCTCTCTCCATGAAAAATATCAATGGATTTCCATTGACTTTGTAGACCTCATAGGTAGTAGGGGCATTTTAACAATAGGAACTTCCACTCCATGAGCATAGGGTATCTTTACACTGATTTCATCAGTGTCTTACAGTTTTCCATGTACAGGTTTTTCACTTCCTTGGTTAAATTTATACCGAAAATTGCAGTTTTACAAACTATTTTAAATAAGATGATTAGTTCTCTTTCTGGTAGGCTGACGGTGTGTAGAAATGCAACTCATTTTTATATATTGATTACCATGCCACCAACAAAGAGACAAGTGACTCTGATGTGTTGAAGTCTTTTCTTGTGTAAGTGTTCTGGCTGGGGGTTCCAATACTATATTGAATATAAGTGGAAAGACTAGGCTTCCTTATATATTTATATTTTTAAAAATCAGTTATTTTTTTACATTGATTTTTTTTTAGAGATTTATTTATTTATGCATACATAACTGGGGTACAGGCCAGAGTGCAGAGGCAGTAAGAGGATTCACCAGAGACAGAGTGGGGAGCAGAACATGCAGATTGACGAAGTACACTGCTGAGGGGAGCAGCGGGCGGGTCCGGAGAGGTCTGCCGTGCCATGGGGCAGGTGGGAATCGAACTCATGCTGAAGTGGCTTTAGCTTCTTAGTGCTGTGCTTTAACCCGCTGCGCCACCAGGGAGGGCCACATTGATCTTTTCTACTGTGTTTTGGACACTCTTTCTTTTGTTTCCACTCTCATGTTTATTTCTTTACATGTTTATTTCTTCACACCAACTTTACGCTTAATTTGTTGTCCTGTTTTCTAGTTTCTTGAGATATTCTATTTAACTCAAGGTATTTTTTGGTATCTCTTTTGATGTCTTTTTTTGAACTACTGGTTGGTCAGGCGCCTGTTTAGTCTCCACCTATTTGTGAATTTTCCAGTGTTATTGCGATTCTAATTTCATACCACTGTGAATTGAAAAGATGCTTGATAGGATTTCAATATTTTAAAATCTGGAAAGATTTAGTTTGTGGCCTCGCATTTAAATTGGAGACTGTTTCACATGTTTGAAAGGAATGCATATAAGGTCATTGGATGGAATGTTCTGTAGATACATGTCAGATCTGACCTGACAAGTAAAGTCTGTGACTGTACTGATTTTCTGTTTGATGACCATCCTTTGCTGAGAGTGACTTTTGTTAGTCCCTTCTTACTGTATGACTACATTTTTCTCTTTTCAGAACTGTTCATGTTTATGGTTTTAGTTATTCCTACATGGGGTGTAGAAATAGTAACTAATATCCTCTAGATGATTTGATTCTTTAGGAGTGTCTTCTATTTTCATGAAAAGTGGAACTTTCATAGGGATTACATTGAGTCTGTAGATCGCTATGGGTACTTGTGATCCTTTAATCCTTGTAATTCCTTTCATCTCCCCCCACCCCCATCATTGCTCTCTTCCTTTTGGGATTTGTTGGTTTTCTATAGTGCTATGCTTTTGCTCTCTTAGCTTTAACTCTTGTACTTTCTGACTTCCATAAAATATGTATAAGTCTCTTGCCCTGTGATACCTGAAAGAATTGCGATTATGACCCATTACCAGGAGAGGCACAGTCCTACAACCTTGCTAGATCAACAGGGACATACTTAGGAGTCAGTGGATGGAGCCAAGCTTTTTTCTCTCAGGTTTGTGTGGCCACTCATAAAAGGACCCTTTGCATAGCCCATTCTCTCCTTGGCCTTTTCCACCGACCTTTGAGTTTCTTTTCCTCTCATCATTTGAGAGAGCCATCCTGAGCATGAGTTTATCTTTTTAATTGCTGAATAGTAGTCCATTGTATATATATACCACATCTCTTGATCCAGTTATCTAGTTTTGAGCATTTGGATTGTTTCCAAGTCTTCCCTATAGTAAATAGTGCTGCAGTAAACATGGGGGTGCATGTACCCTTTTGAATTAATGTTTTTGTGTCTTTGGAGTAGATCTCTAGGAATGGAATTGCTGGGTTGTATGGCAGCTACATTTCTAGTAGTCTGAGGAAACGCCACACAGCTTTTCATAGTGCTTGGACTAGTTTGCACTCCCAGCAGTGTAGGAGAGTTTCTTTTTCAAGGGGGCTATTTTTTTTTTTAATTTAAAAAAATATATTCATGGGTCCTCCCTGGTGATGCAGTGGGTTAAAAGCACAGCACTAAGAAGCTAAAGCCACTCCAGCACGAGTTTGATCCTCGCCCCAGAGGTGACCCACATGGCACAGCAGACCTCTCCTGACCAGCCTGCTGTTCCCCTCAGCAGTGTGCTTTGTTGATCTGCTTGTTCTGCTCCCCAATCTGTCTCTGGTGAATCCTTTCACCACCCCTGCACCTCTGGCCTGCACCCCAGTTCTGTATGCACAAATAAATCTTTAATATATATATATATATAAATGGAATTAACAGATGTTAGAAGGATTGTGGTGGAAAAGGAGCTCTCATTCATAGTTGGTGGGACTGCAAGCTGGTACAGCCCCTGTGGAAAATGTTATGGGGGTTTTGTAAGAAAACAAATGTGGTAATTCATATAATTCAGCAAAACTTCTATTAGGTATTTGTCCAAATAACAGGAAAACTCTAATATAAAAAGATTGATCTATGCTTTGTACGTGGCAGAACTGTCTGCAATTGCCAAGTCATGGAACCAACCCAGTGCCCTTCAAGAGATGAATGGATAAATTTTGCAACATATACTCACTGGAGCATTATGTAACTGAAAAATGATGAAATGGGGACATTTGGGACAAAATGGATGGACCTGCAGTTGATTATACTGAATGAAATAAATAAAAAAATGAAAGAGATTGATGGTTTTACTCATCTCTAGAAATATAAATAATCATAAAATATATGCAGGCAAATTTAATAAGAATAAACCTTGAATCTGTAAAAGAATATAATGGTTATGAGAAAGAACAGAATGTAGAGGGTGTGGGGTGGAAGCAGGAGATGTTTTGATGTTTGCATGGGTAGGTTGTGGGGGGCAAGGGAACAAATGCACGAGTGGAAGAGCAGAACTATAACCCCCCAAATTAAAATAAAAATTTATTATAAAAAATTAGTTCAACACATTAGAGTTCAAGACAGATCTCCCACGCTATGAATCACCTTTCCGTCTGCAGGATTGCAAAACATGCGACCCCAACACATGCCTCTTGGCAGATGGGTTACTTTGGGCTGCTTCTAGTCATTGGCTGAACACCCAGAAATGGAATTGCTGGATCACCTGAGAGTTCTAGTTGAGTTTTCAAGGAGCCTCTGTGAAGGTTCCCGCCGTGTCTGCCATTCTCACAGGAGTGAAGTGGTTTTTCAGTATGCTTTTAATTTGCATTTCCCTTACAGTAAGTGTTGTTGAAATTTTTTCATGTCTGTATGTCATCTGAATGTCTTATTTAGAGAAGTGTCTATGGTCCTTTGCCCATTTTTTGGATTGGATTGTATAAGAACTTTGTAAATTTTGGAGATTAGTCTCTTATCAGATATATGGTGTGCAAATATATATTTTAAATATTTATTTATTTATGCATACAGAACTTGGGTACTGACCAGAGGCACAGGGGCGGTGAGAAGATTCACCAGAGACAGAGTGG
>NW_004567137.1:2819093-2822198 GCF_000260355.1 Condylura cristata
CCAAACAGGTTCTAGAATAGAAGAATCTCATAGACAACATAGGTAACATTTGACGCAGTGGGAAGAGGAAAGAATAATTATCAAATGGTTATGGGCAAGTGGCTAATGTTTTGAAAAGAAAAAGCAGACTTCTGTGTCTCATTATAAATAAAAATAAACTCCAGCTAGATCAAAGCTTTTGCTGTAAAATTAAGAAACCACATGATGCCTAAGAGGAAATACAAGTGTGTATGTATTTCATCTTGGGGTGGAGAAGTTTTAGCATAAAAGCAATAGAATTAAGAAGGAAAATTACATAAAAACATAAAACTTTGGAAGGGCAACAGTGTATACTGACATTCTGTATGGAAATTTGTCATTTTTTAATGTGGAATTACAAAGAACTCTCCCTACACAAAATAATAAAAATAATTGTGGAAAAGATTAGCTTACATATGTCATTGAGCAGGCCCACATGTGGTAACAGTGGGGGTTTAAATTTATTCTTTTGTCCCCCACTATCACTTAATGAAGATTTTCTTTCCCCATTGAATTCCCCTGACCTGCTACTCAGACACCAATGAATATGGATGTAAGGGACATTGCTGAACTCTCCTTTCTACTCCACTAATCTCTTCAATTGGTAACTCATTTTTTCCATTTCCATTTTATTTTAAGTTGTGATCAGCTGACTAGTTCAATTCAAAGAAAAAAAATGAGACAATTGGAAAACATAAAATAACATGACCGAGTGAAACCCAATTTTATTATCAGTTACCTTATATAAAGAGGGAATTAAATGCTTCCTTTGTGGCTGGGGAAACAAAAGATTTCACAATAGTGAAAACTTACTCCAAATCCTAAATGTTCCATAGTAGACTAATTACATCGTCAGCTCCCTACTGTACACCTGTTTTAGGCAAGTCAAGAAGTAGCAAAGAGGCTAATTTAGAAATAAAACTTTAAATACCTTAATTGACTTAAAAAAATGAAATGGTTGCTCTGGAGAAAAAGAATTAGTGATAATTTGAGCTTTTGTAACCCAATGCCTTTTAAATACTGACTTTAACTAATATTTATGTTACTTTGTACAAAAAATACAGGAAAAAATAAAACTATAAGCAACAGAATTCTAACTTTAAAATAATTTCAATATGAAGACCAAGGAAAAAAAGAAACATTCAAGTGTTAATTGTGGTGTTTTAAAACTAGGTGCTAGTAAAATTGTAAGTAATGTTTGTGGTTTTTTGGTGGTTTTATTTCTTGAGTTTCAACAAAGAATGAAAAGTCTTTTATGATCATAAAAAATACCCTATTTTATTATAAAAATAGAATATTGATCTTTGTATTATGATTATGAGTTTGATAATTTAAAAAAAAAAGATTATATTTATGCATACAGAACTAGGGTACAGGCCAGAGGTGTAGGGGTGGTGACCGGATTCACCAGACACAGATTGGGGAGCAAAACTGGCAGGTTGATGAAAATACACTGCTGAGGGGAGCAGTGGGCAAAACAGGAGAGGTCTGCTGTGCCATGTGGGTCACCTCCCTGGCTGGGTATTGAATTCATGCTATAGTGGCTGTGACTAACTTTGTGGTGCTGAGCTTTAATCCCTTGCACCATCATGGAGGGCCCAAGTTTGATGATTTTTAGAATCTGATACGTATCCAAACTCTTCAAGAATACATATTTCAGGCACTGTAACTAATTTCTTGATACTTATTAAATAAAACAGAATAATTTCACCAGCAGCTAACTATGGCAATGGGTCTGGATATCCACCACAATGAATGGAAGGCCTTTAGGTTATGCTCACTCAACCCAATATTAAAAGACATTTTCAAGAGAACTACTAGGTACAATTCTTTGTAATCCAGGCATCCCATTTTAGTGTCTTTTTTTTTTTTTAATTTATTCATATAGAACTGGAGTACAGGCCAGAGATGCAGAGGTTGAGAGGTTCACCAGAGACAGAGCAGGGAGCAGAACAGGCTGACTGATGAAGTACACTGCTGAGGGGAGCAGCAGGCAGGTCAGGAGAGGTCTGCCTCGCCATGTGGATCTCCTCCAGGGCAGGCGGGAATCAAACTCTTGCGGAAGTGGCTTAAGCTTCTTAGTGTTGTGCTTTAACCCGCTGCGCCACCAGGGAGGGCCCCCATTTTAGTGTCTTTTAAAAATACATGTGGCAATTACTTTGATATTTACCTCCAAGGACAACAGGTTTCTTCCCAATCAAGAGTAAATGTGGGAAGCAGTGCTGAACAGTCAGCCAAGGAGGAACATAAGAAATAAAAAAACAGGGCCCTCCCTGGTGGTGCAGTGGGTTCAAGCACAGCACTAAGAAGCTAAAGCACTTCAGCATCAGTTCGCTCCCCTGCCCTGGAGCTGACCCACATGGCGTGGCAGACCTCTCCTGACCCGCCCGCTGCTCCCCTCAGCAGTGTACTTTGATGATCTGCCTGTTCTGCTCCCCACTCTGTCTCCAGTGAGTCCTCTCACTGCCCCTGCACCTCTGGCATACCCCAGTTCTGTATGCACACATAAATAAATCTTTAAAAAAAAAAAAAAAGAAAAAAACTGCCCAGGGCCAGGAACACAGCGGGGCCAGGGGCTGACAAGCAATCATTACTGACTCTCAACACACATGCTAAACAACAGGCAGAGTTTATTTTTTTCCCAAGTTGATTGGCCAATTGTTTGTATAATTTTGGGAGTATAGCTTCACCCTAGGCATGTGTCCAAAACTGCCTCACCGTCCACCAAACCTCTGTTCACCTTTTCCTTTCCCATTCTCCTCTCCCCCCACCTGTCTGTTCACTGTATATATTTTCAGCATCTATGAGTTATTACTGTTATGTCTCCTTGGTCATTTATATTCAATGTCTTTTACAATCCACCTTATTTCACTTAGTGTCATCACCTCTAGCTCCTCCATCTTGGACAACCTTCCCAAGCATTAGTAGCTGAGAATTAAACAAAACAGGATGCCCAGGTTAAAACCATGAACCTCCTCACTGCCTCTCCAATGATCACCCAAACAATCTACAGTTTTAGGAAATGCCCGACTACTGTTGTATGGCCCTAGCTCCGTTGTCAAAGATTAGCTGTCCAAATTTGTGTGG
>NW_004567137.1:2822487-2825392 GCF_000260355.1 Condylura cristata
GGGGGCCAAAGCTGGACCTCTGTAGGTATAGCTTGCTGATGCCAGGGAAGGCCCTGTGAACCAAACAGACCAGAAGCTCAACCAATGGGCATTTTTTGGTGTGAATTAGCAGGAACAGAGCAGCGCGCTCTCTTGAGAGTGCAGGTGTGACAGCAAAAGGCGCTTGGAGTTCTGAGCATCACGATGTGAATGGGGCCTCCAGGGGCAGGGGGCGCATAAGTGTTAGCAACTTGGGACTGCAGTGTGAGCAGAAGGAAACCTACATGGGCTTTAGCTGCTGAGACTTTGATATTATTTGAGTAGTTAACTACTTTACCTTGATGAACACACCCAAGTCCATCGTCGTGTGGTTCAGTGACCCTCTGTTCAGTAGCTGAAGATGGCATGTTCATGTTTCACTTGGTCTGTACACACTTTAGAAAATACCTGACACACTTTTGGGGGGAGGAAGTTTAATATATTAAATCTTTCAAACTAGTAATTCTTAAAAAATAGCTTAATTTCACTATTTTGTACCACAAGTTTTAAAAATACTATTATGTGCACAAGAGCAAGTAAACTAGAAGTCAAAAATTATGTAAGACAACCAAGACACAAGAAGTCTCTCTCTTATACACACATGTTAGATGAGTTCAGAAAGCAATATTTTAGGTTGGATAGCTTTTCTTTCTAAGGTTAACTTTTGGAATCACATCAGGAAACTTCCCTAAACCAAAGGTTTTCTACTATGTGGAAGCACTGGCCAGACTTGTCTTAAAACATTCCTCTTCTAGCTTCATCCATGTTGCTTCAAATCGCATTTTTTAAAATTTCTTAGTAGTATTCCATTATGTATATAGACCACACTTCTTGATCCAATTGTCTATTTTTGGACATTTGGGTTGTTTCCAGGGTTTACCTATTATAAATAGCGCTACAATAAACATAGGGGTGCAGGTGTCCTTTTGAATTAATGTTTTTTGTCCTTTGGGTAGATTCCCTAGGAATGGAATTGCTGGCTCATACGGTAGCTCCATTTTTAGTAGTCTGAGGAACCTCCACACAGCTATGTATAGTGGTTGGACCAGTTTGCCCTCCCACCAGCCAAGCAGAAGAGCTCCTTTTTTACCATATTCTCACCAACACTTGTTATTGCTAGTTTGTTTTTTTTTTAATATGCACCATTCTTACCAGTGTAAGGTGGTGTCTCGTTGCAGTTTTAATTTCATTTCCCTGACTATAAGGGATGCTGGATATTTTTTTCATATGCCTGTTGACCATTTTCATTTCTTCTTGGGAGAAATCTTTTAAATCCTGCCCATTTCTTGACTGGATTGTTTACTTTGTTTTTGTAGAGTTCTGTAAGTTCTTTGTATACCTTTGTGATCAGTCCCTTACCCATTGTATGGAGTGCCAAGATTATTTCCTAGTCAGTGTGGTGATCTTCTTTGTTTTGGTTCATGTCTCTTGTGCTGTACGTAAGATTTTCAGCTTGATGTAGACCCAGGTGTTTATCTTTTCCTTCATTTTCTTTGCTTTAAGTGATGAAATAAATCAGAAGGAAAAAGAAAAATATCAGATGATTTCACTGATAGGAGGAATATAGGGGAACCAAATAAGACATAGGGGAAAAAAATAACAGCAATACAAAATACAACACAACAAAACAAAACCAACAGACAATTATAAACCAGAGCTATCCTGGGAGGGAGGGGGGAGGAGAGGGGAGGGAGGAGCATAGGGGACAATGGTGATGGTCCGTGGGCAGGAGGAGGAAATTCTATGGGGTCTACACCTGGGGGCAAGGAAGTAAACACTGTTTTAAAATGAACAATGAAGTAAAAAATATACATACATACATTTTTTTATACATACATTTTAAAATGTGTTCACAACTAAAAATAAATTAAAATAAAGCATTTCTCAGGAAACAACCCACACCAGAGTGACAGGCTTATTCCAGGCACAGACTTATAAAGGCCTCGCCTAGACCCCATGGGATTTGAGCAATTTTATCTACTGGAACATAGCACTACAGCAGCAGCAGGGTGACCCCTGGCGGCTACTTGGCTGTCCTGCACGACTCCTGATGTCCTTGATGGCAGCCGGCGCTGTCCCACAAACCATGTGAGGGCACACTGTCTCCAGCAATGATCCACCCACCCGTGTGGGAGACGCCTCTTCTCAGCAGAAGCCTAGAGAGCACCCCTGCCGAGGTCCCATCAGTACACAGCCGCCACTTCATAAAACTGCCCCAAACTTCACCGAGATGCCTCAACCTCAAATACATCAGCCAATAAGCACAGCCTTTCCTCTGGGACCCATAAATGAGATACATCCCTTGATTCCATTTATTTTCCAAAAACCAGATCTGTGTTTTCCTGTCTTGTTAGCCAGTGGATTTCCAAATTTAGTAACCTCTGGGCACCAACATAACCTCAAGTGTTATTTGCTTTTAGGCTATCTTCATGGAATAAAAGACTTAATTAACACATTGAAGTTTAATGCTTTTAAAGAAAGTTTTAAATTTGTCATATGGGCAAGGACCAGTAATTCAGCTGCAGCATTCAGAGTAAACATCATACTTCGATATGCCCTTTGTTCTACTTTATTGATACCCACTTATGAAACCTCACACAGTGGAGCACAGTGGCCCAGTCCAGGAGACTTAGAATTTGTACCAACTGTGTACCTAAATTTTTCCAATGGCCACATTGGAAAGTTTTTTTAAAAAAATAACGGAGCAAAAGAGACATTACAAAAAACAGACAGCCCACTAATTGGGAAAAAATTTTCTCACACAAAAGCAGTGATAAAGGACTGATCACAAAAATATATGGAGAACTGACGAAACTCAACAAAAATAAACAACCCCATCAAAAAATGGGCAGAAGAGCTAAAAAGACACTTTTCCAAAGAGGAAATG
>NW_004567137.1:2827267-2843393 GCF_000260355.1 Condylura cristata
CTTCATCAGTCAGCCTGTTCTGCTCCCCACTGTCTCTGGTGAATCCTCTCACCGCCCCTGCACCTCTGATCTGTACCCAAGTTCTGTATGCATAAGTTAATAAATCTTAAAAAAAAAAAAATTTGTTCTTCTACTGCAGATCTTCATTTGATGGCCCCACCAGCTTGAGAAGAACCCAGAGAGAGGGGGAAATTTGCCCTTTTGCTCATAATTAATCCTGTAATAGCTCCACTTTACAGATCAAGAAACAAAAGCTAACGGATTTTAAGTCAGTTAGCAGGTGACTGGTCTGGAAAGGGCAGAGCCCATGACAGCTGAGTGCAGAGGCAGGGACCCGCCTCTGCCAGAGCACTGCTTTGCCGCCTGTTCACATCCTCCAGGGATTCCAAGTATCAAATAGCGGAATTTTGGAAATCTTGCCCTGATCCATAGTCCCACAGCAGCACTGACTAAGCTTTTGAATTTTGCAAAGCACCCCTTCTTCCCTGCCCTATTCAGAGGTAACTCTAAACTCTTAAATTTGAAAAGGAAAGTGAGATTTATTCAGCTACTTCCCAGACTCTGCCAGTCCCTTATTTGTGTTTTCCTGCCTCCCATCTGTCCCCAGTAACAAATAATGCATATCATCCCACCATTGTCAGTAGGTCCCTATAACAGACCATGTGTTGCCAGATAATAATGGGGCATGGTTTGGGGTGGTGGGGTGAGAAGCACCATTTCCAACTGAACTCACAAAACCCCTACAAAAATAAAGACAGATGCCATGGAAGGCTTTCCTAGCGCTGTAATGATGAGAAAAGAGCTGCCTCTTGCTGGGCAAGGGATGTCACTGGCCATGCACAGTCACCACTGTGACCCTGCCAGCCCTGCAGTTAACCCCCAGCTGCCTTCTGGCTGGTAACAACCCTCTAGCTGGTGCTGCTACAGGACAGAGAGCCAGCCACCCAACAACCCCCAAACCTGCCTGCTCTAAACAGATTTTTGCCATCTGCTGCATCAAGATGGAACATTATCTTTAATGAAAAAGAACTTTGATACTGTAACTTTGCAACAAAGAAAAGGCAAAGAACATAGTTTCCATATACAGCACCCAAAGTTCTCCATGCCCTTGTAGGTAAATGCCCGGAGTTGGCCCAAAGCAAAGCCACTGAGGCCTGAAAGCTGCCACACATGTAAAGCACCTTCCAGCAGGGACCCACAGGAAAGTGTCAGAAACAGTCTGCGAGGGAAAGTGCAAAATCTAAATTAAGATAACCGCTGCTATAGTTCACCTCCCCACATGTCTCTCACCCACGTGTTGTCACCCAATCCAGGACCAAGAAGCCAGTACAGCTTCTTCACCTGTCTCTCTGCTCCTTGTGCCTCCCTCAGGTCTCCACCTGCCACCCACCCTCCCCACCTGCTTCCTCCCTGCTCAGGTCCACCCTCCCTTGGGTGGGGCTGGGAACCTGAAACCTCCTTTTCCTGGGGACCACCCTGTTACAGTACAGGCTACAGACTGTGAGGGAGCCCTGGAGAATGGCTAAAGAAGGCTGTTCCCCACCCCAGGGTGAATGGGTCCCTTCGCCAAAATATATAGTCCAGGCAGATGGTTCCCCTTGCCCAGAGCCAGGGAGCATGCCCTGGGGCCTGACACCATTGGAGGTGAGGCCAATGAGCAGCAATGGGCACTTACCTCTTGAGTCTCAGCTCCTGGGCTGACAGCACTTGAACCACTTGGAGCCCTGGAAGCCCCTGCCGCAAGGTGAGCAGGCTCCAGAAAAGTAACTTTAGAAGCCAGGAAGTGGGGTCTTTCTGGAAACCTACCCATTTCAAACAAGTTTGTACCTTAAGAGGTTCTTGGAGGTGTGGCATGATTGCAGGGGGTTGATGGGGGGGGGGGGCTTCATGTAGAGGCACCAGGAAGGTGCTAGAGGAGAGCTTTCTCTGCTCAGGGAAGGACAGGACTGCACACATAATAGTGCAGTGCAAAGAGAGGGATCACTAAGGACACGGCTTGGGGTCTGGACGTGGTGGGTGACCCCAGATGCAAGTCAAAACCCATCTCATGAAGGTGTCAATAGTAGGCAGGCCCATGACCCCTAGCTGGATCTCAGACACTGATAAGGATCCAACAGCTCTGGGAGAGATGCGCCAATGAAAGGGTGACCAGGAGCTGGGAGGGAAATGCACTAAAAACCCCAAGCCCTGGAGTCCGTACAGCCAATTCTATTTGTGTGGTAGCCAGAGGTCAGGAAAGATGTTAAGGAGCTGACCTCCTGTTTATACACAGGCAAAGGCAGGACCAGGACAGCCCCTGGGTGCCGGAGCTCTAGCTACCACTCCTGTTAGAAGGCTGGCAGCAGCCTCTCACAAACTTAAAGGTAATTACAGGGTTGGGGAGCAAGCGATTTGGCTCTGATTCCAGAGGTCCATGTGCTTTAGGGTTCCACCCCCACCCATGATGAAAATCAACTCAATCACCACAGTGAGCCTTGTAGGAATAGATGGATAACATTCATGACCAGAAAAATGTGGATGTTACTTTGCTAAGATTACTCCAGCAAAGATTTTCCTAGTTCATAGAAATGTGGGGTGCACAAGAAGTGGTCCCTGTTGCATGAGATGTAACCTAAAGCTGACATTCTCAGGACCACAAAGGGAAAAATGCAAAAACTCATATGCTTGCCCATGATGTGGACATGCTGGGGCAGCTCTGGGTCTTGTGTTTGTGTCATAAGAGCCCCACTTTCCTTGCTGTAGTCACTTTTACCTGTCTTCTGATACTCACAGTAAAGAGCAACCTGGGAAAGAACTCTTGCTTCAGCACCTGTTTTTCTCTGGTCCTGCAGGCACAGAGGTGACCTTTTACTGAGCAGGTGCTGTGGCGTGGGGCTGGTCTCGGGCTCGAGCATCTCCTGACCTGTGTTTGGTTAAGTCACATGGGCCTCAGAGTCATCACCTGTGAAATGATGCTGTCACACTGATGTCACTGAACCCAACATGAACACTGCAGGTGAAAACATTTTGTAGAAAATCTAAGTTCTTTTGCTCACAAGAAGTTTTTGCAAGATGAATTCAGAGCCTGTAAGTTTGTTCCAGTGCCCACATGCTGACTGTCTTGCCTGACTGAAACAAGGTCTGCCAGCCAGCAGCTTGGAGTTGGCCTGGGAGGCTCAGCGCTGAGCAGCTTTGGCACAGCAGTGGGCTACAGCCCCATGGCAGTGTCTTCCTGTGCCGCACACAGTGGGGCCTGGCACCCTCCTGGCCCCACTTCTCTCCTGGCTTGTTAGCCTAGTGGGTCAGAAACAGTCATATCTAAATGTGTGCAACTATCTTGATCGTTTACACATGACACAACTGAAAGTCTAAACACCTGCTTTGATCTTGTGTGATGTTTAAGTGTGAAAGTTGGATACATTTACAAAACAGTCTGTCCTGTGTTTTGGGCAATGCCTATCTCAAAACTTGAAAGCAAACCCAAAAAACCTCACCAATAGAAATATTACAAACATAGTTTTTATTCTCATCTTACCTTCAATGAAAAAGGCCTCAGGCCAGCAAAACATTTTTGAAACTCAGTAACTGAACACAGCACTTGTTAGCCTGATGATTCTTTTTCTAGACAACTGCTGCATCATTTATATTTAAAAAAAATAACTAAAATCTATTTTTATCACTTTATTCCTTTTTAAAGCAATAGTAGCCCCTCACATTTTTTTAATATAAAAATCTAAATTATCTCTGGTAGTCCCCTGTGTCTTGTGTTGATATTTGTGCTAAGTGTTTGTTTCTCTAAAAGTTTTCAAAAATAAGTGCACTTCTAAAGAGGAAATAAATTCAAACAAAGACAAGAGGAAACAATCATAGTAATAGCAAAACAGTTTTTCTGAATGTTCTGACTCTTAGCAATTCAAAGAGAATGTCTGCAGTAGCCAAGGGCCTCCCGAACGAGCAAAGTCTCAGTTCCTGTGTCTGTACACCAGATGTGTGGGGACTGTTTCTCTGACAACAGAGACTAATGGATGGATTGTCTAGTTTTCTACAACAACACACCCATAAGTTAAACATAAAATGTTTTTAAATTTACAGATTAAGATGAAGATATACAGTGTTTAAACAACAGAAAAGGTATGCTATCATAAATAAGTAAAACCTTAGCAACCATGGAAAAGTTTTGAATATTCTACACTTGTTATTTTCCATTCAACTACCTGCTTATTAAATCATCTGATATAGTCATTCAAAAAACTGATTTATAACAAATGCCTTATTCTTAAACAGCACTATGTTTCAATAAATTTAAAGATTTAAAGCTATGCTAGTGGAAGTGTCAAAGAAAAATAACATAACTTGCTTTAATACAAAGGTTTTTTAATAAAAAAGTCAGTCTACATTAAATCAGGAAAATTCAATAAATCTGAATTATACAAGCTTTCTATATACTTAGAAAAACCAAAAACACATAGTTTATAATAAAACTCTTTAATTCAAAATAGAGTCTAATTTAAAGAAAATGCCATTACGCCCAGTTGATTAGATAGGGTTTTGTCATTTAAATCAAATGGCTGACCTGAAATACGGGAAATGTGTAATAGAGAAGATTCCATCTTAGGGTACTTCGCAAATGATATAGTTAATTTGCATCAGGAATCAAATTCTTAGCTTCTAAAGGGCAGACACAGTCTTGCTTTTAGATAGGCACTTAAGAAATGCTTTTGATGAGAAAACCCCAAAGGTTTAATCACTCTATTAAGTCCAGGGGAAAATGAAACTCTAAACCAAGTAAACTTTCCAGACCTGCCCTTCCACTGCCAAGACATCATAACTATTTCCAAATTCTTTCTGTTCAAAAGATTGAGGGAATCAGGAATTAACACAGTCTATTCTTATTCAATTAAAAAATAAACTTAAGTAATTCAGCCCATTTTTCTCCCATTCAAATTTGAATATTTTCTGTGCTAGAATAGCTACCATACTGGAGCTAGAAAATGCAGCAGTTTCCAAATATCTTACCCATTGGCTAACACACTAGGAAAACAGTCCTTTAAAAAACAAAGTGTGAGGTGGAGTGAGAAAAATCTCACAAATCTGAGAAAAAGTTAGACTTGTTTTAATAAGAGGCAGTTATAATTAGAAAAGTCAGTTAGTTGAATGGCGATAACCCTAGAATTTAAAAACTTCTCTTTCCAAGATATGATCTATACCATAGATGAACTATTTGATAAACACATAATAAATACCAAACACAGAGAGGAGGAGGAAGAGAAACAGGAAGGGAGGGTGGGGTGACACCAACCCAGGGGTCTATTGACATACCGCAGTCTCCTGGCAGCAACAGTGAAAAAGCTTTTGTAGAGTTGCATAATGGTCCTATGCCATTCTTCCCCATTAAGAGTATCCCTACAACTAGGTGACCATTTCAGATTCTGATCACATATTATTTGTAACAGTTATAATTGTATGTATAAAAAGTTCTATCAGTTAAGGGTAAAGACATAAGCTAGGCCATTCCTGGATCAAGTATTATTAACTTATGGAGCCAAAACCTCAGTTCTAGAATTAAAATGTTGGGCTAGGAAAGACTGAGTTCTTAGGCAAGTGGGCATCATCTCCCCAACCCTCTCATCACTTGGCCCCGGGCCTGCACTTAATGCCATTTACACCAACCACAGCAAGTGAGCCAAACATGAACAATCCTGCCGAGTGAGCTGGCCGCTCATGGACACCCGTCAGATAGGTGCACAACATGCCTACTGGGAAGTACGAGCCACTCAGCTCATTCACTCTGTTCAGGATCTTTGGTACATTTGGAGTGTGAGGAAATAAATAATGGCACAATAATGTGAGGGCAATCAAAGGGAGTAAATGTTAACCAGCCATGATATGTTAACAACTTTCTTCAAAACCAAAGGAAATAGCGCTTTGTTTTCTGCAAGTCCATTTTTACATGATCAGAAGTTTGACTTTTAAAAAAATAGTTTAATAAAAATACATGAGTTCTACAAGCAGCCTTCGTGGTCATTTCTAAATTTCAACTCAGCATAATCAAATTAAAATAATGCCATGTCCTCTTGTTAAAACAGAGGTCCTCCTGTCACAAGAAACGCAACTTTACACTCTATATAAGACAGTGCATCTCCCTATGAGTAGACATACTGGTGTATGAAGGTCATGGGTGTGTCTGAAGGCAAAGTAAATATACTGTGGGCTGTGCGAGTGGTGGCATTCACCTTCTTTATGAGAGACATGTCACTCCTTACTGTGCAGTTTGTGAGTAACATGATAAATTCTATTATTTTTAAATAGCCAGTGTATTTCCTCACTAAAATTTCTTAGAACCATTGTCGAAATTGCCTTCAAATGTATCCTGTGATGTCCAAACCAACAGGATAACGTCCTCTGTGGGAGATGGCTTTGTGGGTCACCAGGACCCGTAAGATTGGCGGGGAGACTGCAGCCTGAGGTGCTACCTATGGGTGGCCTACGCTGCTTGAAGTGTCGTCGTTTCTCCTGACTGACTAGAGGGGTTACAGTACAAAGCCACGGCACAGGCAGGATGGACCTTAATATGCATGTAGGCAGTGCAGTTAGGAAGGGATACACGTTTCTTTTATTCCAGTACCTTCATATAATAAAGTTAACAAAAATAATAAAATATATATTAAAAAAAAAAAAAGCCAGCTGGCACCGCCAACCAATTCCTGTAGTAAGTCTTAGAAATCCTAGTCCTGTAGAATTTCCTCCTGTGGTCGCGAGCACCGCCATCGTCCTGTAGTCAGTGGGCTGTGGCCTACGCAAGCGAGCCTGCCGATGCAGCTACCTGAGTTCTCCTGTCGTGGGGGAAGGTGGTCTTCGTTCACAATTTCCCAGCTTTCATGTAGGTGGGGATGGAGCCACGCTGAGTCAACCCTTCAAACCTTTTATAGGTATAATTGAGAAAAACCCAGTCTTTGGATTTGTAGTCTGGTTCTGTGGTATTTGGCACTAGGGAGTTAGAAAAAGTAACCAAGAGCAAAGAAACGTCATGAATGAGAATGTCATCATCTTCACAGACTTTACAAACTGTTAGCGGTGCTGCAGATGGTCTTACCTGGTTGTAAAATGTCAGATTCCGGAAAGTCGTCAAAATTTGAAGTGTCATCAATGCTTTTGATTTCTATTGGGATTGCTGCTGGCCTTTCCCTACAAAAAGTATGGAACACTCTCAGTCAATTTTTGGGAATTGTTAATATTACAGAAAATGACTCTATTTGCAAATCCTGCAAGCTGTTCCATAGATAATAGAAGATCCAAAAGAAAGTTATTATGGATTTGAAAATAGTTTCATGTATATACAGCTGAATATAATTTTTAATGAAGATATTATCACTTGGCATTTTAATTTCTTTTACACCAAGATTTCCTCATGTTTTTTTCTTTAAATGGAAAAATAGGATTTAATGAAAGGGGAAAACAGAAGATTTTACTTGAAAGATTTTATTATTAAATGAAGTATGTTGTATGTGGGGGCTGAATCCTACCTAATGCTGGAATCTCTATTCTTCTAGAAAAAGATCCATAAATCAAAGTTAATTTGGGAATCTAAGGAATACAAAGGGTAACAGGATCAAACATTTGTGATAACACCTTGACATGTTAGTTTTAAGGGAACCAGGACATTAGGTCTAAAAATTCAGTCATGCAAATGACTTAAAGAAAGTATCATTTTTAAAATTACTTTATTTTTCCAACAAATACTCACTGGATCTGTAAGGTCATAAATTGGCAAAAGTATATAAGTATAAAATGATATACATCTCCTCTTCTCCAAATTATCCCAACTTATGTATACTTAATATATGAACACAATAAACTTCACTAGTTTAGTGGAAAGAACTGTCTGCCCTGAGTTCCAGTCACTTGCTATCAGCTGCAGAGCCAACAGCATGACATTAAACAGGCAAGTCTTGCTCTGTTACTGTCTCCTCACCTCAAAATCAAGGGACTGGCCCAGTACTCTCTAAGCACCTTCAGCTTTACAGGGTCTGCAGCTTTGCGCAGCAAGATGATCTGTGGACAGCTCAGCTTGGCACAGCAGTTGCCGAGTTGGGACTCAGAGCCAGTGCCTGGCCCAGTTGCAGCCAGTAGTTCTAGCAAGCTCCTCACTGACTGTGGGCTGCTAGCTCATCAGAACATCAGAACTAGGCCCTGGTCTCTTGCTTGTAAAGCAGACTTAAGGACAAATTTTTTGAAGTCTATTAAGAAGATAAGAAAGGTACATCCAGTAAGAACAGTGCTGGACATACAATTATTGACTCAAGGGGCTTGTGCACAGCAAGGCAGAGGCAGCAGCCACACAAGCTGTCAAGGAGAGAGGAAAGTAGATGGGGGGAGAAGGAATTTCAGTCTCAAGGACCAGCTCCCTTGAGGTGGGAGCAGTCAAGATGACAAGATGTGAACTGCATAGATGAGGCCACACAACCCTTAATTTTATCCCAGAGTAAAGGGAAAAAAGAAAATGGCACGATCACATTCAAGACTCCCAGACTTTTGAGATGTGAACAGACCAGAATTGTTGAAGGCAGTTGGGCCATATGCGGAACAAAAGTCACTAGTCATGTGCATTATTTAACTTTCCTGACAATGTTTACGACAATGCTTCTACCCATTCTGCTCTCTGGGCCCTGAAAGGATGGGTCCAAATACAGTGGCTTAGACCCCACCTACTCTGCCAGGGCTGAAGCCAGCAGGGACAGGGTGTCCTGGGACCTTCTTGTTGGTGATGGTTGGGGAGCTGTTGAAGACGTAGGTGAGGAGGGGACAAGGCTTGTGTGCCCTGAACTTGGTTGTGGGGGCCGGCAGAGCTCACTACCAGCCTCTCTCCTGCCATGTGTGTAGTTTATTGCTAAGCTGTTGTCCAGCAGAGGCAGCAGCTATATACTGGGCTGGCTCCGAGTATTTATTGCTGTACATAGTATGTATATGTGATTTATAAGGTTTTCTTTCTTTTGTTTATGTTCAATAAACAAAATCAATCAATCAATGGAACATATTTTCCTCTAAATGAACAGAGGATACACAGTGTAGGATATTAGAAAGGACAAATGTAAGAACGTAGACACATCTGCATCATGCCAGTGGCCTCTCTCTGGTAGCTCCGAGTCTGAAATCTAAATTGGCATGCAATGTGGGTTCCCTGAGTGCCACAAAAGCCATTCAACTCTGGCTGCTGTCATCTCACTGACGTAATTCAGAAAACACTGGTTCAACAACAATGTTGTACTGGTGACTCTTGTATTTAATCTAGCAGGGACAGAGGCAAATGAATCATGATCTCCAGAAATCTGTTCTACCCAGACTTTTCCCATCAAAGCCTGTGAACATACCTGATGTGACCCCAGTCTACACCTTCAAAAAAGGGATGACCTTTTATTTCTTCTACGCCACTATTGCCAATTCTATTTTCAGAATCGATGCAAAATCTGGAAAAGGGAAGCAGAAATCATATGTAAATGATACTCTGTACATGTCAACTGTGTGTGAATGTGTGTATGTGTGTGGGGGGGGGGGAATCATGTGTAATTGTACCACAAGAGGTAATAACTAAATAGTTCAAAGCTATTCTGGCACATTCATGTAAAAAAAATTATTATTGTGTTCCTACAGTAGTTGCTATTTTACCACCTCCCTCCCCCCATTTACTGTATTGAGAGCGTTTCCCAAAGCATGACAGATTACATGTACTTATGTAACTTCATTTTCTAAATTTTGCATGTGGAAATACAACTTATTTTGCCAGTCCACTACTTATTGTTGAACAGTTAGACAGTTTTCTATTTTTCATTACTAAAAATATGATACACATATTAAGCCTAGATGTTCACAGACATCTGGTTATCTGCAGCAGCACAAATCTTGGAAGCAGATATACTGCATCGAAGTTTAAACCCCTGGCTGCTACCAGGGGCAACCCTGATTTCAGCTCCTTTAAGCCACTCACAGCAGTCCTGGGACGTGACATCTCAGGTGACCAGAGTAGAATGCAGACTGTGAAGCCCCACTACTGACCGCACTGTTAACTGCATGCTTCCTTTTAAGAGTCTGCATTTCTTAAAAAAACACCTTTTCCTCATGGATCTCTCTGGCTGTATATAGATCAATGGTAGTTTTTCTTCTTTCCATAAAAAGTGACACGGGCAATTTAATCTTTTGGGTACCTGTGAAGTTTTAACATACCACATACTCCTCTGGGAATTTAACCACTTACCTAAGAATTAAATCCTTGGCTTTCTCAGATATAGGAACCTCTGGAGGAAAAACCAGAGTTTCTTTCCAGCTCATCACTTTTCTGTATGTTTCTTGAGGTGTTTCAGAGCAAAAAGGCGGATATCCTGCATATCAAGAGAAACAAAAGTTTTATCAAGTTTATATGATCCAATGCGACTCCCTCCTATATATTTGTTACAAGAAACAAGAGTGTTCTATTTAACAATTTAATAAAATTTTGTTTAATAAAACCAGCAATTTATACCATAACTATTGATGCTAATTAATAAAGGATTTAAAGCACTTTGTCTGCCCCCCATACCCAAAGGTCATCCAGATATAATTCTGACATGAACCTTCTGGTCAAGTTAAATACTTTCCTCCCAAAAGAGGATCCCAGAGAGCTCACTGGTATCTATCATGGTTTATTTAACACTGAGGGTATCAGAAATCAGTTCAAAAAACTTGAAAAAGCTGAGCTGATGACATCTGCTATCAATCACTGGTATTCAAGGAAACCTATATATTAAGCTCATAAATGAACAGTAAGACCTACCTATAAGCATTTCATACATAATGACTCCCAGAGACCACCAGTCACACAACTTGTTGTAGCCAGTCTGCATGAACACTTCTGGAGCAATATAATCCGGTGTTCCGACTGTGGAATATGCCTACAAGGGAACAGCTTGTCAGGATAGCATTCTTTTTTTTCTTTTTTTTTTTTTTTTAAAGATGTATTTATTTGTGCATACAGAACTGGGGTACAGGCCAGAGGCTCAGGGGTGGCGAGAGGCTTCACCAGAGACAGAGTGGGGAGAACAGGCAGATCGACGAAGTACACTGCTGAGGGGAGCAGCGGGTGGGTCAGGAGAGGTCTGCCACACCATGTGGTCACCTCCGGGGCAGGCGGGGATCGAACTCATGCAGAAGCGGCTTTAGCTTCTTAGTGCTGTGCTTTAACCCACTGCGCCACCAGGGAGGGCCCCAGAATAGCATTCTTAACATCTTTATTTTTGAAAGGCTCACGGAAAAAGCAGTATATATACAAGTTCATTTCTCACTTAGGCTTCTTCATGTTTGTAATGTATAATGCAATGGTAGGTACTGAGAGAACATGCTACTTAACATGTGATTTCTACCTGCTATGAAGTTCAACTAAATATATTTGTATATTTTAGCCATAAACTCATTTCCAAAAGAATGACAATTTTGATTCCAGTGGCCTGGTTCTCAGGGAAGTCAGCTGACCCTCTGAGCCACAGCATCTACCTCCACAAAGCTGGATTAGTAATACCTGCTTGAAATGAGGAGCAGATAAGAGCAGGAATGCACTTGGTAAACACCATCCTACTGTAGAGACAGCACTATTTCCAATATAAACCTCATCCTGGGCACTACTTCTCCACTAAGAAGCAGTACAACTTTTCATTTTTAATTCATATAAAACCTTACAGAAACTATTTAAAACAACAGTTCTTAACTAAGAGTATTATTTCAGGAGCCATTTGAAAATGTGTGGCTGTAAGATTTTGTCATTTCAATAATGACTAGTATTTAGTGGGCAGGGGAACCAAGTTTTAAAGAAATTTCCAAAAGAGCATCATTTCCCCTTCCCTGGGAAATACTGACAGCAGTTGTCAAGATGACCCCAGAAGAGCACAACATGCACGGGAGTCACGGCCATGGGCGATTCTATGAATAGGTACAGATTTGCCACCATGTTTTAAAGCACTATTAACTTTTCCTGTAAAAGGAGGGAATGCCCCAGTTCTTTCCTCAGTTGTAAAACCTGATATAAAAGCAACAGATTTAAAAGTAGAATGAAGTTTCTGTCTTAATGTCTACTTCAAATACATTAAAGTTCTTTAAAAAAAAAAAAACACAACACTAAATATTTTATAAACACAAGAAACTCACAATTACCTGAGCTTCAAGATGAGACTAAGCCTAATAATATAAAAGATCATTCTATTTTGTTTGAGAAAGCAGTAAAAATTATCTTTTCAGTCTTTTTTCCTTCTTGAAAGAATGCTGAATTAGTTTCTTTTCATCACCCAAATTCCACAATATTTACAGAATATTTACCTGTCATACCTAACCTTGAGAATGTATGTGGACCTAATCAGTAACAGGGCAAAGGGCAAGGTAGACCCATGTTTGCTCAGCAACAGAGGACTAACAGCTTGGTTACCAGCAGGCACACATTATGGAATCACAGTAGTTAATTCCACACCACAGGAGGGAGTAATTCGCTGTAGTAAAGTCTGTTTTCTACTATTATCTGCTGTAACACTGTTAACAAGCAATTTTCCTGTTACTCTGTCTAGAAAGAAGTTCTTAGAAACCTGCAAAAGAATGCTTGTGCTGCTTTACACATTGCGTTGTGTTGGGAATGAAGATGGGAAAGGGAATCACCGGTCACCGTCATCTCAAAGCCACGTGCAGTGCTAGTTACCAGCAACCAGATGACTCAACTATAAGCATTTTCAATCAAAACTCAAATTGAAAATCATAAAACTCGGCATTACATACCACAGGCAAGCAAATGTTAGACTATGAAGACTGTGATTCAGATTAAGTACTGTCATTGCTACAAAGTACTAATTGCTGTAAAGATGCAAAAATAATCAAGCAAAAACCAAACTGGATTTCAGAACCACAGAAAAGTTTCTTAAAAACTTGGCTAACTCACCAGTTGTCTCCTGTTCTTCTTCCATGTTTCTGCTTTCCTCTTTGAGTTCATGTTCTGAAATGCTAATTTTAACAAGACAGAACTATAATCAGGAGGGGAAACCTCTCATCAAAAAATAAATTCACACACAGATATTTAAAATACATTGGGGGAGAGTTTTCAGTTCTTGACAGTTCTGACTTAAGTCAATTACCATTTAACCCCAAAATGTAAACTCACAGAAGTCCCTTGGTGGATTATGTGTAAGGTTTCTGTAGAATTCAGTCCTGTGGGCTTTCTTTAATCCTGTGCATAAACCAAAATCAGATAATTTCACGTGCCCCTAAAATTAAAATAAAATACAGTAAAATTAAGAGTATATGTTCACCTTAAAGACAAAACCTTGCTGTCAACACTATTTTATTTTATTTTATTTTAAAAAGATTTATTTGTTTATTCATACAAGAACTGGGGTACTGGCCAGAGATGCAGAAGGTGACAGCATCTACCAGGGAAAGCATGGAACAGAACAGACCTACCATAATACACTGCTGAAGGGAGCAGTGGGTGAGACAGGAGAGGTCTGCCACATCATGTGGGTCACCACCTTGGCCAGGGATCTAATCTGTGCGGCAGTGGCTGTGGACAGTTTCACAAAGCTGCACCCTAGCTCCTTGCACCACCAGGGAGGCCCTGTACCAAAACTCCATTTTGGTAAACTCCAAAAATGTACTTATAAAAATACTTAGCTTAGGGCCCTCCCTAGTGGCACAGCGGGTTAAAGCATGGAAGACCTCTCTTGACCCACCCACTGCTCCCTCAGCAGTGCACTTCGTCGATCTGCCTGTTCTGCTCCCCACTCTGTCTCTGGTGAATCCTCTCACCGCCTCTGCACCTCTGGCCTGTATCCCAGTTCTGTATGTATAAATAAATCTTAAAAAAAAAATCCTTAGCTTAAATATCATACAGGTGAAATGTAAAATTATTAACATTTGATAATTCTAGAAAGGAGAACGTGCAAAATAACAGTAGCTATATTCCCTTGTTGGCTTCTCAATTAAGAAGTCCTCCCTTGAGCTGGAAAAGATCATGCTGAATGAGATAAGCCAGAAAGAGAAAGAAAGAAGTCCTCCCTATTGTTCTATGAAACAATGCAAAAATAGCATGCTGCAGTTGCCCATTCCAGTCACAGAATCAGCTCTTTTCACCTTCTTAAAATAACCAGCAACTGCATAGTACATAATTTTGCTCACGTGCCTTGGCGTCCAGTAAAAGGTTGTCTGGTTTAATATCCCGATGGATAAACCCCAACTGGTGGATTGCATCTATTGCCAGAACAGTCTCTGAAATGTAGAACTGTGTTTCCTCCTCAGTCAAAGTATCTTTCTTCATTAGCAACGTCATCATGTCGCCTAAATGAAGGGATATCTGTCAGGAAAGGCACATGCCTCCAAAGGGCACACCTGAAGAAAGCATCTTTGATCCCCTAACAAGTGTGCCTGATGTTTTGCACATTAGTATCTACCCTCCACCCATTTCTAAGACCAAATGAAAAAATATCACAGAAGAAACAAAAGTTTTGACAATGAATGGTTTTAAGCTAGAAAATATATGAAATCAAACCAGAGTCAAGCTGATGAGAAAGTAATATCCACCACCCAGCACCGAGAATAAGTGGACTGACTGTGGCACAGGTCAGACCTCACGGGTAAATCCTAAGCATAGCAGAACAAGTGCGTGCATTCCCATTAGACCTTTAAAAAGAACGGAGCTCTTTCAACCCCTAAAAGAACATCATCCCAGGAGAAGACTTGCACACATTCTTTGATTTTTCAAAGATTTTTTTTAAAAAGGGCAGGAATAAACTTTGCAGTCGATAACTGTGGCTTTTGTTCATGTGTACTGTGGGTGTTTTCAAAGAATTAACACATGCACTGTTTTCTGCCTACTCTGTCCCCCAGCCCTTCCTTCTGGGCAGCAGTCATGGTTTGCTCTGCTGGGTATCCTTCCAGTCTATTTTTTAATGTGTCTGACTCATGTATTCATCCATCAAGTCTACCTGCATGTATACTTGCACAGTTCTCTTCATCACTCCACTCTATTTGAGTTTACAGTTACCACTCCTTTTAGATTTCTGTGAACCACTTCATTATACTACATTTTATATCTATTTTACTGATGCACATTCATTTTGCATCCAGGTTTTCAATGTGTGACCCCTGAGGCACATGTGGAGAGAACCTCTGAGAGCACAGTGGGATGGGGCGGCCACCTGTTGGCTTTACTGGGATGTATGAAATTGCTCTCCACGTACAAGAGGCCAGTCATACCACCTCATCGAATTTGTCTTTCTACTAACCAGGAGTAAGAAATGGCATCTCATTCTTGTTTCACTGGGCACTTTGCTAACTATGGAGGAAGTGAGCACCTGCACATGCTTACAGATGTGAAGTGTTTCTCCTCTTCTACATGTGATCACGGGTTGTGTATCTTTTTCTCTAGTGATTTATTTCCTTTAGTGATTTACTTCTTATGGCTAGACTTCTAATAATCTAATTATACAGAGAAACACAGAATGGTAGCTCTGAAAATGTGCTGACTTTATTACTCCTTCAAAGTAATTTGATGTGTTATCAAAACGAGTATCCCCATGGGTGGAAATGCTGAAAAACTACGACTGACCATGTAAAACCCCAAGCAAGGAAGATCAAAGGAAACCTTATCAGTAAATCACAATTACATAGGAAGATGTGTGCTTGTATCAATCTCCACTGTTGCTTTTACCTCCAGGGAGGAACTCCATGATCAGATAAAGGTTCCGCTTATCTTGAAAACTGTAAAACATCTTCACCACCCAGGCGCCATCTGCTTCTACCAAGATATCTCTTTCTGCACGGATATGGGCCACCTAGGTGAATGTTTTGAAAAAAATAATTATAACACATTACACATTTTCAAGTCCACAATTATCCATTCAGTTCCTTTACAACATGGAAGGAAGGGCAGTTTTAGAAAAGATCTGAAACATACAGACACTTTTCAAGGACTCCTTAAATCTGGGAAATCTCAGAAGAAAGTGTTTTATCTAAGACTTCTGGGCTGATAAAGTGGGACCCAAAGGCCTATGTGGCAGAAACATGATCTTAAAACATTCCAACCAGAATCTCTACTCAGCAAAGAATCTTAACTAGTCAGGCTCAAATTTAGGGCAATGGTCTGATTGCT
>NW_004567137.1:2844381-2877732 GCF_000260355.1 Condylura cristata
AATGTTTTCCCAATTAGTGATCTTTCTGTTTGTTTTTAGTAATGTCTCTTTTGCTGTACAGAAGCTCTTTAACTTGATATAGTCCCATCTATTTATCTTTGCCTAGCAAGCTATTTTTAATCTTCACTGTTAAACAAGGGGTATTTAATTTGGTATTTAACTATTTGGTGGTGGGTTTTTTTGTTTTTGTTTTTTAAAGAATTGGAAACATAACAACTTCATATAATAGTAGTTATTGTTGTAACAGAAAACTTTTGTGATATCTATGAACATAACTGAGGGTTTTACTACTGACTTTGGTGAGACACATAGTTAATATGGGTACTATTTGATCAAAATTTTTACAGACTGGAAAATTTTATAAACAGCCTAATTTTGAGATTGACCTAACAATTTTCAGATGTGTTTGCTTATTTATGCATTCTTTCTTCAAAGATTAACAGTAAGATTTGATATCATGCTTTCCCTATTTTCACTGTATCCCATATGAACTCTGGCTCAGAGCACTAAAGAATACAGACTTTTGTAAACCTTTTCATGATAATAAAATATGACTACTTAAAGTATATTTAAGATTAATGTACAAATAAACCTAGTGCAGTAATGCTCTAAAATCAAAGCACAGGAATAAAAGCTGAAAACACAATTTGTTTTCTGGCATCAAAAAATGTTGTAATCTCTCTGGACCTGTTTCACAAACAGACGTTGGCACCAGATTCTTTCTCCCCGATGCTACAAAGCATGATTAGACCGTACAGGTAAGAGCTGAAAGGCTGGTGCTGCATATGGTGCTGCCAGGAAGACAATGACAGCATACACTTGGTTTAACTATTTGTAAGTACATTAAAGCCATATTCCAAGATCTGTTTCCCAAATGCATCTATGTTTCCAAAAGGCAGGAGGGTGAATAGAGAATTCGGGCTCTCAATGGCAGGGGGACTCACTGCTACTCACTTTTGTGGCATAGTTAGCAGTAAAGTAAGTGTGAAAAACATCAAGCACACTGACATTAGAATTGAGGAGGGGAAACATTTTCCACACGAAATGTAATGGTGATACATGCAGATTAATGTATAAGGAACAAAGAATCCCAACGCGCAGAATAGCCAGGATAGTGGGCCTCTGCTGCCCCAAGACTGCCAAGCTGGAAAAGAACAGTGGTCTAGTAGTTTTTCAATTTCTGGGACAATATCCTAGACCACAGTCTGCAATAGAAGCATAATGCAGGTCACATGTGTGTTTAAAATTTTATAGTCACCACATCGAAAAGTGAAAAGAAAGGGGTGAAATTGTTTTTTATTATATATAGTTTATCTAACCCAATTTTTCAAAACATCAGTTCAATACTTACAAAAATCAGTGAGAACTTTACTTTTATTTTGTATCAAGTCTTCAAAATGTGGTGTGTATTTTCTACTTTCAGGATATCTCAATATAGACTAGCTGTATTTAGATATCTAGTAGCATGAGGCTACTTACTGAAGAACGTGCTGAAACCATCTTTTGTCCTGCCTCCCTGTCTCACTGTGGACTAGAGTCCCACTTACCTCTCTGTCACAGGTTCTACGAATTCCCATGATTGTCTGGACTTCTCAAATACAACTCAACATCCCCAACTTCCTGCCTTCTAAACCTTCCCCCTCTGGAATCCACCTCTCCTCAACAAAGACCTAGTTACCTCACATGTGGTGGTTCACACCACCTCTCATATGACTGAACCAGGTTGTACACTGAAGGGTGAGAAACTGAGGGGTTTCCATTTAACCCTCAGGGCTGCTATGAACCACCATGACACTTTCTTTCTCTGTTTAGCAACCTGAGAGAAAACCCACTGTTGTCTTTCCTCAGTGTTGTCCTTTCTCACTCTCGCCTGAGGCTAATGGATATCAGCATCATCTCCATTCTCTTCACTCACAGACAGGTTTCATTATCCATATGGAGAAACCCTCCACCACTTACAGAGCTCCTTGACTGTTCTTTACTCCCAATTCTCTTCCTCCACTCACCACAATCACACACAGTAATCTAGCTGTCCTCATCCCCAATGACTGCACCAGTTCTAAAAAAACTCTCAATTTAAACAGAGAAGCCTTCTTTGTAATCTCCATCTTTTGTCCCTCCGGTCTCTTACTCTTGCCCTTGCACCTTCAATCCTTGGACACCAAAGGCCAGAAAATACTAGTTCAAGGAATAAAGAGACTACAGAAATGGGAGGAGGCAGTGAACATTCAAGTGAGCCATACTTCAATAAAAATAAGTTAGCATTAAAGTGCTGTAATAACAGGTGGGGGCAAGGAGACTGAAACATGAGGTGCTGAGAGGCAGTATCCCCTTAAGCCCCAATTCTCGACTCCTTCCCTAGAACACATACTCAGTTTAGGGCTCCACACAGTGCCCACCCAGACTGGAAACACACTGCTACACAAAAATATATCACTGATGATTTGGATTTATGACCACTCCATGAGCTGCATGAAGTCACAGGAAACTTGGAGAGGGCTCAAGAGGAGGAGAATGAAAAGGCGTGGAATAAGCAAATTCTCAGTGATCTTGACTGCTTGATACACAAGCAGTATCTTGTCTTGAGAGGGACAAGAACTGCATTTGCACTGAAGCCAGAAAAGCTATTTTGTTTTGGACTGAGTATCTGTGACCCCTTCCATCCCTGCCAAAGTCCTATGGTTATGGTGAGACCACACACAACAAGTGTGGCTGGATTCAGAGATAGGGCCTCTAAGATTCAGCAAGGTGATGGGGGGAATTAGTGTTCACATAGTAAGAGACACAGGAAAGCCAGTGTGTGTTCCCTACTCCAGCCCCACGGGGGGCTTAGTGAGAAGTTACCCAGTCTGTGACATTTTGTTATGAAAGCCTGAACAAGTGCATATTTAGATTATAAATCTGGAAGAGATTTTAATTCTAACAATTGAGAAGTAATGAACTAGGCTATAAAGATACTGGATGTGATGAGCAGGACGGTTAACGTGCTCTGCCTACAGCAGGGCACGGTCTCACTTCTGAGGCTAGAGGACCTGTACCTGCTCCTTCTCCAGCATGTCAGCTTTTCTCAGGATCTTCATTGCATAGATGTGGCCTGTGTCTTTCTTCTGAACCAGTCGCACCTGGGATGGAAACAGCAGCTATATTATACATGTTAAACAGTCACTACGACTTATATTTAAGAACAAAAGGTAGATTCCCTTAAAGAAAGCACAAATCTGTCACAGTTGGTATTTTAGGAATTCTATTAAAAATCAAACTATCTTGAGATATATTTTATACAATTAAACAGTTTTAATACGCAGATCTTAAAATATCTTAAGATAGAGATTTTCAGCACCAGTGACTTCAGAGAAGCGCACCTCTCCAAACGCTCCTCTTCCTATAACTTTCAGAGACTCAAAGTCATCCAGGCCGAGTCTGGTCCTCTTGAGCCGTAAGAACTCTGTCTCCTTGCGAGCATGTTGTGAACGACGCAACTTTTTCTATTAAAAAAGAGAGTTTCAAAGGACAACTTTAAAACCAGCCTGTTTCAGAGGAAACCCATAGTTATCAGAAGATGAGGCATATAAAATTAGGGATAAAGTCCCTCAAATGTTAACTGCTAGTGCTAATACTTATGTACCAAAGTCAGGAACTTAGTTATTTTTAAAATTTTTAAAAAAGATTTAAAAAAATGTGTTTATACAAGAATTGGGATGTAGGACAGAGGTGTGGGGGATGAGAGGATTCACCAGAGACAGACTGGGGAGGCAGAACCAGCAGATCTACTGAAATATACTGCTGAGGGGAGCAGCAAGCAAGACAGGAGAGATCTGCTGCACCATGTGAATCAGCTCCCTGGCCCAGGATTGAACTCATGCTGCAGTGGCTGGAGATAGCTTAACAGTGCCGAGTCTATAACCCCTGGGTATAATCCCAGGGTAGCCCCCAAATTAGGGATTTATTAAGCACAGAAAGAATAAAGTAATCCAAAGAAAACATTTAAAATTTCTAGCAAAAGATAAGCCTTTATTCTTAAGGTGGGCCCCTTGAAATTCCTCTTGCGTCTGTCAATTGTTCTAACAATGTTAATTTAAATCATAGATAAACACTAGACTTTAGGAAATGTTACTATTTTGGTTGTGATTTTTACTTGGATTCATGGGAAATCTACACAGCTCCCACCCCTAACATCCACATGGACTCTGTCACCACCTGTGTCTGAGATTGGATACCCAGTGACACAGTTTCCATAGAGACTGATTCATGGGAGAATTTATTTTTGGACACATTTTTAACTGCTGGACCGCAGACTTGGCACTCAACTTCCTGAAAATATGAAATTGAAAAAAAATTACATGAACAATTGACTAAAATTTTGTCAGGAACTTAGTAATTTGTTCTTCAAAAAATAAGTACCATTAGTAAGAAAAATGATGAGTGATGTAAAAGTCACCTTTGGAATAGGCATTTATTTTATTGGTCTCAAGTTCTTTCTCCCCTTATTAAACAAAGTCTGGTTTTAGATAAAGCTCCTAGCACAGAGGTTATACACAGTGGGAAATGAACAGATTTAGTGGGAAAACTACATTCCCCTTCATCTTCACTTGAACCCTTGTCAAGTTTTTAGTGGTTCAGTTCTGAGGAAGACAAGTAGAATATTTTTGGACAGTGTGGGATTCTCCTGGGTGCAGCACCAGGTATAACGTGGTATCCTGCCCACTGGGTACCTGCTTCTCAAAGGTTGAAGGAACTAACCAATGTGTCAATGTCCCATCAATACAATGGAATCCTGACTTCTAACAAAGTCAATTCAAGAGATTGAAATCAAGACATTGTCTTTAAATAGCTAAATGAAGTGTGACACGAGATAGTGATGAAATTTTTTTTTTAATTCAAAATGCCTTCTGAGTAATTTTTTTAAAAGGAATCAAGATAGTCCCCCAAGTAGCCTGTCTGAAACTTTAAGGCTGTCACTAAAGGGCCTCATGGTGGCGCTGCAGGACTGAGTCTACAGAACATGAAGTAATTTCTGTTGTCTGTTGTTGACTACACAAATACATTTTGATAGGTGTTTTAGATTTCTGGTTTCATGGGTTAAAGAACAGTATAGATGAGTATGGTTTCAGAAACTTGTCTAATCCGGATGGAAAACATAACATCACAGTTTCATGAACTGTGCTTAAAAGTTCACAGACTAGAGGCACCCGGAGATGAGGATGCTGGCTAACACCGAACAGGACGAGGGCCCACTCTAGGCGCTTGTCTCTAATGGCAAAAAGAGGCAATCACCAGTGTGTGGAACACCTAATTCGACAAAAAAAAACATATCACATGTTTTACATTACTTAAAAAGAAAAAAAAACAAAAAATAAAACAAAAAAAACAACCAAAATCAATACTGCAATCTGAGGTAGCTGAAAGCAAGGTTGCATTTTAAAAGTTGTATGAAAAAACACATGCTGTTTAGATTAAGTAGCCTTGTATAGATTAAGTAGCCTTGAATAAAAATGACATTTTTGGGGCAACCACATCTTTCCTCCCCCCAAAAATCTGTGAACATGCTTACTGTTTTCATGGTTTTTGGTTTTTTTTTTTTCAGTTTAAATATTTAAATTTTCCATTAGAACAAATAATATTCTGTGCTTGACAGGGCTTCATCTCAAGAAGAAACTAGAAAGAAATCATTCTTTTTCTGCTCCTGGTAAATGAGTGTCCCTTGAAAGCCCCCTCTGTGTGGTCCAGAGTCTGGTGCAAGACCAAGCAATGAGGGCAGGACCAGGAGAGGGAAGTCATCGTGGTGGGTAAGCTTTTCATGCCTACACTAAGTGGCTTAGTTTTATTGAGTAATTTCTACAAATTTTTAGATAAATTAATATTTTATACTATGGTTTGGAGAGTAATTTGAATTTTATAGAATTCAACAATCTAGGTGCTAGCATGAGGCCTAGTAATAAGCATTGAGGAATTAAATTATTTTTACTGAAAATTTTTATGAGTTTTATAGTTATTACAAGCAACTGCCTATTTGAGGAATGAAATCATCTCACATTTCCTGAATGCAGTCAGTACTTCCTGGTAATAGATGTGATGGTGTAAGCACTGAAACTACACTCTATATATAAAGTACAGATGCACTGGATTTGGTCTGCATGGCATTTTAAAAATGTTTGAATTTCTTGCCAATATTGAAAAAGCAGGTGTTCTCATGTGAAGTCCAGTCTTTCACTTGCTGTATAACAGTAGGCTGGGGCTGCCTGGAGTCCAGCGGCAGCCCCTGCTGAGGACAGCACCGTCACATTTGTCACTGATGCACAGCAACACTGGTCGCAGTGACTTGTGCACTAGACCTGTGCACCTGTCTTGTCAGGTGAACTGTGAGCATCAAATAGTTTAGGAAGGAGGAACAAAGAAGAGTCTGTTTATTTTTGGAAGTGAAAAGTCACAACCTTATAAGTGAAATATGTGAACTATATTGGCTCAACAGAACAGACTAAGATGCCACAGGAAGCCAAGCTGCTGCTGTACCACACAGGCAGGTCTGCTCAGTCCTCAGCCTGCTGTTCTGTCACTTCTCTAGGTTTCAAAGTAAGATCTCATGTGTGAGATCAAAATAATGATATATATGTGTATATCATCTGAATTAATAATAAGCTGGTAGTGACACAAAGATGATTAATACTAATGAATAAGAGTGACAAAAGATAGCCTGTCTTTGTGACAGACTCTAACACAGATTTAAATCATTACCCTTCTCACTTAATCTTTAAAGAACATAAAAGAGTCTTGGGAAAAAGTATTATGGTAACTTTGTGTAAATAATTTGAATTTTCAAGACTGAGTCAACTAATAAAGTAACCAGCTTTGATAAATACATCATAAAACAAATTATTTCACTAAATATTACAAATATAAAAACATAGGTAACTGTCCAAGGAAAGATGCAAGGAAGTCTGCATAATGTTTAAATTTCAAAGCATCTGCAAAACTACTCTTTAAACATAGCAGATCTTTTCTAAACACTAAAAACTTTCAAGCTAATTACCCAGTTTGAGTCTCCCTACCACCTAGTAAATAAACTCTGTACTTCCCCCCCTTTCATTTCCTTACTGCACCTTTGAGTCACTACTATACACACATATCCAGTACTTCATAGACACATTCATATACATATCCAGTACTTCATATACACTGCAAACACTACACATTTTTTAGGATTGAAATAAATTTTTACCTCTCCCATGAAACCTCTTATTTCCAGAATTAGGGGTTAAAAATCTATGTATTTTCAAAGTTGCCACATCCCACCATGTGTACATGTATGTGTACACACACACACACACACACACACACACAATCTTTCCTGCTCACCTATAAACTCAAGGCAAAGAGCCATTGTTCATTTATTTACTAAGCATTTACTAGTAGCACTCTGCCAAGTCTGGAAATGTAATATTGAATGAGATGCGATGGAGTTTCTACTCAGGATATTTTCAGGCCACTGCAGGGACAGGAAAGTGTTACTTGTGCTCTAGAATTTAGGAGGACCTCAAAAGTAGGAAGAATTTCCGAGTCATAGCAATGCCTAAAGCGACATTTATGCCTTCAGAAGGTTAATGGGAATTGGGCAGGATGAAGGGGCAATAACAGCATGTGCAAAGGTCCACGGAAAGAATGTAGAAATGAAAGTAATTCAACCTTGCTGGGCATCACAAGGGGTGACAGGCGGGATGGTATTAAGTGGAGAAACCAGAGGGAGGGGAACCGGTTCCCCATGGTGAAGAGTTGGCCCTTACCCTCAGAGTCCTCAGAAGTCAACGAAAGGTACCGAGCAAGGGATGGACATATCACATCTGTTTCTGGACAGATGACGCTGTCAGTGTGCAGAACTGAGGGTATGGCTGGGCCGAGAATAGAGGAAGACAGACCTTAGATGACATACATGGTAGTTAAACTAGGGCAGTGGCAGTGGACTAGAGAAATGGATGGGTTTAAGAGTATTTAGGAAAAAAAAGTGAAAAGGTTTGGCAACTGATTCTTCTTAAAGCTCTCCTACTCCATGCACTGCAGATACTACTCATCAAATATACTCAGATTTTTTTAAAAAGCTGCCTCTTTTTAAAGATGTCTATCACATAGCAAAAAAGTCCACATTCAAATGAGGAAATCTATTAAGTCATAAAATCATCTGATACCAATAAATTAAAAGTCACTGAGGTTGTTTTTATACAGTAATTACAACCCCCAGCCTCCCTCAGAGATAAGTGACATAGAACCATATACAGAGCAAAATAGTTATCAGAATAGTTTGGCTAAGACCTCCAACATCACACACACTATTTTTTTTTTTTGGTAGTAAGAATATGTAAAGTCTACTCTCTTATCAGAGTAGCATGATGCCATCGTGTTACCCACAGTTACACAGTTTAGATACCTCTTCATCTGCTAATCCTTCTTCTTCCATGGCCACTTCTAATTTCTTCTGCCTTTTCAAAATAAAAAAATGAAAAATTTAAGTACGTTCCTAACTGTTTCCATTTTAAAAAGGCACATTTACTTACTTAACTCTAACATTTTAGTTTGTCTGCTATGCTGAAAAAAATCTTTCAGGTTCAATCAAAATAATCACTAACAATATTTTCTTTTCTCCAACGATGAACTCAGCCCAGTTTTCACTTTCTCATACCAGCCAAATACAGTTTACTTCTAAACCTGCCTGACATATGGACAATGATTATCTAATTCCAAGCACCAAGCTCATTAACATGGATCTGTGTTTACACCAGAAGTGCTGAAGGTGTGAGACTGGAGGCTGCCCTCCCTGTGTGTTGATGCTGCTTCTGACATAGAGCAGCCAAGAGAACTCATTCGACCCTCATTTGACCCCAAAATTGATCCCTCTTTTATAAGAAAAGGTATTCACCTTACCTGTGTGTATTCTATTCTAAGTCCTTGAAGCTGGAAAACCATGCATGTACATTAAAAATTATAATGCTAAGGCATCTGCTTTTTAGGGATGGCCAAGTTCAGTTATTATTTTAAAATGGGACCTCTGAAGTGACTCAAGCTAAGTACTGTGGGGACAAGGGATGGGGAGGTAGCAACATTTAACAACTCACTTCCAAGTGAATGTAGGTATTTTACTTCTGTTATACTAGTTTTTCTTTTTAAGGATTTATTCATTTATGCATACAGAACTAGGGTACAGGCCAGAGGTGTGGGGGGAGGGGTGTGACAGGATTCACCAGAGACAGAGGGGGAGCAGAACAGGCAGATGGACAAAGTATACTGTTCAGGAGAGCAGTGGGCGAGACAGGAGAAATCTGCCATGCCACGTGGGTCAGCTCCCTGGCCCAGGATAGAATTCGTGCTGAAGTGGCGGCGGCTAGCTTCGTAGTGCTGCACTCTAATTCATTGTGTCACCAGCGAGGGTCCTGTGGAATTAGGTTTTCTTAAAGATCAGGATAGGAAAGCTCCTTCTAATTTGTCCTGGAGGCCAGAATAATTCTGACTTGCCAGGATCAAGCCAAATGGGTATAAAGGCTAAGGACTGAAACCATCAGATATATGTATTTTTGCATTTGTTATTTAAATGTCCAAAAGCTCTCTCCTAAAATATTATTTGCCTTCCTTCTGGAAAATTCATTAAGCAATATCTCAAGCCTGCTGATACATGAGCACCACTAGAGGAGGTTAAACTGGGTAATATTCACTGCTCTCTTCTCAGCAAAAGTGGCAGGGCCCTTCCTCAGAGTTCACCACAGTGACTTGGGTCTTGCTTTCTCCCCCCATCATGGAGACTGTGCCTAGGTACAGGCTTCTGCGCCTGCCATTAGGCCTCATTAGGCACAGCAGCTGCTGGTGAGGTAAGTCGCTGAGCTTATTCCCCTGCAAATAGAATCCCGTGAGTGAGAGCACCACAATGCCCAAGAAGAAACTACACACAATCTCTGGCAAATATCCCTGTCAAATCTACTGTCCCCTCCTGAACCCTTCCTGAAATCAGCACTCATGCTGGGGAGAAGTGTGTCACCCACACAAGTTTCTACAGAATTCAAGAGGAAGATGCCTGGCCTGACTGCACTTGCACTTTCTCAAAAAGTAGTTTTTCTAAATTACTTTATAGCTTCAGCAAGAAAAGACAGTGCACCTTTATTTAAAATTCTGATGTAGAATTTAACTGCCTGACTTGAAAATGCAGGTTTTTCTTTCCATGGTTCTCTCCCCCAAGGGTCTGATCACTTCCAGAAACTCTTAATGCATTTACAGTAAGTCTAAATGCTCAGGTATTTGGGTTTGCTTATTCTTTTGGTGCTTACTGAGGGCAGTCTTTCTTTCTCCCTCACCTTCTCTTGATCTGACTTTTTTCTCAGTATGTTTTTTTTTTTCTTCTACAAGTTACAAGCTCTATATTCTTTTAGGAACTACCTAGTAAACACCATATACACTTAATTTATTAAAAGTATGAAATTATCCAATCTTTACCCCCTGCGAAGAACATTTTAACTCCCATGATGCCCCTCCTGACTTACAGCATACTGCTGAAAGCTACTTTAACTCTGTGTCTAAGAATGCAGAAGACATTAGCATCGCACTATGCTTTCACACAGTCCATTTTGGGGACAAGCCCTCTAGTCTTGTTTTAATAGCACACACTTGGGATTTCATCACTATAGTTAGTGAAATGTATATTCTCATGATCCCGAAAGCTTCTCCTCCACCCCTGGGGGAGAAGGGGGTCAGTGGTGGTAATGGGGGGATGGCGGCGAGGGGGGAGGCAGGGGTTTGTCTTTTTAAAGATATCTGATTCCATGCCGTTCTGAACACCAAGGCTGCCCCTAGAAGGGTGCATGGAACCAAATGCAGCTTCGCTGCTCCCTACTCTGTAGCACTCTGAGTACTTTCGAGGCCTGAGTGTCCCTATGCTGGTACCCAAAGGAGCCTGTAGCTGCTAGGTCATTACAGTCCTTCCTCAGTACCTTCTGAGTTCAGGCAGTGGGTCAGGATTCAGCTCCACAAGAAGCTCCTGCGTGGAGTCACCTTCCAATATGCAGCTGTCCCCAGGACGCCCAGGCTCAGAGATGGCTCTGCTCCCACAGGTATATGATGCAGGGGTGGGCACCTTTCCCTCACAATCACCCTGAAGAGTCTCACTGAGAGCCTGCCTCTCCCAGCTGCCCTGGCCTAGCAGCTCCTTGAAGGTACCTAAAGATCTGCCACCTGCATTGCCTCCTTGCCTCTTATTTTCTGGGCTTGGGAACCCTGTTTTTCTAGGGTTGATTTTGTCATCATCCTACTCATGCCCCTAGCAGGACACTTACATCATCCTATGCAGGCCTCAGTGTACCCATAGCCATCCAAATTCAGAAGGGATTCTAAAACCCAGAGGGACTTGTGTTCAACATCATCAATCCCTGACAGGGTTTCCTAAACTGCAAGGCCCAGAGGTAGGACCCATGTCAATTCCTTCAGTTCAGCTCACAATCCAAGTTTGTGTGTGTGGATAAAGGAATGCAGAGAGAGGATAATGTACTATCCACCTTCCTGTTTGAGATCCACAGCGTAAATGGCATCCCATGGCCCTCTTGCACGTGACAGCCTGGCTGGAGTGCACACAGGACTGATCTGTGTGGACACAGTGTGGCAGGGAGCACGTCGCCGATTCCTCCTCCATCAGCATCCCCTTGGGAAGCTGCCTCCTCTGAGCCTCGCAGGTGCACAGATATGCTGCTATGAGAACAGGCCCAAAGTAGGGCCACAAAGCGAGTGGGTGCCTGGAACACACGATACTTTGTGATACTCTCAGTATGAAGACCACAGTGATGGCCAGAAGTTCAGGCAGATGCTGCCCTTGCAGTTGATGTTGCAGGGAATACATTCTGGACAAGAAAACAACTCCTGGGAACTTGTAAGAGGAATCTGTAGCAAAGTGCAGGGCAAGAAGAAAATGCCTCCTGGGTAAGGACTGCCATTAGCCCACAGTGGCAACCTGCCCTGAACACTTCTGGATCTGCCTTTGCACCCCCTGCTGGGGTGGGGCAGCCTGGACCTCATCACAGACTTAGCCATAAAAACGACTCTGTCGAGATCTATGCCTATCTTTGCACTTAGACTTTTCTCAAGAATCATTTTCATTCTTCTTGAACCCTCTGAATTTCTTTGGTGGGGAGCTTCAGTTGTAATGTGCCTCTGCTCCCTCCTTCCTCCTCTCTTCCTTTAGGGACTATGATTATAGAAATGTCAGCCCTTTGAAGGACTCTCCAACCTTCTGAACTCTCATTCTCATTTTCTAGTCTGATTTCCCCAAAGTTACATTTAAGCTGCAGTTAAACCAAAGTTAAACCTAAAACCTGACATTTCTTTCCCAGTCTTCACTCTATTGAGTGTCTAGGCATGAGGCTGCAGTTGGCATCCCTCATTCTTCGCACACTTCTCTTCGGTGGGTCCATCCTGTTGTTCCTCCTGTATGGCTGAGGTGGCAAGTCTGCTTCGGCCTCCTGTCCAGCTCCCTGGCCATGCCACCAGCCTTTCGTGTTCCCGGTCCACTCCCACAGTCCATTCTGTATGTCACTACTCGAGCCTTCTTCCAGGAACACTACTGAGGGTTGTTCATCTGCACAGGAAATTCGAGCTCGGTCATCCTGACAGCAGCAATGTGACTGGCGCCTAGGAAACACTGACACTCACTGCAGCCAAACCCACTTGCCTGAGCAGCACTGAGGACACATCTTCTCTCTGGAGCGTCCATCCTCTCTCTGAAGCTCTCTGACCTTCCTCTTCCTCTGATGCGTGTAGAAATCATATTCTTCCTGTTTAAATGTCACCACTGTCTGTGATTGCCTTCCTCAAACCCCTGGTTAAAAAACACTTCTTTCCTTTCTTCCCATTTTCTAAGTGATTTCACTCAGTGATACTGTTCACTGTTTCAAGGTGCATTATCTTTCTTACTACAGGTTTCCAGAAAGCAAAATAATATGCCATTCATTTTTTAATTTTTCTGTTCCACTGATACATACACTATATTATAAATGTGGTGGAATTAAAATCTGTCATTCAAGAAACATCCTTTTAGAAGAACCTATAAAATACCACAATTACATGGCTGGAAATGTTTTGTTTAAAAGAACAACTAACATGTGATGTTAGCATGCAGTATTTGGGATTGTGGGGATCTCCAGAAAGTATTCTTTGGAAATACAAGGTATTCAAGGTATACTGTTGGTGCAAGAAACTCAAATGGCATGTAGGGTGACTTCTACAATCAGAACAATGGGCACAGCATTTATTATGGGCTACATGCCTACCTCCCCCAACAGCTTCCTCCACAAAACACCCAGTGGGTTCGGCACACCTGTCAGCGAGCCCCTACCTGGTCTCCCTCTCCTCGTGCTGCAGAATCAGGTTGCTGTAGAAGTTCTCCAGCGTGAGCTTAGCCACTGTCACTCTCTCCCGGGTGTGGTTGCTCATGGGGAAAGTTGCTGCTGGCCCTGCCGCCATTGCCATCTCACAGAACTGCAACAACACAGGACATGCAGCTGTTAAGAGCTGTCTATTCCTTAAGCTAAACTCTGAGGATGGATTGATTTCTCCTAAGTCAAGTCCTACTGCTAAAAGTTAACACCTGAGTCTTTCACATTAAAAACAATGCAATGCTAGTAAAGAAAAAAGGCACTGTTTCCAAAGCTACAGAAATTACCTTTAGCAAATTAATTAGCAAAACCCTGGGTAATACATTAAAGAACCACCAGAAACATACTATAGGGACACATTTATACACAGCAAGCATTCAAAACAAAACTCAATCTATTTTGTTCTGTTTTAGGGTTTACTAAATAAAATTCACAGGATTTTGCCAATACTTATATTCCCAGTAAGTGTTGCCTTCCTAAAAGTTAATGCAGTTTAATAAGGTAGTAAAAAGTGGCTTCTGGGCCTTCCCTGGTGGCGCAGTGGGTTAAGAGCACAGCACTAGGAAGCTGGAGCCACTTCCACATGAGTTCGATCCCCGCCTGCCCCGGAGGAGATCCACATGGCGAGGCAGACCTCTCCTGGCCTGCCTGCTGCTCCCCTCAGCAGTGTACTTCGTCGATCTACCTGGTGTGCTCCCCACTCTGTCTTTGGTGAATCCTCTCACCATCCCTGCACCTCTGGCCTGTACCCCAGTGTATGCATAAATAAATAAATCTTTTTCTTTAAGTGGCTTCTGATATATAAATTCTATGAAACTTGAAGTGTTAATCAAATATACCAGCAAGATCAGTTTAAAGCAATTTTTACAGGTCTACATTTTAGGGAAAAACTTCTCTTAAGAACAAGTTCCTCTGAGTGGAGCCCTAGGCTATCATATTTTATTCTGAATTCTATTTTGTTCTAGACAATGCCACAAAGTCTACACCATGAGGTCTGATTCCAATGACACTCAAATGCCTATAGGAACTAGACTGGAAACACAAATGTATGAATTAGGGGACAATGGCAAATTCTGTGGCCTTAACTGAACAGTGTGTGTCCAGCCAAAGTCATTCAAGTCAGCATTTAGAAACCAACAGGCCAGCCAACCAGAGCACTGGCTGGAATAAGATGATCTGGACAACTGGACAAGATAAGGAATGTAGCAAAAGGACTGTCCTGAAGGGTGAAACAATGAGCCCCAGTAGCTAGTACAGGTGGGCACTGACCAAGACACATGAGCACCATAGTCTGCATCTTCACAGGAAAGTAGACTAGATCTAAACAGTGAAGAAGTTTCCTGATTCTGTACAGGGGGATCACCACATCCAATCATAGAGAAGACCCAGACTGCCAGTAACCATGCAACACTGCACTCTTAGTTGAAAGGATGCCCCTAATCTGCTACCTATTCCCCAACATCCACATCTCAACTCCACGAAGATGTGGACCCCTGCAGGTCAACATGAACTGGACCAGACAGACTACAGAGATAAGGGAATGAACCAAAAGAGCTTTCTTGTTCTTCCACGTCAAGCAATTCAACGAAGGTTGGAAGCAAATGATTTAATTAATAGCTGTACTGTCATCTTGCCAGGTTTCTATCTCAACGGACCCCATGAGCCTCACAACTGTCCTGTTTACAGCCAAGTCTACAATTTTAGTGTCCTAAACTTGTCCTTCTGCTCTAAATCTCTTATAAGAAGTTAAGTGAGCATGCCAATTATTTGAATTCGTTCATGTCTCCTCACTAACTCCAGAAGTCAAATTAGCTCAGCATGATAAACAGAGACAACTCAGGTATACTAAATGCTAGCAGATAGCAGGTATTTTAAACTCAACTCATTAATTTCTCCTTTTTTTCTTGAGGATTTAAGAGAGTGGTTCTTTATAAGCCCGACTGCATTTCATGGTCGCAAGAGCCCTGAAAAGTAAAAAGTGACACTTGGAAAAGTCCCTGCCAGTGCGTGGTGAAGTCAGGTGGCCGCTTGTCTCCCTCACACCCTGGGTTGTCCTGTGCCTCCCATTCCTCACAAGATCCACCCTCAAATCAGTGGTTACTGTTAAAGGTCCAGTATATCTCCAGTCCTACTGTGATGGCATCTCTACCATACCCCACCAGGAACGATGGAGCTGCTGGCACTCTTTCCAGTGTGTTTGCTTGCTCTTGGACCATAATGTCTCATATACACTCGCTATCTCTCTATCCTGCTGCAAGACAAACACCTTTGGGCAAGAACTGTTCCCGATTCTTCTTGAGAGTTCATGATGCACAGTCTCTGACACATGACAGCATTGATGAAAGAAAGAATGAATGAATGAATGAACCTTTCAAATGGGGGTGGAGAAAGAACTGAAAGAATCTGCAAATATAAAGAATAGTGCTCTATAAAGGTTGGCAAATAAGCAGGTGTGGAAAAATAAATCACTGAACTCAGTGAGATGTCTAGAGATCAAATTGATCATATTCAAATCCCCAGAACATTCTGAATTCTAGTCATCCTTCCCCAGAGGAATTCCACTAGTTTTTCTGTCTAGTTCATCAGCTACCTGAGAAAATAGTCAGCAAAGCCACAGTGGTGTCTACAAATGTTAAGAAAGTATTTTAGCACTTAGTTTGACCTTTTTAAATGTGCTAAATACTTTGATAATGAATGTTATTTTTAAAAACAATAAGTAATAATGAAAGTACATGAAACTCAGGAATTGTCATAGTCAAATTATTTTTCAGCACCAAGCTGTTCTTGGTAATGCTACCAAACCATTTTTGGAAATCCCAGCATCACAGAGCTCATGCTTTGTGTTCAGGGTCAGATGCAGAAAGTCAGAAAAGGAAAAATGGAACAGGGGTGGTTAAGAGCAAATATTTCAAATACGTTTGTTAATTGGGATTTGGGAACCTAATTGTGGAGCTAAGGGAGCAGATGGACTAGAAATTAAGAAATTCAAACAAAATTTAAAAAATCAAGATTATACAAAGGTAAGCAAGTGACTTATTATAAGACTTCTCAGCATCTTTAATAAGCAAATATGCACTCTAAAGCCTCACAAAGGCATTAGGTATACAATTTGCAATAGAATTCCCAGGAGCCTCCTTTAGGAACATTATGAAATCTAAGTTCATAGATAACTCTTTATACACTAGTGAAAAAGTGCCTGTTATTTTTTCAACTAACATTAAAGGAAAAAAAAAAATAAGAGGTTTCATGAAAGAAAATGCCAAGGGATTTCAAGGTACTTTCTAAGACTTGTCCCAGAGATCTGGAAATGATAATTTCCAAATTGTTTGCCAGTACATAAGAGGATAAAAGCTTGTATACTCGTATACAATCTAGTATACCGGTCCAACATCTATAATTTTCCTTTCAAATAGTGAATGGTGAAAAACAAACAATATCTTGTATCATATTTGTTAAGAAAAGTACGAAGAAATTATGCCTGAGTAATGGTTACAAAAGACAAAAAGCTGTAGGATGAACTCAGGCTTGACCTTGGAAGGCAGCAGACTGGCCACAGGTACCTGGAAAAACAGTCTGCCCTGCTCAGTCAGTCAAGGTGCAGGTCTGGCCTTTGGTGTCCTGGGGCTGCTTTATCTTAAGGAGGTTCATAAGAGACTGACAATTAAGACATAATGGCTTTTACTGACTTACATGATGAGAAAGAAATCAAGTAACAAGAAACAACAACAACAAAAATGCTTATCTTCTAGCAAATGCAAGTTAGATGTAAACTCAGAAGAAAGGCGAAGAGAAGGGCACAAAAACAAGAATTTCAACTGAAATGCTTGAAGAACACCAGCAGGGTCAGGGGAGCTCTTACCAACAAGGACATGCTGCTGATCCCTGCCCTGGGCACGTCTGCTCATGTTCAGTAGCTGGAGAGATGGCCAGAAAAAAGCAAGATTACAGGCCCTCCCTGGTGGCGCAGCAGGTTAAAGCATAGCACTTAGAAGCTAACGCCACTTCTGCATGAGTTTGATCCCCCGCCCTGGAGGTGACCCACATGGCATGGCAGACCTCTCCTGACCCACCTGCTGTTCCCCTCAGCAGTGTACTTCATTAGTCAGCCTGTCCTACTTCCCACTCTGTCTCTGCAGAATCCTCTCACCATCCCTGTACCTCTGACCTATACCCTGTTTTTATATACATAAATACATAAATCTTAAAAAAAAAAAAAAAGCAGCAGCAAGATTATTGGGTAGAGGTAGCAGAAATAATGCAAAGCAAAAGCTTGGTGAAAATTTTTGCGAAAAAATGTTAGAGATTTCAAAACAATTCCAAATAAGAGGAAGTATATTATTAACAGTATAGAAACAAGAAGTTGTTTTAGTTATAATGAGTTTAAAATCCAGGAAAGGACATGAAGTAATGAAAAACAACCTCTAAGACATCAGGAAATTTAAATCATGAGGGCTAAGTTCTCTCCAATCACTTATACATGCGTGCAAGTAGGTGTGTCTTCAGAGCAAAACCAATGCCAATTCAACTTTTGTAATGAAAGCAGTATAGTTCTCGAGAAAGCACTGAGCATGGAGTAGTTATTCTGTACATAAGAGTGAGCAACTGAACTCCAATTAAATAGATTTAAAATTATGTTTTATATATAATTTTCATGGTATCATTCAGTGCTGTTAACCTTCAGAAGCAAATCCTACTTGACAGAATTGCAGAAAAGCCAAATCCCACCCTTCAACTTGATTAAATAGCTTGGTAAAAAATATTTCCTTCTAATCAGATGCAAATATGTTTTAAATATTTCAGATTAAATAAAACCAGAAACAGAACTGGTCAAATTATTACACAGACTGATCCTGGTGACTGGCCTTTATTATACTGCATCTTCATTCTTCTAACTGATTTAACATTGTTCTTTGTATTTTTATTAAAGCCCCTTCTCTGTCCAGAAAAAGAACAAGGTAGAGTTTGTAAGTCTAGAAATTACAGACTAATAAAAATAACATTAGGTGCCCTCGAGTTTCCAGTCCATGTGCTTTCTCCAGACCCTACCAAGAGACACTACCAAGAGTTAAGTTCAACATTCTTTCATTTATCAAGTCTGGGGACAGGAGATAACAAATCTGGCAGTCAGGCCTTCTATAAATAGTTGTGGTATATCCAACAATTCACCATCAAACTTCTATGATAGGAAAATAGAACTGTTATACCTGACTGGCAAAACATACTACAGATGATCACACTTTAGTTTTCATATATTACATTTCAAGAACAGAGTACCCTTAATGCCACTGTACTACCGCAGAATATAAAAACACTCCTAAATTCACCACTTATTGTAACAGTGCTTTGGGCTGCAACAGACTAGATATCCTACATTTAGGTCCCTAACGATGAACTGCCATGCCCTCTTTACTCATTAAGAACAAAAATTCAGTCAGATAAGTGTTCACGTCCCATCACTGTCACTAATATTACTTTAGTATTTACTAGTAATGTCTTCCAACAGCATTACTGCAGATCTATACCCTATGCCGGGCACTGCACTAAAAACTGAGAATGTGGAGACTGATAAAATATGGCCCCAAGGGAGCTCACTATCTCATGGAGATTCCAAGGTAGGAGAAATCAAAGGGTTACTAGAGTAAGGATGCTTGAAGTGAGATGAGGAGGCAGGAAGGGTAAGCTTTCACAAGTCAGATAGGGCAGAGGAGAAAGAGTGGATGTGCAGACAATTACATAAGGATATCAGGGCCAAGGCATGTGGTGGGAGTCATTTAAGACTTAATTAAGTACAGCACTAACAGACAACATACTTCTGAGTGCTCACCCACGCACCAAGAACTCTTCTAGAATCTCACATGCTTAACTGTATCAATGTATACCTGACTGGCACTAGGGATAGATTATCTTGCAGAGGGAAGATGGCAGAAAGGCTAGGAGGAAATTAAACTGGAAGAATGCAAATCAGGTTAGGAGGACTCAGTGAATAAAAATAGGAGTTATAAACTGGTAGCCTGTAGTCATATTTTGTTTGGTTAACACCAGGATTTACAAACTAAGATTTCACACAAAAATTCTAGATATCTGGTTCCCTTTGAAAAACTGAACATCAAGTATGAACCCACACTCCTGCCTGCCTGGAATAGAAAAGGGGAGCAGCATCTCATTGGGCTCCAACAAATTTCTGCTCCCACAAGCCCTGCCTTTTTCACCAAGATGTTATAATTAAAGATGGCAGAAGAGGCTTTAAGTGGGACTCAGGTACATAGCAGGCAAGAATAAAACCTACAATGACCACTGGTTTTGAGATTTGGATGACTGAGTACATGGTAAAATTATTAGTAGGGGTAGTAAGTGTAACAAGAGCTCACTTTTGGCAAGTGAAAACAAATCCAAGGCTGATCCTGAGTTATTTAATCAGAATCATAGTTTACATCGCCAAAGTGGAGACAAAACAGGCAAAACCATATAGAGCTGAAGGCCTGCTTAAATGGTAGAAGAGCAGTGATAAAGGGTCCAACTGCCTACGTCAGAATTTTGGCCTAGACATATTAGCTGTGTGACTTTAGATAATTACATGAACTTTCTATGCTTCTGTTGACTAAAATAAAGATAACAATGGCCAACTTCTATACATGCTTAAGTGAATACAAGAGTTAGAAGAATAGTGATTTAATTTTCTGTGGCTAGATAACTGCAAATGGAATTGTTGGATCATATGATAATTCTATTCTTAATTTCTCAAGGCACTTCCACACTGTTTTCCATAGTAGCTGTACCAATTTAACTCTCTTACCAACAGTACACGAGTTGCAATTTCTTTATATTCTCACCAATACATGTCATTTCTTGTTTATTTATTTATTTATTTATTTATTTATTTGCTTTTTGGTACAACCTATTCTAATAGGTGATAAGTGATACTTTTTGTGGTTTTGATTTGTTAAGGTGAGCAACTTTTCATATAACTGTTGTTCATCTGACTAGCTTCTTTGAAAAAATATTTATTCAGGTCTCTTGCCACTTTTCAGTTAGATTATTTGTTTTGTTTTGCCACTGATTTGCATGACTGCTACATTTTTGAAAATTAACCCCTTACCCTGGACTTTTCTTTGTGGGAGAATTTTAATTATAGATTCCATGTCCTACTTGTTAACAGATTGTTCAGATCATCTGTTTCTTTAGAATTCAGTCTTGGCAGCTTGTTTTTCTGGTAGGAATGTAGCCATTTCTTCTAGGCTGGCCAAAGTGTTGATATATAATCACACAGTAGTCTCTTATGGCCCTCTGTATGTCTGTGGTCTTATCTGTAATCTCTCCTCTTTCATAAATAATTGTATTTATTTGGGCACTCTTCGTTCTTGATTAGTATAGGTAAAGAATTTTGCTTGTCAATGAACCAACTTAATTATTTTTTGGATTGTTTTGTATTCATTTATTTCTGTTCTGATCTTTGTTATTTCCTTCCTTTTGCAAACTTTGGCTTAGTATGTTCGTCATTTTCCAGTTCCTCAGGTATAAAGTTAGGTTATTTTGCAATTTTTCTTCTGTGTACAATATTTCTCATTATTAACTTCCCTCTTGGAATTGTTTTTGATGCATCCTATAAGTTCTGGTACATTGTTTTTCCATTTTCATTTGTTTGTTTGTTACTGTTGTTTATCTTTAGATTTCTTCTTTGACACAATGGTCAGGAGCATGTTGTTTAATTAGTACATACTTGTGAATTTCCCTCTTGTCACTAATTTCTAGTTTCATACTATTAAAGTCAGAAAGGACACTTGATATAATTAATAGTTCTTGTATTTGTTGAGATTTGTCTTGTGGTCTACATGCTGTCTCCCAGAAATTGTCCTGTGTGTGCATCAGAATGTACATCATGCCATTAATGGATAAAATATTCTGGTTTTGTCTATTATGTCCATTTGGTCTACAGTGTTATTCAAACCTGCACTTCTTTAATCTGTCTAATCTATTCATTATTGGGACAGGTATTATAGTGTTTTCCCTTTTAGATCTATTGGTATTTGCTTTATATGTTTAGGTTCTCTAATGTTGGACACAGTTATTTATGATTGTTATAACTTCTTGATGGACTGACCTCCTTTAGCATTACAAAATGAACTTCTTGCCTCTTACAAGTCTCTTTTGTTTGATCTATATTAGCTCTTTTCTTTTGATTGCCATTTGGTTGAAACAACGTTTCCATCCCCTCACTCTCAGTTTATGTGTGTCCTTAAAGTTACAGTAAGCCTCTTATAGGCTTCACATCACTGGATTTTGTTTTTATCTATGAAGTCATTCTATATCTTTTAGTTGGAGAATTTAATCCATTAACCTTTAAGTTAGACAATTTTTACACATACTGTTAACTATTTCCTGACTGTAGCCCCAAGGAGGGTCTTTCTGGTATGGGGCTGTTCCACCCTGGGAATGGGCAGTGCAATCAGAATGAAGCATGCTCTTCCCTCCAATGCCATCCAGGGGTTGCTCCTGTCTCATCCTTGGGTTCTGTCCTCTCCATAAGCCATTTGCTAGCTGGTCTTTTTGTGATGGAGACTGAAACTAGAAATGCCCCATATCACCATCTTGATACTACCACTCTCTCTGGGCTCATGCTAATGGTAGCATTTGTTGTAATACTTCCAGTAGGTACTGTGGCAATCTGTGTCAAGAGCTTTAGGGAATATATTTTAAAATCTTTTAGCACAGTAACTCCACCTTTAGGAGTCTATCCTAAGGAAATAATCAAAATTGCTGCAAATTATAGTTTTTAAAAATCAAAGCATTATCTGAAGTAGAAAAACAATTGGTTTAAAATTAAGTAAGATGACTGATAGCCTCACGATAGCATAAAAATTATGGAAATAACAGTGAAGGAATTTTTTCCCAAAAAGAAAAAAGTAACATAAAAATGTTAAGTAAACCAAATACAAAGTCTTTATGGCAAATATGAGCTCAACTAGATGGTGGGTAAATTATGATATGGGAATCATAGGTAATTTAAATGCTGTGTTTTACCATCTTCTGAATTTTCCATATGGGAAAACAATCATTTTTTTAAATAAGCAAAAAATAGGAATAATTGTGTGAAAGTGGGAATGAGGGTAGTAAACAGGATCGCCTTATATTTTGGCCCACAGAGGAGGTTTTCCAGGCAGTAGTTAACGTGCTTAAGATTTTTTTTTTTGAACCAAACTCTTAGTTTTGGTTTAGTGGAGAATTATGATGGCAAAGACTTTGAAATTATGGAATCAAACTTAAACTATACAATTTACTTTTCATTTGCATTAAACTCATGACAAACTAGAAAACCAATAGGGATTCGGAAACATTTTTTATTCATCCCTTATACTTCTCAGGGAAATAGTTTTACATGACTTAATGCCGGCACATATTTACAAGGGCTCACACTAATACTCTTCTCAAGCAGTCTGTCCATTGTGAGTCAAAAGGTCCATATCAAAATAGAAAAGCACACATCCCAGCCAACTTGACACCCAGTCTAATTTAGGTAAGGGGATTTATTCCCTCCAAATCAGGAGATACAAATGATACTCTAGCTTTAAAGTGATTCCCACCCCTTTACTCTGTTTGCACATTTTAAAGGATATAATGCCTCATTCAAAATACCAGTTAATCTAAAATGCTAATTTTGCATAAAAGGTGAGGGTCTGGCTGAATACATAGACCAGAATAGCAGGAGAGGAAAGTGAGCTGTGGTATGAACTCCTGTGGTGGGAGAGAATAGAATGATGATAGCCACACACACAATGAGGCCTGAAAATAGACTTGAGTTTAAGTGAGAAATAAAATATAAGATTTCCAAACACAACTTTAATTGGAAATATAAACTCATTTTAATTATTCCAAAGATTCAGCCCTTCTATAACTTCAGGAGGAACTTAATGAGAATTCCTCTATTTTACCAATTTCTTTTCTATTGTTAAGTTTGTTTTTGAAAGATTTGTTTATTTATGTATATAGAACTGGCCAGACTTACAGGGGTGGTGAGAGGATTCACAAAAGGCAGAGTAGGGAGCAGAACAGGCAGATCAATGAAGTACATTGCTGAGGGGAGCAGTGGATGGTGGGTCAGGAGAGTTATGCAGCACCATGTGGATCAATTCCCTGGCCAAGGATTGAACTCACCCTGAAGGGGCTGCAGCGAGCTTCGCAGTACTGCTCCTTAAAAATGACTGAGAAGTTGTCTGCTGCTACTTTCAAATGGAAACTGCCCAGTGATAGAATCAGACTAATATAACAACTTAAGACCCACAAGCAAAAATTAGATTTGACTAAAATTAAAACATGGTATCACCAAGTTTATGATTTTAATACAAAAGTAGCAATGAGTTACTTTTAGTTATTTTGAATCATTTAAACTCTCTCCAGAGATTTTCTGACCATCACAAGTAACCACCAAAAACTGCTCCCAGCTAAAAGCAGACACACCATGTGACTCCTCAGACTCAGAAGAAAGGCTAATTCGCCCTTCTGCTCCCATGAGAAAGTCCAAGCAGTGCCTGACTCACTGAACACCAAAGGACAAAAAAATTTAAGGCATTAAAATGTGCTTTTTTTGTTTTTAGTGCTGGTGACCTTTATAATTTATACCTGAACAGCTTATTATGTAAGTGTCAAACAGGGTCACACCAATTTATTGAATTGTGATCTCTACAACTGAATTCTGGTTTGCATGGAAAATGAATATAGGAGAGAATAAAAATGCCTAAAGTGGAATAAAAAATAAATTGTATAGCTTGTTGTCATCAAGGATGTCCTGCAATTCAAGTTAAGTATACTAGCAAACTCTCCCATAAGTCAGCTTATGAATTCAATTCTGTTCAGCATTTTTCTAGACACCATAAAGATCTAAGATTACAAACTTAGTTCACCAAAACAAGACTATCAGAATCATAGAACTTGAAAAGAGAAGTTATATTATCTGCTAAGTCAGTGCCACAGCCATCTGACAGATATGTCAGGCAGGCCTAGGTGAGAACTGATCTCAATGGCCCTCAGGGCTCCTGCTCGGGCCTCTGCGCTGCCCCGGGGAGGGCAGCCTCAGAACCCAGGCCATGTGGCCCCACTGAGGTCTAACACAAATGTCCACATCCAATACTATCTCACTACTTCCCTCTGACCCAGAGGAGCCAAGGGTCAAGTAAATGGTTTCTGCCTGCTTTATTTTCACCCTGCTCCCCAACTTTCTGGAAACCACAACTAAACACCTGAGCTTGAGATAAACCTAAGTGTACCTATATCAAGATCTCTGGAATCTGCCACAGATATTGTATGACAGATTAAATGATGTCTCTAAAATAGGATGCTTTTTCTAAGTTTTTTCCTAATTTATGAAAATTAAAGGTTTTATGTGACAATCTCCATTAGCATGTAAGCTGCATAGTGAAAGTAACCTCTCAGTCCTGCCTCCCACAATAATATCCAGTTGGAACTCCTGGGTCAAAGAGCCTGGATTTAAACTCTGGTTCAGTCAATTTCTGACCTGTGAGGCCCCTGAGAGCACCAGTGTCCTTATCTACAGAAACAAGGACTGCAGGTGAGCAGTGACTGCAGTGTATTAAGTATTTCTCAAGTGGAGGTTTATTCTAAGCACTTAAACATTATGAACTAATTATTAGTGAAGTGGCTAACCGATGGGTGTAAAAGTACTTAATGACTGAGACTTACTGAGGTTCACTGAATGCTGTTTCCCCTTATAAACACACACACACACACACACACACACACACACATATGCAGGCTCATAGACATAAATAGGCTCACAGACACAAAAAATTCTGTAACCTGCTTTCCCCATCACTATCTACATTGCAGACGTCCCTCGATATTAATGCATATAGATCCTCCTTCCTAAGGAGCACACAGGAAGAATATTCTCTAAACATAATGAGAGGTTTTATGCTGGGCCTGCATTTTGTGTTTATCACCTCACTGAATCCCCATGCCAACCCTAAACAGCATATCCATTACTGCTCCCATTTAGAGGGAGAGAGGAGAGAATTAGCTACCTACAGAGCTTGTCCAGACCACACAGCAAGCTGTGATGGCAGAGTAGGATTTCCACTTAGACTCCTTTGACACCAAGTGACCAGGTTACCTTGCATCTTCCAGGGCACCATACTTTGAAACCAAAGTCCATGAACAGATGTTTACATGCTCCATAGGGAGAGGGGAGGGCTTTTAACAATGCTGCAGTGAACACAAACACATTAGATCAGATACTGCATCTTTTTTTTACCTCCTTATACACTTCCAGAGAAGCAACTGCTGACTCTAATAAGAATATCCACATTTGAAACTGTGATGCACATGGCCAGGATGTCTTTCAGAGTGACAGCAAAAACTGACCACCTGCAGTGATTTGAAGAGTCAACACTGGGCACCTTTTTGGTCTCTGCCAGCCTGACACCTTCAAAGAAATGCATAATATTTTTTTAAATAAAATGAGTTAGCATTTCTCATATCTTAATAATTATCTTTTATAAGCTGTCTTTTTTAATCCCTTTGCCCATTTTTGTTTCACAAATTCATTCTTTAAGGGGTTCAGGTTATATTTGAATAATATAATTACAACATAGCATAATGCCAGTGTTTAAATAATTTCAATTTAATACCACTTTTAAAAATCAGACCATGCTTTAACTCACGCAAGAACTACCATCACCACATTACAAGTAGGGCAATTTCCTACAAATCAAAACTATTGTTATACAACTCAAAGATTGCAAAAAGTTAAGTAGGAACATAGTTTTCCAAGCTATTTAAGATTTTCTGGTACTTAAATGTGACATTTAGACCCTGGTGTTTATTTATTTGAACCAGAATATATTAATTTCTCTTTTTAACCGGTTTCCATATACTTCTCAGCAGAAAATTTCCCAGCTTAGATAACAATTCTCTGGGAAACAACTAATCAATGTACTTCCTACTGTCACCACAGCTCTGGTTATCAAGCACCTCCCCTGGGCCACACAGCACCTGTGCTTCGTCTCCCTAAACCCATTTTACAAACAAGAAACTGAGACTGAGAGAGATGAAGCTATGTGCCAGGGCCTCTCAATAAGAAAGTAGTGACACTGGGATCTAAACCCTGCCTGACTCAGGACTATTGTTCTATTGTTTTAACATCATGCCTAGTCTTTATGACTAGACTCAATTACTTAAACAAAGCTAAAGCCAAAAATAAAGCTGTAACTTCCTATTGTGACAAGAGAATTACAGATCTTTTCTTACATGATCACCTTATTTACTCTTCATAAATCTTAAATCCTTGCATAATTCCTGGTCTAAAAGAAACTTGAAAGGATCAACTCATCCTTCTTTCCACTAGAAACAAGATTGTGTTAACTTCCCTCCCACTCAACCTGCCCTCTTGCCCAAATTGCTTGACAAATAGCTGAGAGTTTATAACCTGTGTTTGGGCACCTTTACAATATTTCATAGGTTATTTGAAATACAGATTTTTAATTCTATTTCCAATTTAATAGAAACAAAAGGGTCAGCATGCTTTACTGTGTGAAGGGGATGATTACGCAGCAGAGTGGCAGCCCTATTTGTGAGAATGAAACACACATACAGATGGGTTCCTAGAGACCTTAAAATAGCATGGAAAGGCCAGAAATGTCTCCTGCAAGTGACAAAGCCTCTCTCCTATCTGCTGGGCTGCTTCACACTCAGAAAGTTTTATTCTAGTTTTAATCACTTCCATTGAAATCCAAACTCTCTCTTCATCATGTTCTCCATTAAAAATGACGAACTTTTTTGCAGCAATTAACTTGCTCAAGTTCTCACAGCAAATAAGAAAAAGGTAGCTGAAATCAGTGGTGATTTCTTTTGGTTCTCTCTTTATTACATATTTAAAAGTTCTTACATTTTCAGTAATCTCCCTCAACACAACTGTAAAACTAAGTTGAAAATAAAGCTTCCTTTATGAAATATTCAAGTCTAGGACCTATCTCCACAGTTGCTTTTGAAGGCCTTTACTGATAAAAATAAAGTCACAGGTAACTTCCATCAAACAGTTCTGTGTCAGAGGTAATGATAAAGTTTCACAAGTGTGACGCTATTACGTGCACAGTGATTCTACAAAGTGGTTGCTTCCCACACTTACCAATGAAGAAGCTGAGGCTCAGTTAAGCTGTACCCCGAAGATAAAAAACTAGTCAACAGAACCTGTTTCAGCCCTGCACTCAATTTCACAGTTGGTCTGCTCTCCTGTCCCTCCTCAGAACTTTACTTTTAAAAGGGAAGACTCCTTTTAGAGAATCCTTTGTTCCTGAAAGCACCAAGTTCTTTCTAGTAATTCTTATTTTCCTCACCACTTTCTACTGTAAAATTTGTGGGGGGAAACCACATGTCTCAGCAAACCAGAATCATATTTCTAAGAATTAGAAGTATGTGCACTAAGACCCAGGGGCATGGGTATGAGCAACTACAGAACTTTTGCCTGAGATTGCCATTTGCAAGACTACTCTGTTCCATTAACCTATCAATCAGTCTATCTTACCCAGTTTCACATGGAACCAACCAAATTATTTTATTTTCAGAACTGTCAAATATATTTGGGCAAGTTTCTCTTTGCTAACTCTTCAATTATCACACAATCTTTTGGAATCTGCTTATAAAATTCAATTATAAATGCTGTTAGAATTGTTTGACTGAAGTCATCCCTTCAGAAAAGAGAAAACCACAAAGTTTAAACAAGTTTAATCAAAAAGCTTCAGCCATGGAATTTTTTTCTAGTGCACTTTTTTTAATATATATTTTTTACATTATTTTTTACATTATTTTTCACATTATTTTTCATTTTGTATATTTTTCCATCTCAGTAATTACCACTTTGATTTTGGTTCCTTTGCCACCTTAGAGACAAACTCCAAAGTGAAGGTTGAGGTTTCAAATTGTCTCTTTTAAAAGAGGTGCATGCAAACTCCGACTGTTGTTACTGACCATGAAAACAACAAAATGAGATATCCAATAAGCCTATTCAATAAACCTGCAGGGCAGTTAGGGCTTCAGGAGAACCAAAGACAGAAAAAGAAAAGGAAGGAGCTAAGCCAGCAGTCACACTGGGTTTGGGTCAGGCTGGTGAAATAATTGGCATCATTAGTCCCTGTCACAGACCAGACTCTCTGCTAGTAAGAAGAGCAAAGTAGAATGATGATAGGAACATTCCAGATCCTATAATAGTATCAAAAACAGTCTGTGACAAATGAGCCTGAGTGGACCTTTCTGATATAACCAGGGTGGCAGTGCCCAATAAAAGCTAATCAATTGGGTAGTGTGGCTCTAGCTTACTGAGTGCCTGGTGATAACCAAAAATCTAATGACAACTATTTAGAAGTCCTTGCAAAGAAAAGCGGCAATGATCTCAACTTGGTCTATAAATCAAGACTGAGTTAAGCTTAAAGCACTGTAGCAAAAGCCTAGAAATCACACAGGTATCTCACTGTTCTATCATCAGCTATTCCTGCTGATATGTAGACACTGGGCAGTACTGGGTGACCCAAATGGGAAATCCCCCAAAGCTGTGTGGCTTCAATGCCTATTCAACACCAGAAGCTAGCCTTCTGCCCCTACACCCAACCTGGAAAGTCCCTACACATGGCACTGGCATCCACAAAAAAATCCAGTCAGTTGCCTGACATCATGGAAATGTACTAGATCACACAGAGGACCTAATATGTGGGCTCATCTATTTATGGAAAGAGGTAGTTCTTTCCAAAATTACTGAGTCAGAAATTTTACCAGCACTAGATTTCTTTTTAAGAAAAAGGAAAAAAAAAATTAAGTTGGATAAACAGGATGAATACTGTGTCTCCTTCCAAGTGGAAGGGGGAAAAAAAAAAGTTTAAACATAGCTGGGAATATTGGTTGGGAGGAATTGGGGTAAAATTTTTTAAATTTAAATCATGTGCAAATTCTTCAGTTACTTAATTTTAAAGGATTATTAGATAATGCAAAACAAGATAACTTAGTGGCTTATACCTATTTGTTATGCTAGGGCACACTGCAGAGGTTATTTCTTTGAAAATGAGTATAAATGTACTACCATATTGGTCCAGAGGCAGATCCACTAAAATCAGGAAGTCAAGACCTTGGCTGAATTCCTCCCAGTACTATCTGTGTTTATGTTTTAAAAGATAATTACCAATACTTTAAATTAAGCAATGAACACAGCAGGTAGAATAACTCGCATATCTTAAAACTTAATTTCCAGTGAACTACATGGTAAAGCATAAAACACCCTACAACTTCCCTTACTTGAAACTGGGAAAGTTTTGTGTGTACATTTTCAGAGCTGACAAACACTACGTAGCTTGCTACATATTCAAGAGCAGTGAAGATCGAATTGCTTTCTAAAAAGCAAATCACTGTTCATCATAAGGATATAGAGGTAGTGGAATGACAAAAATTCTAAGTCCAGAACAATGGTTATTTCTAGGAAAAGAGCCAACCATGCATGCACCTGATCTTAATGACTCAGTGTCTTTAGTTTTGAGTTTATTAATCTGAAAAAAAAGGAGATTTGGATAAGATGATACTATGAGTCCCTTTTCACTACAACATAATTATTAGATCTATAAAATTGACTTAGATACTGTATAATACAGTTAAGTACTACAGAGGTTACTAATGACAGGCTATTGACACAAGGTATTACCCTTAAGCCCTCATTTATTTATTTCACAAACATTCAGGAAAGTATACCAACAATGTATACTTTGACAATGTACACTTTGGCCCACTGTTTTCTATGCAAAAGGGCAGTAGCTTTATGTGCCATTTCCATAGGCAAATATATCCTTAAGGTGAACAGTGATTTGCCTTTTAGAAAGCAATTTGATATTCAGTACTCTTGAGTATGTAGCAAACTACATAGTTTTAAATGTAGGCAGAATACAAGGTCAAATGACAAAGAACCTGTGCCTTCAAGATTCAGTTTAATCACGAAGTCAGATGTGCAAGCAAATGACAACAGCACAGGGTATGATGACAGTGATGGTGGAGCTGAAAATACTGAAAGGCCTTCTCAGTGAGAGAGAGCAGAGGCTGGAGCAAAGTTCATATGCAGAAGTTGAGAGAAATAAGTAGCAGGAGATGAGTCTGATAGGAAAGTAATGACCACATTCAGAAGGACCATGAATGCAAAGTTGGACAGTACACCGTAGGAGATAAGGCTGGCATTTTAAAGCTTCTAAGCCTGGAGATGATATCGCACAATTTACATTTTGGAATCGCTGGAGCAGGACTATAGATTGGATGGTGGGTGGTGGTATCTGGAGAACAAAGGAGGGAGGAAAAGAATGAAAGGGAGGCTTTCCTCCTTTTAGGAGAGAGCTAAAATGATGCAGCAGGTTAGAAGGCTTGAACCAAGGCATGAGTGGTGGAAATTCTTGAGATTTTGGAGGAAGGACCTGAAAGAATATTGATAAGCAGTTGCTATAATATCCAAAAAAGGTAATGTGTTCTTTCTCCAAAGGATAAGTAAAGCATAGATTTAGAAATGCAGATTTTTGGTACTCTATTATAGTAGTTCTCCCTCACCTTTCAAGATAATACAGAACCTACAGCATAAAACTCTACTATCCACTGTAGTACCACAGACCACATGGGTCTTTGTATCCATTTTTATAAGGCAACAGCAACATCTACTCTCAGAAACCATAACCTTTACTTGAATATAGACAAGATGGAAAGCACAGAAAAGTAGCACATCTAGACATTGTGTCTCCCCCCCCCCCCCGTAAAGACTATTAGCCAGAAATTAGAAAACTCTGATCCTTGCAGATGTTCTCAGCAGTGAGTTTGCGGAAATCTCATCATTCATCCATACTCACTGTTTTACAAAATATTACACCCCTGCAAATGTCACCTAGAGAAACAACATGTCCTTCATGATAACTGAGTATGAGCCACATGCCAGGTGATATACTGAGCTGTCTCTTGCATCATCCCATTTGACCCTCATCTTCACGTTAACTTACCTAAGGAATGGCACATAAAGCTACCGCCCTTTTGCACAGAAAACAATGGGCCGAGAGAAGACAGGTATCTTAGCCAGGGATGAACCACCCCTACCAGCCCATCAGACTCAGCACCGCTCCCCAGAGATACCTCTCTCAAACTAGGTGAGGGTTGTGGGCAGCTACATCTGAAACGTCTGAGGCACAAAAGTTGCCAAGACTTGCCTCAGGCCCCTCGTCTGGAAGCGGATCCAGGTGAGTCCAGCAGCCAGTTCCAGGTTCCAGACCTCCACTGCTGCCACTAGAAGTGGACCTGTTCCCTGAAACAAACCAAAGCCACACCAAGGCATCAGCAAAGTACAGTCCCCACCTTCATTTCAAAACATCAAACACAAATAGCTTTGTCAAAACAGCATTAAGGTCATGAGGTTTTAAAAACAAAGACTCAGTAAAGTTTCTTTTGACCTGTTAAAACCACCTTCATCATCTCAGGGCATAAAAGGAACTAGTCTGGGAAACCATGCTTTGCAGACTTCTAATGTGCATGCTGATTTGTTCTCCCACTATTTACCTATGTGTTTCTTCCACAGCCTACAACATAACTGCTAAAGTTTTCAGGACTTATCAGAGACTTGATAAAAGATTAAAGAGCCATTTTCTGTCCTCAACCCATAAACAATGTCTACAGTTAATCCTCACCAACTCCACTGCCAAGTGGCAAGCAGGTGCAACCTTCCTCTGGTGCACCTTATGGTGCATATGTGCATGCATGTGTTAAATAGAAGGGTGGTAGAGGGAGGGGCAAAGATGGTAGAGAGAAACATGATGAATAAATTGCGTTTGGGAGGTTCATGTTGATAAGGAACTTACATCTCTTACGGCATTTGGCTGCTGACAAGATGATCCCACCCTTGAATACAAGGAAGTTGCACCCAGTCTCACAAAGCAGAGTCAATCACCCCAGACAGAATCTGGACTTCCCTCCAAGACAAATATGGAATTCAATCTGTGTGGTGTTGTGAACACAGCTAATTAATTTGCAATCCCTCAGTATGACCATACAAGGGAGGGAAAAGAGCTCCCTTCTGAGTCCTTCCTTGAGAGGAAAGCAATAGAGGAAAAAGCATAATATCTAAATCTCATAGCAAAGTTTGAAAACTTTTCCATTAAGATACACACCCTGGCTGAGTCATCAGTCTCACACCCCGCAGTGGATCACCTCAGTACTAACTACCTTCCCTATACATGGTGGTTCCAACTCTGCTAATTCTACTCAAAACAGAATAGGGGAAAAGCAAGAACCTGTTTTAATCTTTTTGCTAAGTCATTTAACCCTATACTTTAGAGTAAATGCACTGACCTTAATTTACTTAAGTATGTTACCTATAGCTAAATGAATAAAGAAACCACAGCTGAGTAAAAATTTTATATGAAAATACTCAAGGACTAATAGCAATGTAAAAATAACTGCTTCCTGTACCAATGAGAATGTTTTTAAGTTCCGCAAAAAGATTATGAGGAAGGGGCCCTCCCTGGTGGAGCAGCTGGTTAAAACATAGTATTAAGAAGCTAAAGCCACCTCAACATGAGTTCAATTCCCAGCCAGGAAGGTGAACCACATGGTGTGGCAGACCTCTCCTGACCCACCTGCTGCTTCCTTCAGCAGTGTACCTCGTCAATCAGTCTGTTCTCCCCACTCTGTCTTTGGTGAATCCTCTCACCACTCCCTGCACCTCTAGCCTGTACCCCAGTTCTGTATGCACAAATAAATAAATCTTAAAAAAAAAAAAAAAGATTATGTGATGGGAAACCCAAGGGGATTGCAACTGAATAATTAAAAAAGATTATGAGGAGGAAAATTCTCATATCCTAACATTAATGAATAGACACTTTCCAACCATGTTTAGCAATCTCCCAAGCAGTGGTGAGAGTTCCCATATTCCCACTATCCAAGTTCAAAAAAATTGTTG
>NW_004567137.1:2877832-2880945 GCF_000260355.1 Condylura cristata
CTCTCCTGGCCCGCCCGCTGCTCCCCTCAGCAGTGTACTTCGTCAATCTGCCTGTTCTGCTCCCCACTCTGTCTATGGTGAAGCCTCTTGCTGCCCCTGAGCCTCTGGCCTAAACCCCAGTTCTGTATGCACAAATAAATAAATCTTTAAAAAAAAAATTTTTGGAGCCTTCTGAATGTTTTCAAAACTAATTTTCACTGACTACTCTCCCAATACCTGAATACAGCTTATGGTGGACTGAACTAAAGGCCCTAGCCTCTTGCTGCCCCTGAGCCTCTGGCCTAAACCCCAGTTCTGTATGCACAAATAAATAAATCTTTAAAAAAAATTTTTTTTTGGAGCCTTCTGAATGTTTTCAAAACTAATTTTCACTGACTACTCTCCCAATACCTGAATACAGCTTATGGTGGACTGAACTAAAGGCCCTGGGCCCTGGATTTTCTTACACCTTTCACAGACCCTCATCTACTCATGGTGTCCCCCCACCCCAGTTCCATAGAAGTCTGCCCCACCCCCACATCTCAGGCAAGAAGCTCCAAGCTCCACACCTACTCTACCTTGACTCTCTCTCACCACACCAAAAATTAGTTTGTCATTCTCTCACCATCACATTAAAAACAAAACAAAAAAAAAAACAGAGTTTGAGAGTTAACACTAAAATTAGATTCCCAGATAACAAATAGAGGATTATAAGACTCATAACTAGACTGCCTGTGCTTGGGCCCCTGACCCAATTATTTCAGCTATGTTAGTCTTGGTTTTCTTATCAAATCAAAGGGGCTCTTGTTAGTGCCTACCATGCATTTAGAATAGTAGTTGACACATGATAAGTGGTCAATCTGTAGGAACTACTATCATCATTATAGCTGCTATCATCACTGCTGTTAACTTGATACTGTGATATATCTCTTTACTATTCTTCCAGACTGTGAAACAATCTATCACAAATAATTAGATCTCTGAGCAACCATTAAGCTAAAGAAAAGAATACTTTGATAGTTTGTTTGGTCAGCAAGCTACACATTCCAAGGAACTTCATCAGTGACTTAACACCAAGAAGACTCAATTATAAATAATAGTTTCAAATCTAATTGTCTCTTTTCTGGGCAACTGTGGCTGATTTCAGATGCCACTAAGTTATAAGTAGTAAATCTGTAAATTCATAAAGCCAAAAATGTTTTGTCTTTAAAATAATCATAACACATTTGGAGAAATGAATGCATTTTCAACAAGGCTACACCACAGAAAATAAAGCAAAATGATAGTAATTGGAACAAGGGTAAAATAGGTTCATTTTTAATGGGGGTTAAAAAAAGAAATAGCATTGCCAACCAAAAGAAAATGATACTGAAAACTGAAAAGTTAGAGGTTGTGAACTATAACATATCTATAATACACTGTGGTCATGAATATGCAATCAAGATTGTATATATAATAATTTAGATATTAAAATTGGAAGGGGAAATAAAAATAACAAACTAGCCTAAGATGCCTGCAATACATAATGACAAGTTAAGTACAACAAGGATAACATGGAATTAATAGCTATTCTTAAACAGTCCTTACTATGTATCAGGCACTGTTCTAAACCATATATACATTTCTTATGTACATGAAGAAATCCCACTGAGTCATAAAGAGAAAAACACAAACAACAATACTGAAAGAGGGCAAACAATACCAACGAAGAATTTCATAAACAATCACAAAGGATTCATAAAGGTAATTTAAAAAATGCTAAACTACACTCTAATCAGGGGAATAAAAATGAAATCCCAACAAGACATCACTTCATACCTGATATCACCAAAAACTTAAAAGGCTTTCAATATCTATAGTGGTTGAGAAAAGAGAACCATGGGACTCTTCTCATGCTGGTGAGGGCAGAAACTCATATAAGCACTATGAAGCCCAGCTCACTCCTCAATGCTAAGGCAAGCTGAACACACCTACAGCAGGGTCAGAATCCACACCCAGGTTGTGCTATGAAGATGCTCCTGCAACGGAAGCAGATGCCTCTGGACACTGTTCCCACAAACAACACAAGTGCCCATCAGCAGTTCACTTAACTGAAAACTATACAGCATCTTAGAAATACAAAGTCCAAAGGGGGAAAAAAAAAGGCCAGAGACAAATACCCATTGTGTTTCCACATATATAAAGCACCAAACCATTAAAAATAACCAAGTGCTGATTCATAGGACTTCTTCCTAGGTGATAATGAAGCTAAATAAAAGGATGGGAATGCTCACCACACAGAGACAGTCCTGACCATGGGAGGAAGAGAATGCTCACCACACAGAGACAGTCCTGACCATGGGAGGAAGAGCACACAGGACTTGGGAGCTGAATACCCCAACCTTGTGAAAGATACTCTGGGGTCCACTTGGTTAATACTTACGTGGATATCTTCTATTCAATCAGGAGACACCCTTCAACAGTTGAAAAAACAATTTAACATATAGTCCTTTTAAGTGATTGTAGACAAGGATACATAATGAATTCATCATTGAAACAATGTAGTCCTTCAGAAAGTAACACCTAAAAAATCTGCAACAAAATCAAAACCCTGAAACTTTGAGTCAAACTAATTTATAAGCAGAAAAACAACAAAGTAACAAAGTGAAGCATCCTTTTTAGCGGTGTCCTACAAAGCATTTTTTCTTAGATGTCTGAGGGGAAAAAGGGGTTATGGAAGAAAATAAAACTGGGAAATAACAGGTCAAGTGTGCAACTCTCCTAGTGAAGTAACAGAATTTACTAACTCTGACTTTTTTTTTTTTTTAAGGATGTGAGTTTCCTCTAAAGGAAAAAGTGCTTCTAACCAAGGCAGTGCTAAACAGAAGACGTGGGCAAGAAGAAGGGCTTAAGCACAGAGTGCTCAGAGAGCTCAGTCCTCAACAGCTGTCTACACCAAGGATCCGACAGGGCCCTTCAGGACAAACCGAATGTTACCATAAAGTGTGATAAGAAAAATCTATGTGGAGGCCCTCCCTGGTGGTGCAGCGGGTTAAAGCACTGCACTGGGAAGCTTAAGCCACTTCCTCATGAGTTCGATCCCCGTCTGCCCCGGAGGAGACCACATGGCGCAGCAGACCTCTCCTGACCCGCCC
>NW_004567137.1:2881480-2901200 GCF_000260355.1 Condylura cristata
GGCTCAGTGAAACCTACAGCACAATCTGTCTCAAAACAGATTTCTCTGTTAAGAGACACACAGGCAATACCTCCATTATAGTCAAAAGCATATGAATAGACAAATCATCAGGTTTTGGGGCAAGCATAGAGTCAGAATTAAGAAACTAAGAGGAAGTGGATATTGAATGGTCTTTCAGTCTTTTTCATTCTAACCAATAATTTTTAAAAAAGATTTATTTTATTTATGCATACAGAACTGGGGTACAGGCCAGAGGTGGTGAGAGGATTCACCAGAGACAGAGTGAGGAGCAGAACAAATTGTTCATCTAACCAGTAATTGTTTTATAAATAAAATAAATAAATAAAATAAATAAATAAATAAATAAAATAACTATGATATCCATGTGCTCTTCTAGGTGCTAGGAATACAGAGGTCTCTATTCTCACAGAGCTAATATCTTAATAAAAACTTAAAAATACATTATTTCCAGAAGTTTATTAAGATATGAACAACAGCAAAAAAAAAAAAAAAAATGGAAGCAACCCATCTCTATATTCAACAATACAGTTATGGCTAGAATAAGCACAGATCCAAATCAAAGAAAAATGTAGTTTAATTCATGACATGGGAGAATTACTGTAATGAAATATCAAATGACACTAGCAGTGGTAACAGTACATCCAGCATATAATCAAGGTACATGTGCATGTGTCCACCCTACTAACACACTGTGTACCCCACCAACATACTCACTGTACAAGCCCAACCCTTGCACACAGGGAGACAGAAGGAATTACCAGAGAACTGTGAACAATAACCTTTTTATCTTTTTGAATTTTCTGGAATAATATATGCCCTTCTATAAACAGGGGGAAATAGTGCTTTTGAGGTCATTTCAATCATGAATACCACTCCTGGACCCCTTAACCTGTCCTGCTTGTAAGCTACACAATAACAAGGCAATAATAACATCCAAGGGTACCCCATTTGCCTAGCCACACTCCACTTTCCTAGCTGTCTCTTGAACACGTCCACCACAACATCTAACATGTAATTCAGACTGAATTATGACCACAAAGAAAGGCTTCCCAATATCCCCACAGCCAATATTCTAGCAGCCTGTTTCTGTCCATAGTACTAACTTCCCTCCCAAACCCAAAGCTTTAAAAAGTAGCTTCAGTTCCTCTTCTCTCCTTCCTAGGTTCAAGTTCACTAATGGGCTATCAAAATCTCCCCTCTTTCCCATTGATGCTTCTGCCTCAACTTGCAGCAAGGTCCCAGCAACAGTAACATCAATGCTCTAGTATTCAGAAGCCTTCTCCAGCACCTTTCTCCCCACATATAAATCACTGTTCCTTTGATACAACTGGGATGATGTTCCTTGGCTCAAAAACATTTAGGGCCTTCTCTTTTGACCACTTCAATTTAAACCGCTATGTTTGGCTTTTATTAAACCCCATAATTTTGCTTCCCCATAACTACTTAACTTTATTTTCCATTATTCGCCAGTATTCTTCCTCATCAATCTACAGACATGCTGTAATCATCCTGACCACCAAGCACTGGAATATCTAAACTCAAAAAAATGGTCTTCCTTTCCCCTCTACTTGTATTTATAGAACCTAATGAATTTTACCTCTCCTACAAAGCATTTCCTCATTTTCCCAACCTCATTTATGTTTCAATTTTCAGAGCTTGTCTTGCATGTCTTAGGAATCTTACAATGCCACATTTAACTCCTTACTCCTGTGTAGGAGGATCACTGTCACATCTGTTAGTCATCTTCCCAGTTCACACTGCTGCGGTCACCACCATATTTTCTTCTGGCCCCCACAGTATTTAGCATGATGCACAGAACACAGAAAGTACCCAGCATCTATGGCTGGCCTGGCAGGAATGACCCACTTCAGCTCCAGTCTTTCTTTAAAATGTGTGAAGGATTTAGGAAGGTCAAGCACCACTCAAGGGATATAATGAGACTCTTTAAACATATTATGGAGGCCCTTTGTGAATAATGCTATAGGGGTGGCAGGGTCTCTATGGCCCACACCAGGGACAACAGAGAGTTCTAGGGAGTGATGTTCGGTGTTCTCTAGTATATCCCAAGAAAACTCTCAAGCACCTTCCAATTTCCATGAGAACAGGAACTCTGACTGGAATGAGTGTCAAAAGAGAATTAAACAAAAGACCTAAGCAGAGTAAGAAGGTACTGCATAAATCACTAAATCGCAGGAGTTTCAATATAACTTAGGAGGTGTCCACTACTTAAGAGATGGAAAATGCCAACTGAGAAAAAGTATTTTCATAGACTTAGTGGTAGTGCTCACGCTTAGGAAGTTCTTGAAAGCCTTGAAAGGGCTCTCTGCATACTCTGTGCTCTACTATCTAACTTTTCTAAAGAGGGCAAGATGGATACAGCATCATTGATCAAAAACAACAAATCCTGCTTTAGTGTGAATCTACTTGAAGTACACATACCTATATTATTCTAAAATTAAGTACTTCAGAAACTGTTTTATGAGTTTCCTTCTGTGCAAAACTTACTGAGTGGTTAATTGAGCAAAATTTCTATGGTATTGTTTTAACTTACTCATTTTGTACTGAATTAATTAAAATGTATATGGAATTCACAAAAAATAAGTAAGCTAGTTTTCACATTTCAATTTTTAAAAGTTGGACTTTAAAGACATGATCTGTATTTGTTTTCAATGTATAAAAGGCTAGATTCTCAAATGGGATGTTATTGTCTGGTGCCCCATGTTCCAAATATAACTATTTTGAAGGGGAGACTAATATGAACTTCTTATATTGTTTAAGAGTTGTATAAGAGGTACCTGGATATCTGGGTCATACCTTAACACACAGGTACTATAACAGACTCTTGGCTGATGAGGAAGCATATCTTACTGAAACTAAGAAATAAGTATTTTTAGGGCCCTCACTGGTGGCGCAGCAAATTAAAGCACAGCACTAAGAAGATGGCCACAGCTTCTTCAGTGTGAGTTCGATCCTGCCCCGGAGGTGATCCACATGGTGTGGCAGACCTCTCCTGTCTCACCCACTGCCCTCCTCAGCAGTGTACTTCGTCAATCAGCCTATTCTGCTCCCCGTTCTACCTCTGGCGAATCCTCTTACTGCCCCTGTACCTCTGACCTGTACCCCATACTTACTGTATGCATAAATAAATAAATCTTTAAAAAAAAGACTTAATTTAAAAAAATAAGTATTTTCACACAGAAACCAACTGCTGCTGATAGGAGCTACATTTACTGAGCGTTTTTATGTGTCCTGAACACACTGCACATATTCATGCTCCAAGTATGCCCTATGTTCACATATGCAGCTCTTAAGAAAGTTTCTGGCAAACTGTAAACCTGCCATAAAACTATCATCACCACCTTCATATCATGGATTTCTGAAGAGAGGATTAATGGCTATACCCCCATTCTACAGATAATGAAATTCAGTTAGGAGAACCCATAATTACATTTGTTCCAGGTGACAGTGAAAATACTATATCCTTGCTTCTAATTACTATGTAGTTTTAATTCATTGATCAAATAGACTTTAAGTGTAAAATGGAGGAAGGCTCAGGGAAAGTTCAGATATTACTGTAACTATGAAAGAAACTTAATACACTCTGAAAATAGGACAAGAATAAGAATAGTCTAGCAAATGCTTTGTTGCAGGAAAAGAAATGGAGGGGGATGTTTGCAACAATATTGATCTCAGGTCCCTGCAAAATCATGTCAGAATATAGATATAAAACAAAGAAAGAAACATGACATTATGTAAATAAATAATGTGAAAAATAAATTAATGGTTTAAACATCACTGGGACTTCATGGGATAGGACTCAGAACTAGATGGAGTAATGGGGAAAGTGAAAGCCTAAAGAACTACTGATTTGGGAATCATCTAGAGATAAAACTGACACTGAAATAAAATGAGTTGTGATGGAACTTTGACTTTTGGGGTATTTGCTTTCTAGTCTTTAACAGCTAAAAATCAAGGCAGCTTACAACTGCCTTGCTAAATGATCTCTCAAATAAAAGAAGAAATATTCCAGATATGAATGTGACTACTAGGAAGAAATGAGCTGATTAAATGGAAATATTGGGACACCTGAGAGCAATTAACTATGGAGCTCTGAAGTTGTGACATGTTGGTAGTGAGAATATGCCATATAACTAGAAAATACAAACTATAAGTTCAGAGAAAGAGAAAAGTAAATCCTACCTGAGATTCTAAAAGGAAAGACAAATCATGTGTTTTCAGAACTGCTCAAGAACAGATTAACAATCTTTGACTAATAAATTTTACTAGACATATACACTATGTAGACCTGAGCTTGACACTAAAGAGACAGATGATACAGACACCTTCCATTACTGAGTGTCCACACAATGGGAGAAGGGAGAAGAGTACAGGGGCAGATAGAGGCAGTAAATAAGATCAACTGGAAGGGTTCCACTGAGTGGAGTTTGAATGAGAAGAAAGTTTTTCCAAAACTTAAAACAAGAGGGTACCACACAGGGGACCGTGAAGTATAAGAGCCCGGAGGCTAGAGTCTTTATGAAACAACAAGGAGATCAGCTGTGGGGAGCAGAGTGAGTGAGGGGGACTGGCAAGCAAGAGTCTGAAGGTAAAAGAAGTCAGAATGGATAGCAGCACGTAGAGACTGGAAACACTTCATATTATTCCTCAGTTATACACAAGAATTCAGACTAATCAGGCTCTGTCAGACTAAAATTCTATGGGAATTACCAACATTTTACTAGGAGTTGTGAGGAAAACACAAAGAAAGTAGAAAACATGACTATAGTCCTGGAGACAATGTGTCCATATGAAAGTCTGCTGGAATAAATTATAAACTGAAAATGAATTTAACAGAATAACAAGGAAATAATGTTCTCTTTCTACTGCACTGGTCTTTATCGATGGCATATTCGAACTGAGTTGTAAGTGATGCTTAAAGCTACATCACTAGATGTGTGTGTGTGTGTGAGAGAGAGAGAGAGAGAGAGAGAGAGAGAGAGAGAGAGAGAGAGTCTGAAAATCAACTGGGACAGGAACCTCGGCTCCTACTCATTTATTATAGATATGTGAAAGTGTCAAAATGGGAATAGTCTGGGACTGAAAGGTGGAATTCTGGTCATAAACTGCAAAGGTATTAATGATGGAGAAGGGAAGATTCAGAAGACTGGATGCACACAGAGCTCACCAATGAGCTTAAATTTTTGTAAAGATACAGATAAAAGACAAGAGGTATGTGTAACTCGGATACCAACAAAAGAAACAGGATGATACCAGGAAGTAAAAAGCACACGGGGAGCCAAAGTTCAGAAAGCCATTAAGGGCTACAAAAGGGTCTTTGGAATTTGTGTCTGGAAAAGAAGATTAAGAAAAGGCCTGGGTAAGCAGATTAAAATTAATGATAAAACATATATGACAAGAGGGAAAACAAAAGTCTCTGATCCTACGATGCTTTTTAAAAGCCTTACCCTGGAGTACCACCTAGGGCTGATATATTTCATTTTACAACATCCTGGAGAGGCAGGTGCCACCTCTGTATCACAAAGAAATGTCCAGTGCACATCTAGGGCTTGAACAGTACCTCTTGTCTCAAGTCTAGTAGGAGGCTAGCTAAACAAGAAGTGGGGCGTGGGGGCAAGCTAGGGGAGGCCACACCAGCGCTGTCCTCCCCAATCCCCAATCCCCAAAGCAGAGCAAGCCTTACCTGGCCAGCTTACCAGGTCATGCTGAAAGCTGTGAGGACGCTGTGAAGAATGATGAACGATGCACACCAAGGAGCCTGCTGAAGGACAGGATACGAACAACCCAATCTTTCACAATGAGGAAAGAACATTACAAAAGTACATGGATGTTACAAAACAGTAACCGCTATGCTTCCTCAACCAGCTCTAGGAAAAGTTTAGAACAGATAATTAGGCTGAGATTCTTGACTAGACAAAGTGGGTTGATCACTAAAAAATCAGCACAGACCCAAGAGGACAAATCTTGCCAAATAACTTAATATCTTTTGTAGGCAAACCCACAAGACAGATATCTCCATGGCCCTTTGAAAGGCATTTAACAAACTCTACTTTCCAATTTTTGGGGAAAAGGGGGGAAAAGGTGAAGAAAAATGGGTTGAAAACAGATGTTCATTACCAATTAAGCAACAAATCTCAAATGCTCATAAGCAAGCGCTGTAAGACTCCCTGGGGCCAGGCCCAATGACCTGGTGAAAGCTTTTGACATACTAGCTTAAACGTGAGGATGACCAGACCTGAAGAGAACAATCTAGAATGAGACAGCAGAGTTAGAAACCCAAAAGAATTTTTAATGATGAAGATTAGCAAATTAAATTGAGTGGAGAAAAGGTAAAAAAATCTACTTGGATTTAAGAATTCCTATGCTAAAATATAAACTTGTGATAACCTGTCACATATATAAAGAACTGCAAAAGATTTGTGTTGACTCAAACAGATACAAAGTTAGAAGTGTGTAAGGCTACCCCACCAACTTCAGTACAGCTTAGTCCTTGGCTAGGTAAACAAACAGAGGTCAGCAACAAGGCAGGGAACACCATGCTCCACACTGACTGGTTAGCTCACCTGAGAAGTTTCCAGTACTTAGCTACCCTGTAGTCAGTGCAAAGGGTCAGAATAAACTGCTCTCATAAACTTGAAAATTAAGTCACCCTCAGGGGGATAACTGTAACAAAGTGGTACAAATTAGCTTTCAACATTAAGAACTCCCAAGAAAACGTGTGACTGAAAAGATTTGGGAACACACAACTCCAACAAAAAGTGAGTAGGGTGTAGCTTCTAGGAAATTGGGTTAGCAGGTGAGTTAATAAAGCTGAAACCTTGTCAGTGTTTTCTTCAGGCTCAAGAAAGATTGTAAACAGAAGAATGTTACATTAATGGGGTGCGTGTGTATGTACAGGTGTACATTAATCTGGGTGGGGGCACAGGTGTTATTTACATTAATCTTGGGTGTGGGAGTCACATTAACCTGGAGGGAGGGGAAGTGCAGGAATTGAATGGCAAGATTTTGCCTGTGTCCCCCAGCACTGTTTGAGGAGACTTTGGGTTGAGCAGCTCAAGAGTAGTGTGAGCTGGTGGACCCCAAACAGAGGCTCGGTCAGGCTGCTGTGGCTTTTCCTCACCATGACACTCCCTACCAAGATCACCCTCCTGGTCAGAAGACTGGCTTCCCAAGTTGATTCTTACTAGGATGACAGTATGCCAAACACATGACACATGGTTCCATTTCCATTATTTGTATAACACAGTTACGCAGAGTCATTAAATGTCAGACAGAGTCATTTTAATGTCAGTCTCTAGATCACTTGCTAAATGTAAGCCAATTCCCATAATACATACACACACACTTCACACTTACAGACCTGGAAAAAAAAGGTCAATACTTTAAATATGATGATCCCTATCCACAAAATATCCACCTATGAAATCCTGCCACTCTTTATGACAACTCTCTCTACAAATCAACCACACATTTCTAAAGAGAAAACTAGTAAAATATAACACATGCAGGGGGTCAGGTGCAGAAGGCAAAATGTCTGAAATCCTTGAGAGCTGCACAAATTAAACACACATGCCTAGCCTGAAATGGAGCAGATGTGAGGTAGTCATGTTTAAACATCACTCTTGCAGGGATATGAAATTTGTTTTAATTCTGAGATGAGGACTTTGAAAGGTACAAAAGGAAGAATTTGCCAAAGAACTCTGTACCATGCCCAGCACACAGTAAATACTCAAACTGTCAGCTGTGCTTGCATTTCAGGATATAAAACAACATCAAGAAAATATGAACAAGATGCTGTGGGAAAGGAGAGGCACCCAATCCTGGCAGGAGGTGAGAACTCCAAGAAAGCAACCTTGAAGGGGGAGATGCTGACATGGAATGACAGACAGCACAGGAAATTATCTGAGAGAGTGTGGGAGAGGGCATCAGAAGGTGGTGAGACTGGTCTGGAGGAGCTGTGGGGAACCATTAAATTAAACAGCAGAACTGCAGAACCAAGTCTGTGTTTTAGGAAAACCCTTTTGGCAGCCACACAGAAGACCCTGGGAGAAGGCAAGACCGGTAGCAAGGAGATGGCCACTTCAGGATTTGGAGCGAAGTGATTGAAGATTCTGCCACTGGAGAAAAAGCAAAGATAGAGAATTAAAGAGGCAGTAGAGGCACTTACGAAATGACCAGATATAGTAAGAAGTAAGGAAGCATCAAGGATGATTTCCAGGATTATGACTCAAGCAGCCAAACAGAGTACAATGTCATGTACTAGAAGAGGTAAGGAGCATGTGAGGAAGGCAGCAGGCAGGTCCACTCTGGACAAGTTGAATCTGAGTGTTTCCTACCTGTGGAACACTCCCAGGTGGGGACACCCAGGAGACAAACAATGTAATCTCAAGCTCAGAAGAGAGGCCTAAGACAGCAGGCAGATTTGGAAGTGATCCCCACAGAGCAGTCAGTGAAGATGCGAGAGCAACTTAAGGGAAAAGAGCAGACCAGGGTCAGAGGCTGCACAACACCAATACCCAAGTCAAGGCAAGCTAGTTACCTGGTAGTCTCATGGCCCTTGTCTTTAAGGAAGGAACTAACATTCTGGCCAAGACCAAATACCCTCTTGTCAGGGGTTCAAGGAATTCTCAGCAGAGATTGTGACTGGAAGACCTCGACAGCATCTTTCAACCCTGAAAATTGGTCAAAGACTTGAATCCAATCCTCTATGTCTTACAAGCTGAGAAATAACTTTTATCGCTGTTATAGAAAAACTAAATGCACACCTACTTTTATTCTTTAGCTCTGATGAAAAAGATGTTTATAGAGTTAAAAGTTTCTTGCTTGATAATGGCATTCTCTGAAAAGGGATGAGCACTCAGTTTACCTTCGAAGGTGAATATAGACTCAAGTCCTAGACCCTACTGCTGCTCAACCTCTAGACCTAATCTCCAGCCTGACCTCTCCTGCTAGGCAGAGTATGAAACCCAGTCTCACCCACACACGTCTGCTTCCAGTCCCTTTCAACCACTGTGTCTGGCAGGAGCAAACAATCTAAAAGTCTAAGTCTTAAAAGGTTTTTACTATACTTCACAGAAATGCCTGTAATTGTCACTAATATTTAAAATGTGTTGGCTTTTGTTCCCCTTTCTGCTCCATTCTAAAAACAAACACATCAGTATATTTATACAATTCTTTTTTATTAAGCCCAGAAACATCTGACTAAACAAACTGTCATTTTTGCCACAAAGCCCAGGTCTTCAGAGACAGGACTCCAGCAGGTAAGCGTCATCTTGCTCACACTGGCCCCCAGGTGCACCTGGCACAGGTGTTGAGCTTTTTGAACTATACACCCCTCTTTCCTGCCCCAGCTCAGACATCCAGCACTCTGCATTCTTCTCTGTCCTCTGCTTTCACTTTCCTCCTGCTAGAGCTCATAAACTTTTATTGTCACCACTAATGACACTAAAGCTGACACAGCTGCCAACTCCCAGCCTAGAAATACAACCAATATTGTAAATGGAGCCTACATTTTACTTCTGGTTGTTCTTTGAAACCAATTGAGCTATATTCTGTCTTATTGGTTCAATGCATTGGACAGGAAAATTCTAGAATGAAGGCAATGTGGCTTTTTCATTCTAGCAGTCCCCTAGCGACTGGACACACAGAATTCAGAGCCTTGGTTTATGGAAACAGGTGTCTGCATAACAAAGGTGAAAGGGAGGCAGACCAGAGACAATGGAGTCTCCATCCAAAGTTTAGAGTCATGACAAGTTATTCAAATATAAGGGCTCCAGAAGAGAAGCTGGGGGGAACAAAAATCAAGGTTGAACCAAAAAAAAGCACTTCCACAGCAGGTATGACAGTTGTGGGAAATTGTTAGGGTTCTGTAAAACTTTATGGCAAAGGTACTGATCACAGGCTTTCCTCAAGCTCCTGCCCCCAGGTCTCCACACAACCACTACACAGCCCGCAGCACCCACCAAAGAAAAAGATTTCAGAAGATTTCTCTTTCTGGATATCTCCGGTAAATGGCCTATTACTTTTCTGTTTAGTTTCACAGGATGGAGGCAAGGACAATGGGTCACGACCATCCTACAGTGCAAGTGGGAAGTGCAGCCGAGGGGCTTCCACTAAGCCATCAGAGGCCACAAAAACACTTCCCTACAAAAGCTCAGCTCCTAAGTTAGATAAAACATTTTAAAACACAGCAAATAAAGTGTTACTTTGTAACACGTGTCTGATGCAAAGTGCTCCAGGTTATGTGTCTTTCTAAAGAGTCTCTTAGGACTCTGTACTAGAAAATCCTATTGCAGTTTGGTGGCCTGAAAAACTCCCACTTGCCCTTCTTCAAGTTCAAGCTCAAACACTACCACCTCTTTAGGAGGCATCTTTGATTCTCCAAAATAGGTGTTCTTTTTCTTTATATGTGCCCCAGAACGCTCCTCCTCACAGAAGCTATTTCAGTACCTGAGTCTGTGGTCACAAGCCTGCTTCCAGAGAGACCCCCGGTCCCTCCCATCACTGCATCTCCTATATACATACCCACCCCACAGATAATTCACAGTTGAAAAACTCCTTAGTTCTTACCATGAAGAAGTAATATCCATCCACCCAAGTCTCTGCTCTCCCAACCTACCCAGTTTAGATTCACCATTTAGCCTCTAAATTGCTTCTATCAGTCTCTTCAGTAGTGGTCCTTTTTCTGGTTGGTTCTTCCTCCTGAATCCATTCTACACACAATACCACCACGGTTGAGTTGATGTAGAGGGTGAAAGTTGAAAAACATCTGTGCTCATGGGCTCCTATCCAACAGGTAGATAACTAACATATAGTAAAGTAAGTAACCAACATATAGTTCACGGAGTGTCCTCGAGACAGGTCCAGCACATGTCAGTGCCTCTCCCTGGCATATCCTTCACTCTTGTTTAGTCAATTTCATATTTCGAATTCTATAGAAAGCCTTCCTAGTCTACTCAGCCAGAAACAGCACTTTCCCACAGTGCCCTCCTACTCATTTACTTTCTGTTTGAATTACTCCAATATTACGTCTCTCACTGGATTGAACCTTTCTAGATGGAAGGGCAAGAAGACACTGTACTCATCTCCATTTTGCCATAGCATCTAACATGGTGCCCTGCACATAGGTGATGTGTTATTGGATTGTGATGATTAACTTCATGAAAACACTGTGACTCTGTGGTTTCCCTTAAGACTTGACAATGTTAAGCTTCAAATCCATGCAATTCAGGGCTTAGAAGTTTCCCCTCTAGTGATAAAACTAGGAAGAAGTTCCTGCTAGTGATAAAATTAGGAAGAATAGATTCTGGCTGGCTAGATCACAGTGGGTATGGAGAAAATCCTAAACCACATTTGAAAGATGTATCTACATCCAACAGACCTGTATGTAAAAACACAACAAAAGGCAACTCCCAGTGCTGGGTTACAGGCAGACAGCTTGTGCTGACAAACACAGGAAAATTACCAGGGTTCCATGAACAGAACAAGTCCTTGGACAAAAATGTCCACAGTGTAACAGACAACAAAGTTAATAAAATAAGATACTGACACAAGATCATTCAATAAGCTTTTTGAGCTCTCAAGAAATGCAACTTTTCAGAAAAGCAATCTTATTATAGCTTGTCCATTCCCTGCAAGAAGGGTACCATAAGATGCTTCATCAAGCCTTTGATAAGATCCCCAATTTCTTAAATTTCACTTTTGAAATTATATGTACGCACCCTCCATCCCATTCCTTCACTGTAATTATTTGAGTTAAAAGGCAAGCAGTTGTATGCAGGGTGAAGTGGACAGCAACCTACATCATACAAATGGAGGATTTTTTTTAAAAAAAGATTTATTTATTTATTCATACAGAACTGGGGTACAAGTCAGAGTTGCAGGGGCGGTGAAAGGCTTGGCCAGAGACAGAGTGGGGAGCAGAACAGGCCGACTAACGAAGTACACAGCAAGCGGGTCAGGAGAGGTCTGCAGCGCCACGTGGATCACCTCTGGGGCGCGCGAGGATCGAACTCATGCTGAAGTGGCTTTAGCTTCTTAGTGCTGTGCTTTAACCTGCTGTGGCACCGGGAGGGGCCCCATATGGAGGATTTTTAAGATTTCAAGATGAAAAACTTCAAGGTTCAAAACTATAGTAACACCTTTTAAGAAAACACTATGCTACAATGATATCTACCTGCTTCTAGGTAGCCTGCTTCTAAGTAGCCAAAACATTTGACCTATCATTTTCTTCAGCACTAAAATTGCTGAGGGTAAGAACTATGTCTCATCAACTAATTTCATAAGGCCTGAGCAAATTGCCCATGACAGCTTTCCTCTTAATTCTGGAGTTTAAACCCAGGCTCTGCCTCTGCTTTTGAAAACCTAGAAAGTTACTTAACCTGAGTTCCTCTCTTCTGGGCTGGCCAGTGGATGTGAGAGCATTATGGATGTGTATCCGCATTGCCTATACCTGTGACTGCTAAAGGGAATGAGTAAGAAAATGTGCAAAAAAGCTTTCTAGCCTGTGAAACACAAAACAAATACAAGGTGTTACTCTCCAAGTGCTCTCTCCAACAGCAAGTCCTCTCCATAAAAATATGAAGATAGGACCCTCCCTGGTGGTGCTGCGGGTTAAAGCACTGCACTAAGAAGCTTAAGCCACTTCCTCATGAGTTCGATCCCGCCTGCCCCGGAGGAGATCCACATGGCAAGGCAGACCTCTCCTGACCGGCCAGCTGCTCCCCTCAGCAGTGTACTTCCTCGCTCTGCCTGTTCTGTTCCCCACTCTGTCCCTGGTGAATCCTCTCACCCTCCGCATCTCTGGCCTGTACCCCAGTTCTGTATGAATAAATAAATCCTTAAAAAAAAAAAAAAAGAAACATGAAGATAGCTGAATTAGTTTTGTGTGTGTTGCCATGGGTGACATGCAAAACTGTAAGTAAATCTAAAACTGGGAAGGAGACGAAGAGAGAAAGAAAACGCAGGTGGGATTACAGAAAGAGGTAAATCTAACAGCCAAGGAAATAGTTTGAGCGTAAAATAAAACTGCACAAAAGAAAGCAACCTGGGGTTTTGGAGCCACATCTGACTCCTCCACTGACCCCTTTACCTCGCTAGGCTGCAGCTTCTTCACTGGTTAGGAGAGTTACACCAAGGGCCACTGTGGGGATGAACTGAGATGATACTTGCATAAGTGCTTCACATGACACAGGAACGCAGAAAGTGATAAGCAGGCAGTTATTACTGTGAATAAAATTACTACTAGACCTGAATCCTGACAGGTCTAATGGTGATAGGAGGAAAAAAGAAGTAGCACACAGGTAAGAGAGGCAGATGCCATACAGTGAAATAGATCTCTACAAATTCCTGTTGGGAGAAGAAACACAGATCACACAAATTTGTATCTAATGTGAAAAGTTACCTTGTCTCCAGGATTGCAGAGAAATCTAGAGAACCATAGTCACAATCTCTCAATTTATAAAAGCAGAAGAAGAACCATAGTCACAATCTCTCAATTTATAAAAGCAGAAGAGCAATGACTGTAAGGAGGGAGAAAAGGATGGGAGGAAAAGTGCTTGCTGATGTGTATAGAAGCCTGTATCCAAACTTCCAATTTTCTAAATTTTGATAGACAGAAAGTAAGGCTCCGTGGCAAAGGCACAGCAACTCTGCTTTCCAAAAATAGGCGGTATTAACAACATGCAGAGTCGTTTAGGTTTCTGTCATCCTGTTCTTTATTCTGGAGAAGTTGCATTTGTGGTAATTTTTGAGGTATTAAACATTTTTAACTCCATCATACTCAGAAACTGCAAAAGCCATCAAAGTTTTCCAGGTATCATTTTTCTCCTGAATCAGGTATAGAGAACACAAGGGATGCAGCTGTGCAGACTGGACAGGAGACTGGCATGGACACCTGTGGAGTCCATGGAGAGCAGGGAGCCTCTGTATATAGGGCCAGAGTACCCACATTCCTTCTAAAGCCAGTGGTCTGTGCTCACTCAGGGCCAGGCAAGACACTTGCTGAAGAGTGTCAAGCTAACTATACTACCAGGGCAGCCATCATGAGCCAAGACAAGGTCTTTTTGAATTTATACACTAGCCACACAAAGGATGAGGCCCAGTGTCACATGTCACCACTGGGGAGGTCATTCCTAAGGCCTGTACAGAGTCCATCTAAGAGAAATGCTGCTGGTCTCCTGGGCTACTCAATGGAGGCAAAAATGCTCTACTATTGGAATACCTACCTGACCAAATTTCTGTCAGCCAGAGGTAAGATTTTCCCTTTGAGGAAAACTCCTTTGGTCTGGTATTCCCTTTGAGGAAACCTCCTTTCTTACTAAGAATAACCTTTCAAAATCAAACCTTGGAGAAAACATGAAACTTGTATGTAATAAAACATAGCTAACTTATAAGCATCTCCATGAATTTAGAGATTGAAGAGTCTAAACATCCTGTTAATCAGAGGATGGTAAATGGAACTAGTATGCCATCACCACTAATTTAAGCCATGTTTTTAAAAAAAGCCTTAAAACATCTTTTGGTCATTTTCTCTTATTGTAATAATTAAAACAAAAGGGCCTTTAAATCCTGGATAAATTCTGTGACTTTTCCCATTACATTTTAAACTCATTACCACAGGTTATCCTATTGTGAGGTTTTCTAGAACCTATCCCCCTTTATCAGGAGAGAATCCTTTTTTTTTTTATTCAGTCATGGAGACTGTGCCTCTGGGGCTCTATTCTGAGTGTTCAACCAGGGGACTGACAAAGGGACCAAAGGGTCAGGATCTCGGTGGACAGCAGCGTCCTACTACTGGCCAGAGAAGCCTTGTTCCTAACCTTTGACTTCAATTGTTTATTATGATTCCAACACTTAATATAACCAATAACAAATAGGAACTACTCCTGAAACTTCATAGATAAAATCAGTCAGATCACTGACTGAACAAAGGCTAATTGATTGAGTAGGCCTATCTTGGTCACAGGGAATTTCTATGGTGGGATTTCACATGTGCAAAGAGCATTCAACATTGCCCTAACACAAAGTATCAGAGTTTTTCCTCACTTTTACTTATATAAACACTTTATCCAAACCCTGATTCAAGCACTATAAAATACAACTGTTTGTAGAAATTAGAAACTAAAAGCGTTGAGACATTCCATCATTTATCAAAGTCCAGTGGCACAATGTACTCCAAAATCTACCCAGTGCCAGTGGTCTAAAACAATTACAAGACAAAATATACAATGATTCATTCCACTAGGCAGTGGAGTTAATAGAACTGTAACTTCTCACTTCTAAATCCTTATGGGTTTGCTCCTAGGTAATAAGTAAAATTTATCAATAGTTGCACTCAGTGGTTACATATAATTGGCACAAAGAGCAACTTTCAGAAATGGATTAAGTAGCATTCCAAAAATACCTTATTTACATTAATTTCCTAGAAAATTAATCCCTAGATTTAGGTGTTTGAAAAATGTATTTTCCCAAATCAATTCTGTAAAGCCACAAACCTAAAAATACCGTCAATAAAGGGAAGAAAAGTGTGGGCAGTTGTTAGGCACAAGGACACAGGTGTAAGCCAGAAAGCCTAAGTTAGGATCCTGGCCATGTCATTTTTTTTCACACTCTGCTCTTGGTACCTTGGTTACTCTGTCTGCAAAAGGGGTAATACCCACTCCATGCGATTGGTGGAAGAATTAAACCAAGAATTAAATTTGTCCATGGAAGCATTTAGAAGTAGCATTATATCCAGGGTTTATTTATTAGGATTCTCCTCTGACTAAATCATCTGAATCAACTAAACAAAACATTCTTCCTCCTCAAAGCCTCCCTTAATTGGTCTAGTAGAATGTAGTCCTTCCTTGGTCATGAAATGCATTGTATATTATAGTTATTGAATACATTTCCTTCCCATCAGATTATGTCTCCTTGAAGGCAACAGTTCATATGAACACCCAGAGTAGCAACTATTGTTTACTGCAGCCCTTCATTTCTCTCTCTCAAGAATGTAAACAATAACACCTCTGCAGACAGGAGTTTTATGAAATCAGTGTGCTTAAATACTGGTCATACCGTGCTAAATATTCTAAGACTTAAACAAAACATTGGGACAAGAGAACAGGACAGGAGTCACTTAATAGTTTTTAATTACTGATGAAGGGCATCTTTGCAAATATGATTTACTTTTGAAATTTTCTTATGCATTAAAAACCTTACTTTTGTTATCTCATTCAAAAAGACCATGATGCTTTTAATATACAAATAAAGTAGCATAACTTTTGCATATGTCAAGTCTAACCTAACCATAAGTTGCCCATCTGCTGATTTTAATGTAATCCTGGGGACTCTGGATGACAATATGCTAGCTTGTTTTATTCTACACTATTTATGCAAAATAAAATCACTTTAACATTACAATGAAATGTAAACCTTCCTAGCTTTGATTTCTGCCTTCTCTTTTCTCCTTTTTTTCTCCCTCTTCCCCCACAAAGCCTCAAACTTATCCTGATCACTGGGAGATCACTTTCTAAAAATGTTATCTAAATTAGTAACTCAATGATGTGGCCCTTACTTTGGGAGAACTGAACTTTTCTGAAAACAAATGATTGAGTCAATCGCTTTGCTACCATTTTCTACAAAGTAAAATTCTTCCCTCATCTTTTGAAATTAATTTTTCGGCATATAAACCACAGAAGATACCCAATTACTTGCACAAATATTCTCTATTCTCTGATCTACTTAAAAACAAAAAACAAAACCAAAAAAGGCTGCAGAAGAATCGCACCTATTTAATGTGAGTTTTTTAAGTGTAATTTTGCATTTCCTAGTCAGAATTGTTTAAAGGGGTTCAAAAACTACATTCAATTTGTTCCCCCTTCTAAACACCTTCTAATCAAATGATCGATCGAAAAAAATTTAGCCATTGTACGTCTGTTGAGACGTGGTATTTGCTGAAGCTATGAAATGAACAAATGTTATCACAACTTAACATCCTATTTTAGATTAAGTTCTTTCCTTTAAATAGTCACAAGAGTGGCTAATTCACACACCATACCTCTGTGCTACTGCCCAGAGCATAATAAATTTAATTGTTATATACTACCCTGAAGCAGACAAAGTAGAAAGAAGTTTCCAGTTATCTTATGTATAAATCCATACGTGACTGAGGCAAAGAACTTTGAGAAACCTGCAGGGGGTACATAAAAGCGGTCTTAAACAATTAGCCCCTCCTTAAAGTAGGGAGGCCAGAGGAATTTAATTAAGTCCCCACCCCACTGTTACCCTCCAAAACACTAGCACTGGCTCCAGGATACCCTTCCCCGCCCCCTCCCCCGTCCGCCTCCCACCCTCACCCCCGTCCCCTTTCCCCCCTTCCAACCCATCTTACAATCCATTAAAACACTTCAAGTTACTTCCTCAGAATTTCTCAAGCAAAACGGCTAACACTTGGCCTCTCTGAACTGGCTTCCATCGTGGCTTATCACACAAGTTAACGTGAAACAGGAGCGCTGGGGCTGCGTGTCCTCAACTGAGGAACCACAGCCAGCCAGCCTTGCACTCCGGGACCTGCCACAACTTCCAGCGCCCCAGGGCCACCTCCCACGCCCCCACCCCTATTCCTTTATGCACCTCTCCTCCCAACTTGCCCCCCAAAAGCCAACCAACCAAATGGGAGACCAGCGATTTGGAAAACAAAGTTTGTTCTCTGGCTTCTCAACCTGGCAACTTTCCGAAAGGTGAGACGTCTTCCCTTCCGTGGGCTCCCCACTTCCTTAATGCCGTACCAACAAGTCCCCGAGTGGCCTGGCACAGCAGGGAAGAGGGATAAGGACGTTGGAGAGCAAGCAGGAGGTGGGGGAGGACCCCCGGACAGTCGCCTGTCCGGACCCCGGCTGGGAACGCTCCGCGGCCCGGGAGCCCGGTGAGCGCTCCGAGCACGCCGGGAGACCTGACGCATCAGTTTTTGGGCTCGGTGCGCGCAGTGCCCGCGTCGGCGGAGCCGTGCCCCGACACGGCGGACCCGCAAGGCTGGAGGGCACGGGACGGGCCCCGGGCGACGCGCAGGACCCGCCGCAGCTGTTAGTGTGCAGGGAGCGGCGGCCGCAGCGGCCCGGGATTGAAAGGCGCGCGCGGCTCCAGGACACCGCCCCGGGCTCCGAGCCACCTCTCCGGACCCCGGCCAGCACCACCCAAGGAAGCACAGGGCCAAGGCCGTCTCCCGGCTGCACCGGAGACACTGCCTGCCCGGAATCAGCCCGGCTTTGCCTGGACGCCTAAAGACACAGACGACTGGCTCCGGCCCCGGAGCGGCGCGACGAGTCCGGGCCCCGCGCGGCCACCCCGAGCACTCACCTGTCTCCGTGGCGCCTGCGGCCGGTTTAGCAACACGGATCGCACCGGCCCCGCGCCGTCCGCTCCGGCGGCCGCTCCGCCCTCGCCCCGCCCCCAGGAGGTGTTGCTCGCCGCCGCGCCGAGATCTCGGGGCGGCCGCCCTCCACTCTCGCGAGCCTTCCGTTCTCGACATCGCGGCGGCCGAATCGGTGCTCCTCGATCGTGACGTCACACGCACCGAGCCGGAAGTCGCCTTTTGTCGTCAACAACGGCCCTCCTGCCCCTCCTGCCCCTCCTGACGGGCTAAAGAGATGGTAACATGACCCCTTCCCTCCCTCATCATCCTCACTCCACTTCTCTTTTCTCTGTTCACAGCGGCTTCGGGCCTCACTCCAGCGTGCCCCAGTGTGTTGCATACATTAGTCACTTATCCTGAATGTCGTCAGAGTTGTTTGCAATTTTTCACTATGCGATTAGAATATTGGAAACGGAAAGGGACTTAGAGATCATCACCATAAATCCACACGTTTTGCATTTTGGGATACGGAATCAGCCAGTATGGACTAAGTGAGCAAGTGGCTGGTCAGTAGCTGGGGGTTTACAAACCACCCAGCTTCCTTCCCAACCAAGTCTCTCGACTTGAGAGGGACTCAAAAGGAAAAACGTGGCAACATACTGTAAATCTTGCTTGGGTTATATTGGGAAAGGGATGGCTTTGGGAAAATAGAGCAAACTATTGGAGGAAAGAATGCAGGAGAGGCATCACAAGACAAAGGGATGGGTAGAAGAGGCAAATGCAGAGACTGACACAGCCATAAAATCAAGATCCTTGGGCGCCTAAGCCCGGATGCCGCCAAATCCACCAAAGCGATGCCAGGTGTCCAGGTGCCGCAGGGATGTCCAGATATCTGCAGGATGCCCCAGCAGGTAACAGACTGGGGGCAGGGGGTGTTGTACCGAAAGCCCAGACCCAAAAGGTGAAAGGAAACGCATTAGAAAAATCTCCGGGACCTCTAGTTCTACATAGTTATTCAGAGTTCTACATAGTTATTCAGAGTTATACATAGATATTTAAAGTTCTACATAGATATTCAAATCAACAACTGTTAGCAGGGGTGGACCCCTACCTAAAGAAGAGGATAAAACCAAGTGCTACTCCCACAAAGGGGCAGCTCTTCCTGCCCTGCCAGCTGGTGTCTGTGCAAGTGTCTTCTCTTTCCTGTCTCTTTGTAATAAACTTACTCTTAAAAATCTAACTGAGGCCCTCCCTGGTGGCGCAGCGGGTTAAAGCACTGCACTAAAGAAGCTTAAGCCAATTCAGCGTGAGCTCGATCCCCCGCCTGCCCTGCCCCGGAGGAGATCCACA
>NW_004567137.1:2902085-2998689 GCF_000260355.1 Condylura cristata
CTTCCTCAGGTCTCCTTCTTGTTCTCCATCCAGCTTCCTTCTTTTCTTCTCCTCTGATTCCTTTTCTTCTCTCCTTTTTCTCTGCTCAGCTCCACCCTCCTTCTGGGTGGGGCAGAGAACCCGCGACTTCCCCTTTTCCTAGGGACCACCCTGTTACAGAACTAGTTTAGAATCCTGCCATCACTTCTCTTTTTTGGTAATGAAAAAATCTCTAGTCACGCATGTATTTGGAATTATGAACAAACAAGTTTGACACAAGTCTCTGCACCTGTCTGCCTGACAGCACACGTGTATATATATTCAAGTGGGTAGGACTGAGAACAGTTTATGGAGTTTTCTATGATGAATGCATGTTTTCAGGTGTGCCATGCATTTTTCATGACTTTAGACCAATCATGGACATCAGATTAGAGTAAGGTAGAATAAGCCAAAACTTTGACCTCTGGTGTCTCAATTAAGGCCATTCTAAGTCAATTTCCCCAGGGGGTTAGTGAAGGTATATGGATTGAAATAAATTAGTTCTGTGTCCTTTTGGAACATTCGTAAAATCCATGGATCTTTTATCAGAATTGTGTTTTTCACTGCAAAAAATAAAGCTTCCTAGGACTATAAAGGAAATTGATTCTATCCACATATAGTTATCAAAGTATGAAAAAGTAAATTTGTGATATAGTCATGTGAATGACAGCATCTCATATGACCCCAATATCCTTGCCTTGTGGTATTTTTCTCTTGTAGTTTCCTCCTCTTGAGTGTGGATGGACAGAATGACATAGTTCTGAAAAAGAAAATACAGTAGAAATAATAGATGTGACTTTCAGTGCATATGACTCTACTTCCCATCTTCCTCATCCATCCCTTGCTCTCTCGCTTGCTTACTCTGATGGAAGCTAGCTGCCATACTGTGACCTGCCTGATGGAGAGACCAGCAAGGAAGGGGAATAGAGAGGTCTCCAGTCAGTAACCACAAGGAATTGGGACTCTCAATCCAACAGTTCATGAGGAACTGAATCCTGCCAACAACAATGTCAGTGAAGTTGGAAGCTGATTCTCTCCCATTTAAGCCTGCAGACAGTTGGAGCTCTGGCTGACACCATGATTGCAGTGTGGTAAAGGACCCTGAACCAACAGATCCAGATAAGCCATGCCAGGTTCCTGGCCCACAGAGACTATGATATAATTGTTTGTTGTTTTAAGCCATGAATTCAAGAGGTGATCTGTTATAAGTGACAGGCAGCTAGTAGTTATATATCTGCTGCTTTATTAATGCATTAAGTAGCATCAAGACCTATCCTACCAAATTTTATAGTAGTGGTACACATAAACAATAATTTGAGCTACCTGCCACAATTTTAATGTGGTAGAAAGTGTGTGTGATTTTCATTAGGAACACAATCGGCAAACTTTACTCATGTTTGTTGACTACATTGATAATAGAAGAAATAATCATCTTCAATGGAGATTTAATGAAAAATAATATGTATGAATACTTGTAGGTTAAAATGTAAATATACATATTATGTATATCCTTGTTAATCAAATATCACAGATTCAGATAAGATATTACAGATTACTTATAAGACATTCTGAAGATTCTATGCTATCACCTCCCTCAGACATTAGAATTAAAGTTCAGGAAGTAATAAAAAATTCAGGTCAGAATAAAGTTTAGGTTAATAAAAACTACATAACAGGCCATGGCTAATTTTATTAATGTAAAATTGATTGTGAATTTTTATCCCCTGTATTTCACTAAATCTCCCTTCTCCATATCTATACTTAATATTAAAATTATAGACCAGTGAGAAAAGTTCTGGCAAAAATCTTTTAACACTTGGTGTTCATCTGATTTTTCTTTTCAGCACATGACATTGTAAGTTCCTTGATGCTCATGACTCTAGTGTTACAGGCACTCATAGCTGAACCACACAGAAATATCTACTGAAATCACTTTCAAGGATGTTTAGCCCAGCATTAATTATTCATAGCAATGAAAAACTGCAGCCAGCCCTCCCTGGTGGCACAGCAGGTTAAAAGCAAAGCACTAAGAAGCTAAAGGCACTTTAGCATGAGTTCAATCCCCACTCCAGAGGTGACCCACATGGCGCAGCAGACCTCTCCTGACCCGGTCGCTGGGCCCCTCAGCAGTGCATTTCTCAGTCGGCCTTTTCTGCTCCCCACTCTGTCTCTGGTGAATCCTCTCACCCCCACACCTCTGGCCTATATGCCAGTTCTGTATGCATAAATAAATAAATCTTTAAAAAAAGCTGCAACCAATCTAGATATTTAAAGATAGAAATTCATATAAAACTTATGGTGAATCAATACAGGACAATAGCATGCATGTGTTAATAACCAAAATTAGTGTTGACTTTAAAAGCAATCTGTTTGTCCACACACATACACACGAATGGGTTTATTAGAAATAACTAAAACAATTTGGAAAATAGTCTCCTGGCAAAGAGACTGTAGCCCCTGCCTGGAACAAAAGCTAACACCCCATTTTATAGCTTTTACAGTGGATTGTTGGTGAGCAGGGCAGAAACATCACTTCCGATCCACATGTAAGGCATGTTGGGTCCTGGAAGTTGCTGATTACTCATGTTTAAAATGTCTCTTCCAACTTCCTGACATCACTTAAATAGGGTGTCTGTATAGTAATTTTCATAGTAGATAAAAGGTTAATGACATGGGAAAATGTTCAGAATATATTGTTAGGTTGGGAGCTTTTTCAAAGCAGGTTTCCAACAGCGCAATATCTTTTGTATAAACTTGAAAAATAAAATACTGTATGTGCTTACAATACACGTGTCACCATGTATATTTGAAGACTGAAAAGAAAAATCACTAAAAGTTTTCTCTCTATGCTCTAATATGAAAAGAGGTGTTGTACAATGATATGCCAGTAGATTTTTTTTTTAAGGAGAGAAAGAATGGTTATTTTTCAATTTTCCTGGAAAAAATGTCCTTATTACTAGTAAACCATTAATTTTTTATTTTTCCATGGAAAGTTGATGGAATAAAAAAAAAAAATTGGATGGACCTTTCCATTTTGACACCAGGAAGCTAAGAAATGCTGCAGTCTCAGAGGACCAGAGAATTTTAGTGACTAAAAGTGGTGAGGGTTTATTTATTTATTGCCATGCTTTATGTCCTTTGCAAGTCCGAAGTAGGGTATTGCTCATAAAACTTAGTCAGGGTTCCAGGCAAAGGAGCAGCTGTTGGCTTGCACACTGCTGATCTCCATGTCACGGCAGAGCCCAAGGCTGGAGGGTCTGAGCACAGACTTGAGCTCAGTTGTTGGTAAGAAGTAGTGGCATGCGCCACACAATGCAAGGGAGCCCAGGGTACACTCCTTTGACATTCCCAGTAGGACAGAAAAGCAAAACTATTTTGGCAATAAACCAATGTCTATCATCTATTATGTATGTGAAGACTCTATCCAAATCCTAGATATTATATCATTAGCCTTTCCACCTCTGTTTTTTGGGAATACATTTTCCAAATTACACTCATAAAATTAAGGTGGGTTTTAAAAAAGAGAAACACATGTCTTTTGCAGCAACTTGGATGGAGATGGAAAAGATCATGCTTAGTGAGATAAGCCAGAAAGAGAAAGAAAAATACCGGATGGTGTCACTCATAGCAGGAGTATAATGGACCAGGCGAGAAAATAACAAAAATAATGAACAACCATATACCAGAGACATTCTGTGGGGGCGGAGTGGGGAATGGGATCAGGGGGGGGAGGGGAGGGAAGGGAGGGAAATGCACGGGACTATGATGGTGGCACATGGGTGATTTGGTGATGGGAAACCCGCGGGGATAACAATCGAGATGAAAAAAAAAATGTGCAAAATGATGTAAAAATAAACTTTGTAATAAATTAAAAAAAAATTAAGGTAGGTTTTTATCTTTACATCTGCTTTCTCCACCGCTTGAAGAAAAACTAACAATTAAACTTCTTACCAAAAAGCAATGAAAGACACTATGATATGGTTTAAATTTTTTAAATATCAAGTGAACAATATAAACAAATTTCTGTTTGACATCTTTCAGTCTCCTAAAATTGATCTACATCGACATCAGAAAACCATTAACATTATAGTTCAGTTTTTACAAGACATTTCCTTTTTAAAACTAAAAAGTGTCTTGCTCTTAAATGTTATTGGCTTTCTTGTTCCTAATCTTAGGATTGAGTCCAAAAGTTTCATTTTATCAAGCAAGAGAAAGAAAACCCCCCTAAAGATTTATTTATCACCATAGTGGAATTCAACTTATTTAAAAAGCCATTTGTGTTCAGTGTAGGTAGCCCAAGAAAAGTTAAAATAATTTGAATACATTCTAGGAAATTATTATAGTCACTTCATTGTAGAGAATCTATTCATAGCCTATGATTCTAGCACTTAAAATTATTATAACTTTAAAAAGTAATTACTTTCAAATTTTCCAAGGAATTTTAATGACACCACCCTATTTTAACTGTAAGTCACGTGTTTGCATACTTACGGTTATGCATCTGCACTGGAATTCTTATACTTAATTTTGTTCTTCCTCTATAATCTATTAGCCCATTTCATGTAGGATATGTTTGTGAAAAGTCAATTATTTTTAAGTGATTATGACTCTGCTTCAAAGTCGTTAAATTATTTTAAATTATTAAAATTAGTTCTTTGGTTGCTTTGCAAAATCTTTATATTTCACAGTATATCAACATTTTTCTGTCATTCCATTATGCAGAGTTAAACATTTCTTTTATATAGTTTACTTCATGAACTTGTCAATTACTAGATTAATTTGTGCTAAGTCTGATCCTCAAACCATTATCTTCAATAAGATCTTAACATTATTTGCACTGTTTTAATCTATAAAAGTAAAATAAAATTAGTTTTTTAGAGGTGGTGTCAGAGCTCAGAAAATCAATAAATTAAGAGGGTTTAGGGGTGATTTTTTTTTTTACAACTCCCGCCTTTTGGGTGGGGGTTTCTTTGCAATTCTTTTATAGTTACCATCTTAGAAACTGTGTTGGTCCTATCCTTCAACTACCTACTCTCTTTCCATTTTTTTGACGTTCAGATTCCTGGAACTAGAGGAGCAGGCCAATGTCTCTAACTCATACCCTGTTGGTGGTCCTGGTTCAGGTGGATAGTTCCACTGTGTCTGGGCCAGGAGCAAAAGCCTGACTTAGGTGCTAGCAGCAGATCTGTTTTCACAATTTGAAAGTATACTAGCACAGCTCAGAGGCGAAGACAGCACAGGACAGCAGGCAAGCAGGGCAGAGGGCCCCTACAGTTCACAATGGCTAATGGAAGGAAAAGCACACTGAAGGAGAGTTAGTACTTTATAGTTAATATGAGAAAGACGCTACATGTGTTTTACCTTAATAAAAAAAAATGAGAACAATTTTAAGGTTGCATCTGCAGCCATGTGCTACTTAAAATGAGCACAGACTGAATCACAATAGGAGTTTTTAGCATAAATTTTTGTCCCAATTGTATGATATTTTGACATCCCTCTGTTTTCATTACATCACAATACTAAGAAGTTTGCTCTTAAAAATATATCTGTTTGCTGAGATCTTTTGATGTTCACATTTTTCTCTTAAACCAGTGCTGCCAACAGTTTCCAGTATATTAAAACAATCAAAACAATGGAACTTGCTTCTCAGTTTCTTTTCCTACCAGAAAATGCCAACTTTAAGGGAAATGCCTACAACTGGGTCAAAGGGAATGCACATTGCATATTTCCCAAACTATATATAGTCAAACTACCTCTCAAAGCTGTAAAAATTTCCACTATTGCAAGGCAGCAATATAAGAAAATTTTAATTTCTATTTGCTTCCTCACATTGGGCTTTGGCCATATTATTTTAATCTTGTCAAAAAAAAAGAGAGAGAGAGAGAAACTGATACTTTAGCATGATAGCTCCTGGCTACAGTGTTGGGCAGAAGGGAAGCTTGTGTAGAGAGTCATTTTGTAATAGGTCAGTTGGTTATTTTCATGTTTCAGTGACTCTTACTTCCTCAAACACCTTACAGTAATGGGAACTCAGGGAATGAATGAGAAAGACCTCGCCCTCCATCAGACAAGTTCATGAAAACTAAATTAGACAAGGCACGTAAAACACAGCTACTTCCTCACCACCCAAAGTAAGTTCATCTTATTCCTTTCAGCTCTGGGGCCAAGATTGGGGTCACAACTGTGTAGGAAAGTAAGTCACAAAACCTATGGCTTGTCTGAACATAGCGAATTCAAGTAGGTTCTGGGGTAGGATCGTTACTGGTGTTGGTTCTGCTCTGTGGACAATTTCCTTTTTGCTAGATAGTTTTCTAGCTAAACACAGGGATTGTGAAGTTACTGAATCTGTCTCTCCTTCTGTTTCACTCCCCAACCTCACTGTGAGGCAGGTAGCTATTCAAGGAAGGTTAACCTCATGCATTTTATGCTGAGTAGTTTCCTGGAGGAAGTAGCCCAATAGGATGTTCAGAACATTGATTTCTTTTTCTGATTAAGCCATATAAGATCTTTTGGATAATGTTGAGAGAATTTACTTTGTTTGATAGCAATTGGAAGCAATTGAAAGGTTTAAGGCAGAGGGAGATGTCAAATTTTCATTAAAAAATATTCTGCCACTAGTATGGAGAATTGTTCTGAGAAGAAACAGGGTGGATATTAGTGGACCATTTGAAGGGTGTCTGATGTTCTTAAGTACTAAGGTATATGCTGTAGACACCCAGCCCCAGACTGTGTGAAGCAGAAATGAGTATCTGGTCTACTTACAGAGCTGTCCCACCATGGAATGAGAAATCAGACATTTAAATTATATAAATCATCTTACTCATCAAGTACATTTCTTATGTGGCTTTCCTTATACTTTTTTTTTTTTTAATAAGTGTGTGCTAATTAGCTGATGGAAATTTTTAGTGTGCTGGAAATTATGTCTCCCATTATAACTTACTATATGTTCTTCTCTAGGGTAAACTGCTTTGTGTGAGTCTATATGCATTTCATCACCTACGATAAAGGGAATTTTCTAGGCATGCAGAACTAAGGATGCAGCTCTAACTGTTTAGAACAGACATCTAGACAGTCTCTTGTCAACATCTTTGTTTTGTTCTCTGACAAGAGTCCTATGGGAGAATTAGAGTGAGTACAATCCTATAAGAGGATCAAACTGCATACTACTTTCATCATTTTAATATATTTGAAGTAGACCTTTTTTAAATGCTTGGAATGCTTATGAAAAGACTCACATATATGATATGATCCAGTGATGGGTCATATTTCCTGGGAAAAAAAGACTCTGGTGAACATCTTTATTAAGACACTATTAAATTCCCAAGAGATTTATTGGGGAGTGAGTTCTTGGACAGCTTAGGTGAGAGCAAGAAGAATGCAGGATCAGGCAGAGGGAGAGGCTGCTCTCAGAAACTTGGCCTATCCCACAACCAGTTCTGGGGTCGAGATGACCCTTCAGAGTTGTGCAAAAGGGCCAAGTTTGCACCCCAGCCTGAACCAGCTGCAACCCCCTGGGCACAGGGAGGAACTGAAGAGGGACTCAGCTGTGACCCTTCAGAGACCAGTGCTCCCAGGGCCATGGTTCTGGGTGTAGCCAACACATTCTTAGCCAACTTACAGAGGGTTGGCCCTCGGTCCTAGTAGGCCTGTTAGATTGCAAAAGAATAAAATAATCATCTTGCCCTTGCTATGATGTACAAGGTGACATCACTTCTGCATTCCCTGCTTCCCTCAATCTAATCATGAGGGAACATCAGACATAGAAAAAGTAATGAATACTACACAAAAATAACAGGCCTATCCTCAAAATATAAATGTCATGAAAAGCAGACAGACTGAGAAATGATTCCAGTTTTAAAAGATGAAAAGGATGAGACAGCTGAATTTAACCCCTCTAAGATTTCTGGCCAGAATTTTATTATTGTTTGCTATAAAGGATGTATTTGGGGCCACTGGCAAAAATATGAGTAAGATCTGTAAATTTGGTAATGTTAATGTAAGTTTTCTGATTTGGATCATCATTCTGGTCTTATGTAAGAGAACATCCTTGCTCCTAAGACATAAACACAGGAGTATTGAATCCTGGAAATATGCACTGTTCCCTTCAAACCTTCCCAATTTTGCTCTGGGAAATATCAGTATCTGCCAATGTAGAAGATGACATTTTCAGTAACTACAACTAATTCCATTTCAGAGAAATGTGTTTTCCTAGAATATATACAAGGCAGCAACATCCTCTATTCTAAATGACCTGTTCTCATAGTTCTTCTCACAAAGGCAGGTGGCTTCATTTCTTTCAGACATGTAGAGACCACCCTCCTAAATCTGTATTTTGTATGTTAGATCCAAGACTTCTGCCTTCCCACTTTGATTTTTATTTTAAAGAATAATTTGCTGTACACTAGTTTCATCTTATGTAAAGATTGATACTGAGCCTCCAGAGGAATTTAACATCTCAGTAATGGTAAAGTAACCCCCTAAGTTCAAAGGTGCTTTGAATCCTGCTGAGTGCCTTAGAATAAAACAACAATAACATTGTTATAAACCTTTATGGTCACGAGGCTTTCATCAAAGGACTGCAAAGCATTTTACCAGTATTAAATGATTCAGCATTCTTGTGAGCACCTCACACAGTATTCTCATTTTAAAGATTCAAATAAAGAAAAATTAAAAGGAGAGGGACTGATACTTGAATTTTATAAATAAATACATTTATTATAAGTTAGAAAATTAGATGAAACAATGTCTCTCACATATACCTGATTCCCTTCACTAACTTATATTTGTGCCTCTAGTTCACATCTATATATATCATTTATCATCTATCTTTATCCATATTCATCCATCCATCTCTCCATTCATCCATCCATCCACCCACCCACCCACCCATCCATCTGTTGTGGCTACATGTGACCAAATCATCACAGTTTGCCCAGGACTTTCTAATTTTTAGCCCTGAAAATTCTTCATCCTTATTAATGGGCAAACTAGAACAATTGCTCCCTTTACGTATTCTTTCTGCTTTTCTTTCAAGGTAAATTAATGAAAATGGATTGTAAAATGCAGAGACCCCGCCAGTTCAGCCATAAACTATACAATAGCCTTGAGGATCTGTCAACTAACAATCACTTAGACTCTACTAAGAGTAAGACTTGGATCAATTTACATGAACTTCACATTCTCCACTAAATATTTTTTAAAAATTAGTGAATACAGGGCCCTCCCTAGTGGTACAGCACTATGAAGCTCTCCATAGCCACTGCAGCATGAGTTCCATCCCTGGCCAGGGAGATGACCCACATGGCACGGCAGACCTCTCCTGTCCTGCCTGCTGCTTCCCTCAGCAGTGTATTTCAGTAAATCCTTCTGTTCTGTTCCCCACTCTTGTCTCTGGTGAAATCTCTTACCCCCCACACTTCTGGCCTGTATTCCAGTTCTAGTATGCATAAAATAAATTAATCTTTAAAAGAAAATAAATAAATTAGTGAATATATAAGTAAGCTCTATAACTTTATGTTACTTCTATTCTCTTGTAAGTCCAATATTAAAATTTCTACATTGAAGGCCTTCTCTGGTGGTACAACAGGTTAATATGCAGCACTGCAAGCTGGCAGCAGCTGCATTCTTGCCAGTTCCATCCCTGGCCTTGGAGGTGATCTATATAGCACAGCAGACCGCTCCTGACCCACCCGCTGCTCCCCTCAGCAATGTACTTTGTCAGTCAGCCTGTTCTGTTCCCCACTCTGTCTCTGGTGAATCCTCTCACCAACCCTGCACCTCTGGCCTTTACCCCAGTTTAAAAAAATTCTACACTGAGAAGTAGAAGATATTTAACTTCTAAAGGACTTGAAACTTCTTAAGGGGAAGTTTCATTTAGAAAAACACCACAGTTCAATGGAATTGTGAAGTGCTGTGAGGAATAACTGAAATATTATTTCATTTAGAAAGAAGATGTTAATGAATGACTTCCTACAATAACAGTGACACCGTAAGAAGTGTTACTGTAAAACTCCACCATCATCATCATGCCATAGATTAGTACTGTATTAAAAAATATATTTTATTGTATTTTTTATAGTTTTTTTAAAGATGTATTTATTTATGCATACAGAACTGGGGCACAGGCCAGAGGTGCAGGGGCAGTGAGAGGCTTCACCGGAGACAGAGTGGAGAGCAGAACAGGCAGATCCATGAAGTACCCTGCTGAGGGGAGCAGTGGGCAGGTCAGGAGAAGTCTGTCATGCCATGTGGATCACCTCCGGGGCAGGGGATCAAACTCGCACTGACATGGCTTCAGCTAGCTTGCAGTGCTGCATCTTAACCCATTGTGCCACCAGAGAGGGCCTATTTTATTATTATTTTTTAAATATATTTTAACTCAAAGAAAAATATATATTTTAAATAGAGAAAGGTGAGATAAAACTAAAATTAAACAGCCATTATGCATAGCCATAATCAAATTACTTTTACTTAATTTACTTAGTATAATATTCCTTAAAGATGAAAACTAAATGGAACAAAAAGGAACCATACTAAAAAGAAATATTCCTCCCTTATATTCTCATTGCACCTTGTACATATAATATCATATCATTTGCAACATTGTGATGAATGATTATTGAGATGCTGTAAGCATTCAATTTTTTTGGGGGGGTGCAGGAAATATTGGGAGAAAGAAAAGGCTTCAGAGAAGTGTGTAAGTAGCCAGCTGAATAGTCTTTCTTTGTGGTAAGACCTAGAAGATGTTCAAAGTTGGGGAAGGAGTATGAGGACAAAAAATTCAGTACAAGATTATACCTTCTGCCACTAGGAAAATTGAAATTATCTTAGGGAGCTATAATTCAAAGTTTTGAGAAGTTTTTGTGTTTGAGATAATTGTACAAATTTCCACACACGTAAAAGTGGAGGGGATGATAAGACAAGTGTACTCAGAGCAGACTGCAAGAGTGGGATGAGCTGGAGGGAAGAGGGGGGAGGACCTCACTTAGATACATCCCCTCCAAGAATTCTTTCCTGAGGATCTGCCATACATTAGCTTACACATACTCTCATAACACGGAGGCAATGAAACTGCCTGTCAACTTCATTATTTCTGCCACTAGGGGAAAATCTCCCTGAAGGCAGGAACTCTAGTTCATTCAGCCCTGCACTTCCATTAGCTGCCATTATGTCTGGCAAATAGAAGACCAACCATCAATAGTTTCTGGAAGACTGGTTGAGTAAACGTATTTGGGGTGATGTTAAAGGGATAACCCTCCAGGGACAGAACACTATGGACTAATGTGGATGCAAAAGCAGGAACTGTGTTGTCCTACAATAGGGACTGGACTAGAAGTCTCTTGAAGGTGAAATTAGAAGAGAAAGTTAGAAAAGTAGGCTGGTTTTGAACACCTGAGTAAGGATTTTTAATGTGATGTTGTAGGCAAAGTGAAGGCAATAATGATTTGAATTGAGTTATGATAGAACAAAAGATATTCTTCAGGGAAATAAGTTTAGTGGCAGGTAATGTAATGGATTTACTCACCCAGAGATAGGAAGACATAGAGCACAATTAAAAAGCCAGGACGTTAGTGAACTATTTCATTAAAGTAGCAGGATGCAAAATCAATACACAAGAATTAGTAGCTTCCCATAGGCAAACAATACATCTGGAGAAGATATCAAGAAAACCATCCCTTTTATAACTGGAACAAAAACATATCAAAACCAAAAGAGGCTAAGGACCCATACAAAGAAAATTATAATATATTAAAAGAAATAGAAGAACACACAAAGAAATGGGAAGATATCCCCTGTTCATGGATTGGAAGAATTAACATTATCAAAAGGGCCATCCTACCAAAAGCAATTTACAGATTCAGTGCTATTCCAATTAAAACTTCAATTACATTCTTCAAAGAAATAGAACAAATATTGATGAAATTCATATGGAGAAGTAGAGGTATCACACTCCCAGGTCTCAAACTATACTACAAAGCCATAATAATCAAAACTGCATGGTACTGGAACAAAAACAGACACACAGACCAATGGAATAGAATAGAAAACCCAGAAATAAACCCCACATATTTATGGACAACTAAATTTTGACAAAGGAGCAAAGAATATGCAATGGAACAAAGAAAGTTTGTTCAATAAATAGTGCTGGGAAAACTGGGCTGTTGCATACAAAGGAATGAAGCTAGACTACTACCACACACTATGCACAACAACAAACTCAAGGTACTAAAGTACTAGACATCAGATATAAAACTATAAAATATAAGAAGAAAATATAGGTGAAACAATATATGGCATCTTTACATCTTTAAAGACACATCACCAAAGCAAAGATAGTAAAGATAAACAACTGGAACCACATCAAATTAAGAAGCCTCTCTATAGCAAAAGAGATATTAACCAAAATAAAGAGACACCACACTTACTGGGAGAAAGATTTTGCACACAATACTAATAATAAAGGACTGGTCACAAAGATCTACAAAGAAGTGACAAAATTCAACAAAAACAAAGTAAATAATCCAGTCAAAAAATGGACAGAAGAGCTGAAAAGACACTTCTCAAAAGAGGAGATGCAAATGGCCTACAGCACATGAAAAAATGTTCACCATCACTTGTAACAAGGGAAATGCAAATTAAAACCACAATGAAATGCCATGTTACACCAGTGACAATTGCACATATTTAAAAAACTAGCAACAACACATGTTGGCAAGGATGTGGAGAAAAGAAACTACAGTGCTGGTGGGAATGCAAATTGGTCCAACCACTAGGGAAAACTTTGTGGAGCTCCTCAAACTGATAAAAAGGGACCTCCGGGGCCCTCCCTGGTGGCGCAGCGGGTTAAAGCACAGCACCAAGAAGCTAAAGCCACTTCCACATGAGTTCGATTCCCGCCTGCCCCGGAGGTGACCACATGGCGCGGCAGACCTCTCCTGACCCGCCCACTGCTCCCCTCTGCAGTGTACTTCGTCAATCTGCCTGTTCTGCTCCCTGCTCTGTCTCTGGTGAAGCTTCTCACCGCCCCTGCACCTCTGGCCTGTACCCCAGTTCTGTATGTGCAAATAAATAAATCTTTAAAAAAAAAAAAAAGGGGACCTCCGATATGATCCAGCAATTGCACTCCTTGGTGTCAACCCAAAGGATGCAAAAACATTAATGCAAAAGAACACCTGCGCCCCTATGTTTATTGCAGCACTATTTACAATAGGTAAGCATGGAAACACCCTAAATGCCCAAAAATAGATGACTGGATCAAAAAGATATGGTGTATATACACAATGGAATACTCTGCAACAATAAAAAAAGATAAAAATAAAAAAGATAAACCTATGCCATTCACAGAAACATGGATGGAGTTGGAAGAGATCATATACAGTGAAATAATCCAGAAAGAAAAAGAAAAATACTAGATGGCCCTACTTATAGAAAGAATGCAGGGGACCCAAATAAGGGATTGGGAGATGGGAAGGTAGGTAATTATAATAAAGTAAAAATCAAAATCACAGGTAAACTACAAACATTCTGAAGAAGGGAGAGGGTAGTTGAATCAAGACATGGGTGGGAAGAGTAGAAGGGACTACAGTTTGGATAAACAGGTGAATTGGTAGTCGGAGTGTCATGGGGACTATTCCTGAGGTGATAAAGCATACACTGTATAAAAATGAAGAATGATGTAAAAAATATATTTAAAAAAACCCAGGGCAGCAGTCTCAAGAAGTTGGGGTGTTGAAGAGGGGAAAACAAGGACAGAAGAGAGAGAAAGCAGAGAAATAGAGAGACTTATTCTCCTTATCTTTGTTTTATGGACCATGGACACTTAATCTGCATAATCTGACTACTGTGACTTCTTTAGCAACCTCCCTAATAACCTTCCCTATTTCTATCCCCACCCCCACCACTCAAGTCTTTTGTTTTAGCTAAGCTATTTAAGATGGGGTATGAAGCCACACAGGAATTATACTCAGTCTTGCTGGGTCTCTCTCATGAACACAGAATATAAACATATTATTATTAAACTTTTGGGCATTTTTTTTTCTCACTTTGTTTGATGTTTGATTATTTTGGTTATTTGCCAACTTAGAACAACCCAGAGGGGTCTGGGGTGATTTCCTGCTGTGCCCAGACATCAGCATGGTGGGCAGCTGAGACAGACAGGGGCTGATGTGCCAGAAGAGTAGAAAACTTTGAGGAGAGAGGTGGGTGGGAGGTCTAAAGAGAACTAACGAGGAGGACTCTTGAGAAGACAGCATTCCACTCTGGCCAAGAAGCAGACTTTGTCCCAAGGGGCCTGGGCTCCTGTCCCCCATGGCCAGTCCTGTCTGTGTCACACGGACATGATTAAACCAGGTTAGGGCAGGGGCTGTGTTCCAGGTTTGGCACAGACCTGACTTATTTATTAGCAGCCTGGAAAACCATGTTGTTTCTGGAGCTGCCATAGAGTCACACCCCAGGGACCACTTCATATTTATTTTTGTCCAACACTCACTGGTCCCTCCAATGGACTTGATCCCAAAGGGTGGTCCCTGAACCAGACTGCCTCAAGGGCTTGGGAGAGGCTGTTTGTCCAGGCAGGAAACAGCTCACAGAAACCCGACCCGCCTTTGGGAGTGGTTGCCTTGGGAGGGCCCTCCACTGGAGCCTTGCTGGCTCCCTCCTCTCCCATTTCCACAAGAACAGTGTCCGCACTGGAGTGGAAAGAACTTGTGTACAAGTTAGGACTTGCTCCTTTTCAAGACAAGAATCTCTGATCCATAGACAATCTGCTTTGGGAGTTGATGAAATTTGAAATGTGTCTGTTTATAGTAAGCTTTTTCAGGCTTTCAGGTTTCACTTTAGGAGAAATATGATTCAGGAGGAAGCTATGCCAGCTTAAAAATCACCATCTGTATTTGCCTATAAAGTACAGAAATGATAAAATTTCAAAATTCTTTTTTATTGAGGAAGTAAAGATATGAAGTGAAGTAACTGAGAATGACTACGATGAGTCAGTCGTGGGTATTGACTTACAGGAGAGCAATTCCATTCATCCTACACCCTTTGCAACCTGAAGGAGATGGGGTAGATGTGGTAGGAAAGCCAAGGTGACACCATATTGTACCTGAGGCCTCTTAGCCCATGACCAGTCATTGCCCCACCCTGGGCAAAGAGCCAGTCTCTCTGATTTCTTCCACACGCATAAACATGTCCTCGTGATCTACATGAAGCTCCATTGCTCGTAGATCAGACACTGATGTGCCCCCCAGACACCTAGAGTCATTTGTCTTACACAAGAACGGCCACAAATGCCACACAGGCGGTAAGAAGACCCCTGTAGGGCAAGAGATATGGAGCCTCTCCCCCAATTCCCCTCTGATCATGAGGAGACTCCTTAGGTCCAAACATGTAGCCCTGTCCACTGGGACTGAGGACCCCTGGATGGAGGTTGCTCTTAATAAACCTCACTTTTGATGAATGGCTGAGCCTGCTTTGTTCTTCAGACTCACTTGCCTTCTAAGCTTGGGGAAACTTATTTGGTCTCACAGCAGCACGACTATGAGGTTGGGTGAAAATCATTTTTCTGTGTTTTATCTATAGAAGTGAGAAATAATTTTGCACGCTATTAATTTTTGAGTTCTTAAATGTTCTTAAAATAATTTAAAGCCAATAAAAATTTAAAGCCAGCTATGTAACTCATAGGCACTAACAACCTATGAGAGGCCCACTGAGAAATTTTTCAAATCAACTCACCTCAGGAGTTGGTAAGGCCCTCTGAGGTGGAATGTAAGTAAGGGGGTGGGAGGGGTTAGATATCCCCCTACAGCCCACTCCCAACCGCAAGGCCAGGCATAGCTATCTGGGTGTTGTGAGGTGACAAAAAACTGAGAAGCATGGGGCTGGCAATAGCCAGGCTAGACTAGTCTAGTCTAGAATGTCCACTGGACTGTGGGCCCATGGGTTTTGAATCCAGAGCACCTGAGAGCTGAAGACAAAAAAAGGAAGGAAGAGAGGGGGGGGGAAATAGTAGAAGAAAATGGAAAGGAATAGAGTCCTAGGATTGTACATAGCTAGGGCTGAGCCTGTTATTCTGCAGCTAATAATGTCTGGCCTGCCCACCATTGAGTGCATCCACTATGAAACACAAAAATACTGATATGAGATTGGACTTTGGCAAGATGTGCACCTGGAGAAAGTCAAAGTGACTGAATGCTTAAAGGGAGTTGCCAGGTGAGCCCTCTGGTAGCACAGGGGTTAAAGCCTCAGCACTATCAAGCTATCACCAACCACTGCAGAAGGTGTTCTATCCCCAGCCAGGGAGCTGACCCACATGGCACAGCAGACCTCTCTTATCTCACCTGCTGCTTCTCCCAGCAGTGTATTTCAGTAGATCTGCCTGTTCTGCTCCTTACTCTGTTTCTGGTTAATTTGCTCCTCTAGCCTTTACTCCAGTTCTTGTATGCATAAATAGATAATCATAAATCTTTAATAAAATCTTTAAAAAACAAACAAAAAAGGAGTGCCAGGGATGCAGTGGGGGAGTGGAAGGAAAAAAGCAAACCTGTCTCAATGGGGGCACTCTGGTGAACGCGATCCTGTGCTACTTAACACTTGTTCTTCTCGCAGACTAACATTTACTTGTTTTAATGAACTTCATAGCAAACTTGAGTAGAAAACAGAGAGCTCCAACATACTCTACACACATACACAGCCTCTCATGTTATCAGGACCTAGCATTAGAGTGGTGTGTTTGCTATAACCAATGAACTTGAATGCACACATTATTACCACCCACAGCTTTCTTCTTGTCCACAATTTACATTAGGATTCATTCTTGGTCATGAACAACCTATGGACTCTGAAAAAAATACATGGTGAGGGTAATTCACCATTTTTGTACCTCGCAAAATAATTTCACTGCCCTAAACATCGTACATATGTTATACTAATAGGAATCATACCATATGTAACTTTATCAGCTGGTTTCTTTGCTTAGTTATTTAAATTTTTTTTATCACTTTCTCTCATATAGATCCTGTGTGTGTGTGTGTGTGTGTTTGTGTGCTGTGTATATAAAAGATTTATTTATTCAAACAAGAACTGGGGTATAGGCCAGAGGTGTGGGGGCTAAGAGGATTCACCAGAGACAGAGTGGGGAACAGAACAGGCAGATAGACTGAAATATACTGCTGAGGGGAGCAGCAGACAAGACAGAAGAGGTCTGCCGTTATGTGGGTCACCTCCCTGGCCAGGGATGGAATTCATGCTGCAGTGGCTGTGGGTAGCCTCATAGTGCTGTGCTTTAACCCCTTGCACCACCAAGGACTAATACTGTATATTTTTAAGAGTTATATCCTTTTGGGGCCCTAACAGATATGGTATTGTGTTTTTTATTTCACCTGTTTCTTGTTCATTGCTGGTAGATAGGAAAGTGACTGGCTTTTGTCTCTTAACTTTATATCCTGTAACCTTGCTATAATAACTTACTAGTTCCAAGAGGGTTTTGGTCTATTTTTTTTTTAATTTTATGTATATATATTTTACATAATTCTTCATTTTCATGGAATGCATGCATTCATGACTCATGCATGGTTTCCAAGGAGTTTCTACCACCAGTTCACCCATGCATCATAACCACATCCTTGTGCTCTCCTATACATTCTGATACAGTTTCTTCCTCCTGCCCATGAAAACTAGTAACAACAAATGCTGGTGAGAAAAAGGAACCTTCCTACATTGCTGATGGGAACGCAAACTTGTCCAACCACTACAGAAAGCCATGTGAAGGTTTTGGTCTATTCTTAGAGAAATTCCATATAGACAATTGAGGCTATTTTTTAATTTTGTCACACCTATTTCAGTTACACTGGTGCAGAAGAATTTGATTTGTGGGGAGAGACCATTTTCCCTCTGATGCCCAGACTGAATTGTAATTCAGACCAAGTTTGCATTAATTTAAGGCCCTTGGAAGGGATGAGTAAAGTGGAAGGTAAAGAGAAGAGACAGTGTGTAAATGAACTAATTACTTCACCATTGTTTCAGATCTTTTGCCAATTTTTGACTATTGTTTTCCCCAAGTGCTTCTTTTGCCTAAAGAGTCATGTATGGCTGATTCTTAAGGTTTGGGAAATGCTTCCAAAATCTTCTTTTTTAAAAAAAGATTTATTTATTTATTTGTGCATACAGAACTGGGGTACAGGCCAGAGGGGCAGAGGCAGTGAGAGGATTCACCAGAGACAGAGTGGGGAACAGAATAGGCAGACTGATGAAGTACACTGCTGAGGGGAGCAGCGGGCAAGATAGAAGAGGTCTGTTGTGCCATGTAGATCACCTCCAGGGCCAGGAATCGAACTTGTACTGAAGCAACTGTGGCTAGCTTGCAGTGCTGTGTCCTAACCCATTGTGCCACTAGGAAAGGCCCATGCTTCCAAAATTTCTAATACAAACCTCACTGATCTTTGAGTTTGCTTTTTTGCAACCCTGGCTATCCATCTGTTTTCATAGAGATTTTGCCTCAATGGAATAATCTAGGAACTTAAAAAAAAATCCTTTGCTGCTTCATCCTATTTCTCATTCTCAATTTGGAAGGCCTGGCCAAGTCAAGTGACTCCTACAAGCAAAGTAATTAAGCATTAATATGCTCAGGATATAGAAAATTTTATTTGTAATCAATTTAAAAAGATATTTATAAATGGGTATACTTACTCATTTACTTCTACTAGCCAAAGAACAGAACCTCTTCTAAAAAAAATTAGTAATCACTTCCTATCTCTCCAAAGTTCTCTTAGATTTTCAGTTTTATTTGTTTATGATTTCAAGAACCACAAGACATATCCTAAAGGCCAACACACATGTGAAAAAATGTACATTGGCACTACTAATACAAAGATGCAGGTTAAAACCATAACGAGATACCAGCTCTCATCCATATTACTGGCATATATGAAAAGATGTCTAACAAGGGCTGGAGAAGATGTAGAAACAGAGGAAGCTTATAATATTATTGTGGCAAATATAAACTGGTGGAGTCACTGTGGAAAGCAATCTGGATTTACCTTAAAACACTAAAAATAGAAATACCATACAATCCAGCAGTCTCAACCTTGGGCATCTATCCAAAGAATACAAAACCATCAAAACACAAAAATGTATGTTGTACAATGCTCACAGCATGGAAGCAGCCTACATGCCCATCGATAGAGACTAGGGGAAGAGGGTGTGATTATCCACACTCAGAGGCTGATAAGGAAAGATGAAATGAAGCCATTTTCAGAAACATGGAGAGAATTTGAGAAAATTACATGTATTAAGTCAGAAGAGAAAATACTGGACATTAATATAGCGAATGATTCAAAAAGATAAAATACTTACAAAAACAAGAGGATATCAATAAACTCCAAAAGGGAGTTTATTGCAGCAGCTATCTTTTTCCTTTCAGTAGTCGCCCGACCCACCCCCCCCACCCCCCCACTTTGGTAGAACTTTTGTCTCATGGTTGGGATTAATCAGAGTGTGTTTATTGTGGGCAACTAGCTGGCCCTTAACTACAGTTAAGGGGCAGGAATGCTGTGTGTGAAGGGGCAGTGGATTTGAGGGGGAGAATAAAAAACAAAGAACCAAAAGATATTTTAAAAGATCTTCTGAAGAAGGGTAAGTACAACAAACTACTCACTCTGTCAAGACAGCACTAGAACACGCATTAATTGATTCAGGAATTTCAGCTGACCTCTGTGTGCATGTCCATCTCAAAAATACCCAAATTAGGTGTCCACTGCTAACAAAGAGGGTTGTTTTCATTTCCTTTTGAGGCAGTGAGACTGGAACCAACTTTCATTCCATAGTTACATAAAGATTTGATAGAAAACCCTGAATTCATGGGCACGGCTTTCCAATTCATTCCAGAGATACGTGACATTAATTTGGTTTTGCCAGTGTTCCTTTAGCATCCTCAATGTCCCAAGTGGCCTCTCATCCACCTGCTTCTTTATTCTAACTCTAAATCTTCAGCTTCACCTAGTCAATCACATAACTTTTTTTCTAGTAACCTCCACTGTGGCTCAATGACTAAATATTGGCAACTTATGCTAAATAATTGAACTCCCTTCTTGAAACTGACTTCTCTTAACATCTCTTAGCTTTCATTTCTGAGGGGAGAGTAATAGTGTTAGGGACCCTGTGTAGCTGTCTATAGGACAAGACTAATCTTTTTTTCCTTTTAAAGTCATGTTTTAATTGAGTTGCTAATGCCTTCTTTTCTTTTTTATTCTAATAGCTTATTTTTACATCATTTTGTACATTTTTTTTTCATCTCAATTGTAGTCCCCATGGGTTTCCAATCACCAAGGCGCCCATGTGCCATCACCATAGTCCAAAGCACTTCTTCCTTCCCCCCACTGTTTTTGATCCCATTCCCCATTCTACCCCCATAAAATGTCTCTGGTATATGGCTGTTTATTATTATTATTATTTTCTTGCCTGGTCCATTATATTCCTTCTATGAGCAAAACCATCTGGTATTTTTCTTTCTCTTTTTGGCTTATCTCACTAACCATGATCTTTTCCAGCTCCATCCATATTGCTGCAAAAGACATGTGTTTCTTTCTTTTTTTTGGTTGCTGAGTAATATTCCATTGTGTATATGTACAACATCTTTTTAATCCAGTCATCTACTTTTGGGCATTTGGGGTGCCTCCATGTTTTTCCAATTGTAAATAGAGCAGCAATAAACATGGAGGTACAGTTATCTTTTTGAATCAGTGTTTTTGTGTCTTTTGGGTAGATACCTAGGAGTGGGATTGCTGGGTCATATGGAAGCTCCAAACAGTTTTCCATAGTGGTTGTACTAGTTTGCATTCTCCCAGCAGTGCAGGAGAGTTCCTTTTTCTCCACATCCTCACCAACATTTGTTGTTGCTAGTTGTTTGCAGATGTGCCATTCTCACTGGGGTGAGGTGGTATCTCATTGTGGTTTTAATTTGCATCTCCTTTATTACAAGTGATGTTGAACATTTTTTCATATGCTTGTCGGCTATCTGCATTTCCTCTTTGGAGAAGTGGGTTTTTTAGCTCTTCTGCCCTTTTTTTTATGGGGTTGTTTACTTTATTTTTGTTGAGTTTCATCAGCTCTTTGTGATCAATCCTTTATTGCTAGTTTTGTGTGAGAAAATTTTTTTCCCAGTCAGTGGGATGTGTGTTTGTCTTTTGTACTGTCTCTTTTGCTGTACGAAGCTCAAAGACTTTAATCTTTATTTTCTCCATGCTGACAGCAAGGGTTTTTCTCAGCTTGACTGATGTGCATGATGCCACATAAGTTTAGTCCAAATTCTTCATAAGCCTCACCTTTACCTCACACACTCACGATGATTTGCTTGGAATGACGACTTTAAACTAGGCCAGGATGGGGTACAGAAAGAAAAGGTAAGGATGACTCAGGCTGTAACTCTAGATCAACCCACTGCAGCCATATCTACTACAATTCAGTTTAAAATCCCACATTTCATAGTGTGTTTGGTAATACTGAACTAGGAGGTAACTTGGAAATGTGTATCAAAATCTTAACAATATGGACGTCAGTCAAAATTCTTGATTTTCTAAAGATTGAAAGTTAAAATCATCTTGAGCAAGAATTTATCAGGTCAAGTAACTACAAAAGTGTAGGGGAAGACTTCCTCTGGCATGGCAGGAAACAGAAATATGCAGTCAACAGCAAGCCCCTACCACTCTCCATCTCTCAGCTCTGCTTTGTTCAGTGTTGGCATCACTGTATCCAAGATGGCTTTTGTCAGTTTCAATCCAAATAATGGGGTAAGGTGGAGGGGACCCGGAATTTCAAGTGAAGTGAAGGGGACCCAGAATTTCAGGAGAAGAGGGATGTTTTTAATCTAAGTATCATTATCAGTATCATAAAACATCATCTTACTGGCCTAGCAGGGCCAGCTAGTTGCCCACAATAAACACACTCTGAAAAATATCAGATGGTTTCGCTCATAACAGCAGTATAATGGACCAGGCAAGAAAATAATAATACTCTACACTATTTGAGACAAAAGTTCTCCCAAAGTGGGGGTGGGGTGGGGTGACTACTGAAAGGAAAAAGATAGCTGCTGCAAAAGGCCAGCCCAATCAACTGAAAAGGGAAAGTGTTCTGGGCAGACAGAAATGAGAGCTATTGATAGACATGCAGGGTTCACTGCAGGACTGTTCAGAGAAATACGTCATTGTGTGACCATCACAGAATGTAATTGCATCCACCTGGGCGGTACAGCCTAGGTGGTCTTATCAGCCAAAATGTCACTGGGTGGGGCATAAATAGAGATACAAAGTTCACCCTCTTCCATAGTAATAATGGAAATAATCAGATTGAGAGCATGACTAGGTTACTGATGAAAAAATATTTATAAGAATGCAAAACCAGGCCCTTCCTGGTGGCGCAGCGGGTTAAAGCGCAAAGAAGCTTAAGCCACTTCCACATGAGTTTGATCCCCGCCTGCCCTGGAGGAGATCCACATGGCGCCGCAGACCTCTCCTGACCGGCCCGCTGCTCCCCTCAGCAGTGTACTTCGTGGATCTGCCTGTTCTGCTCCCTACTCTGTCACTGGTGAATGCTCTCACCCTCTGCATCTCTGGCCTGTACCCCAGTTCTGTACAAATAAATAAATAAATCTTTAAAAAAAAAAAGAATGCAAAATCAGAAAGAATGAACTGTCCACTAAGGGATGAGTTGAATAGATTATGGTTCATGTAGTCAATGAAACAGTATGTAGTCTTTGAAAGAATATTATTTTAAAAAAGATTAAAAAAGTTCCATGGTAGGTGGTTGAAGTGACACATGTGTAGGGCATGTGCCCAACTTACATACATTTTTTACACGTACCTATTATCTACAAAGAACATGAATGTAAATGCTATGGAAAATGGAAAGATTACATAATGTTGATTACTTCTCATTGAAATAATCCTTCTGGTAGTTCTCTCTAATTTCAACAGTAAACATGTATTTTTAAAATTAAAAGCACTGAAAAACTTGGTTCCTCACTACCCAATGAAAACTGAGCATGCCATTTCTGTATGAAAGAAGGAGCTGAAGTGGAGATCCTACTTACTGGTAAATAGCAAACTTTGGTTAGACTTCAAGGAAACTCATCAGGAAGATAAATGATTCACCAGTTTTCTAAGACTGGCCAAGCCCCAAATGTATTCTCCATGATGTCACATTTTTAGATTTTGAAGCTGTATTGTTATGCACCTCATATTAAGTCTTTCAGAATTAATCAGCCAACATATCCCTGTTCATAGCGCAGGCCCAGATATCAGCATGGAGACAAACTCAGGATATCCGCTCTAAACTGCACAATTACTTTCAAATATATCTGGAGAAAGCAACATGTATTTCCTGCTGCTAGTGACAGGGAGTTTTTCTTGATAGGATTAGAAAGATGCAGATTAGAGGGAAAAATTTCAGCGAAAACAGAGAGGAATAAACATCCTAAATGAATAAACCTACAGCCCCTAACTTGCCTACTCCGCTTGTTAGAGTTTTCCCCAGAGAACTCCCTTTCTGATTGAGACTCTACACTATATGAGGAGCCCCGGCATTATCCAACCTCAGGAGAGAGTACTGAATAATTGGCCTCTCCCAGTCTACCAACCAAATATCAATGAGTCGAATCTTGATAAGCCCAAAGGGGAAACTTAATGATGCCAGTGATTTTTAGAGAAATGCAAAATAAGCAGGAAGGACAAAAAAAACAATATTCATGTTCACTTATTTCTACCAGGACCCATGCCATCATCTCATGTGGAATCTAATCCCTTTTCTGTTTGAATAACCCAACACGAGAGGCAGCTGGAGCTACAGAATAATGAGTTGAGGCGTATTCTCTAACGAGGGTCCATTTCTCGTCCACATCCCTCTACTACTAGTGGAAGTTGGTTCAACAGTCTGCCTTCATTGGAAAAGGCATTCCTGTTCTTTTCCCTTGAATAGGAAACCTGCTGTATAGTTTACTCTTGAACAAAGTGGGTATTAGGGTCACTTACCCCCATGCAGCCAAACGTCCTCAAAACTCAGTTACTATTAATGCAACATAGTGTTGATAGGGAGCCTTGCCAATCAACCTGTGATTTGCATGTTACATATATTATACACTGTATTCTTAAATCTGGAAAAAAGAAAATGTTATTAAGAAATTCACAAGGAAAAGAAAATACATTTACAGTATTTTCTGCTGGGTGGGGTTCAAAGGTCAACTGTAGTTTTATTGAAAAAAAAATCCATAATTAAGCTGGTCTTTGTAGATCCAGACCATGTTGTTCAAGAGTCAACTGTACGTCAGATGTAATAATGACCTGCATGGATATCTTTCCTTCCCTATTAAGAGAGCTCCCAATTTCTTTGGGATGATAATGTACCTTCACTTTCAGGGTGTTGTAGTAGCTATGTGCCCATCAGATGCCCATGCTTTATGAAAGGACTGGTATAGGGAGCTGACTGTCTCCATTATCAGCTGCTGGCAGCTTTCACACTGAGATCAGCTCTCCTCCAGCAGTGCCCAGGCAGTGGCTGAGCAAGGTGATAGGAGAAAGATCTAGCCATCTTTCCCCAGGCTGCATTCCCTCCTGGGCAAGCTTGTTTTGTCCTGCATTTTGGGCTAGCAGCTTTGTCCGTCCTAATTTGGGAAGGATGGCTTCCCCATGCCCAATTTGGCTCCTTGTTTCTTTCACAAGAGTTACTCCGCATTGAATCTTTGGCATTGCCTGACTCCATCTGAGGCTGCTTTCTGAATAGCACAACCAGCAATACCGAGTTTCCCTCTGGACTGTGGACAGCCTCATGACAGTGTGGCCCCATAAGAAGTGAGGGGAAGTTGTGAGGTGAGATTTTATAGAAGTCCTTCCTTTAAAGGAAATGCACTCAGCTGACATGTGCCTCTTGCTGCTTGTACTTTCCCTCCTTTTTGCCTGGAATATAGATCACAGGGTACAGCAGCATCACGTGACAATGAGGTAATATGCATAAATTCTAAACCACGTGCTAAGGATGGCAGGTGCTGGAAGGTGTTGGTCTTCTACCTCTAGATTTCTTACATGTATTTGTGTGTGTGCCCCTTGCTTGTTTCAGTCTTGCTATGGCAGGTTCCACAGTGGATGGCAAATGTAGTTAATTCATAGGGCACAGGAAGTGTTACATGGTGCTAAGTATGTTGTTAAGCAAAACCAGTAGGTCACAAAGCAATTTGTGACCATGGCCCCAATAATTTGTGCATGTGTGAACAGACAGACAGACACATGTTCACATGTGTATGTATATAGCTCTACATTTTTATATATGAGTTTCATACAAATTGTACACCTTTTTACTATAGAAATCTAAAAGATGTGCTAAGAAGAGGAGAGAGATGGTAATACCCTCTCCTTGGTCAAACTAGCTCTTTAGACTGGCATCTGGTTCATTCCCCATCTATAGCCCATGATAGCCTGACCCCTGAGGAATAAATATTTTGTGCAAAACAGAAAGCAAATGTTTTCCAGTTGTGTAATACACATATTGATCTGTCCAGGGACTGCAAGGGGGGGGGGGCGTGTTGTGCGGCGGGTGGTGAAAGGATTCACCAGAGAGAGAGTGGGGAACAGAACAGGCAGACTGACTGAAACATATTGTTGAGGGGAGCAGTGTGTGAAATAGGAAAAGTCTGCTGCGCCATGTGGGTCAGCTCCCTGGCTGAGAAACAAATGTGTGCTACAGTGACTGGTGACAGCTTGATGTGCTGAGACTTTAACCCTTGCACCACCAAACAGGCCTCACAACCTTCAAATTTCTAACTCAGGAGGACATGTCAGCAAGCAGCCCATGCATGGGGTAGGTGGGAGGGCTTGGAACTGAAGACCAGATAATGTGAATGGTGGGCCAAATGTACTGAAGAAGTTCATCTGTAAAGGTATGGTAATATGACTTGTCTGATTTTCCTCAAAGGGTGTTGTGAAAATCAAATGAGGTAATTATTAAACTAGGCTACACAAACTTAAATGAATAGTAATAACAGTAATTACCAGTAATCGTCACAACAATGTCTTCTACGTGCCAGGCGCTATTCTAATACTTTACACTTTAAAAAAAAGATTTATTTATTTATGCCTACAGAGCTCGGGTACAGACCAGAGGTGCAGGGGCGGTGAGAGGATACACCAGAGAGAGTGGAGAGCAGAACAGGCTGACTGATGAAGTACACTGCTGAGGAGAGCAGCAGGCGGGTCAGGAAAGGTCTGCCAGGCCATGTGGATCTCCTCTGGGATCTAACTCACGCTGAAGTGGCTTTAGCTTCTTAGTGCTGTGCTTCAACCGCTGCATCACCAGGGAGGGACCACTTCGCACTTTTTAACTCTTTCAATTCTCCCAGCAACATAGTCATATTATATGATGTAGTTTAAGGAACCTCCTAGCCCCAAAATATTCTAAGGTAAAATGCAACATATGCATTTTATGGGTATAACAGGCAATGTGTTTAATTGTGGTCTTGCTGAAAACACCCCTCTATACCTTTGCACTTCTAATTACTTTGAAGAGGAGCAGTGGAAGACACAGGAGAAAGCTGCCGAGAGGGGCCTCCTCTCAGGTGTCTTATGGAGAGGCAGGAAGTTCCACTACACTTTGTGCTCCGTCATTCTCCTTGTCTTTGATCCTCCTTTCAGGAGAGACTGAGGTGATCCCTGGAAATTGGGGACATTTACCAGGACAGTTTTTTTTTGGAGGGGAAGAGGGGGAGTGGAGTTGAAAGATCTGTGTTGAAGGTTAAAAGCCACCACAGAGGCTCTTCCTGGTGGCACAGTGGGTTAAAGCACTGCATTATGAAGCTCTCCAAAGCCACTGCAGCACAGCTTCGATTCCCCGCCAGGGAGTTGACCCACAGGGCACGGCAGACCTCTCCTGACTTGCCTGCTGCTCCCCTCAACAGTGTACTTCGTCAGTCAGTCTGTTCTGCTTCCCCACTCTGTCTCTGGTGAATCCTCTCACCACCCCTGCACCTCTGGCCTGCACCCTAGTTCTATATGCATAAATAAATAATCTTTTTTTTTAATTTTGTAAGTTTATTTTTACATCATTTTGTACATTTGTTTTTTCCATCTCAATTGTAATCCCCATCGGTTTCCCATCACCAAGTCACCCGTGTGCCATCACCATAATCCTGTGCACTTCCCTCCCCACCCCCACCCCCGTGTTTGATCCCATTCCCCACTCCACCCACACAAAATGTCTCTGGTATATGGCTGTTCATTATTCTTGTTATTTTCTCACCTGGTCCATTATACTCCTGCTATAAGTGAAACCATCCAGTATTTTTCTTTCTCTTTCTGGCTTATCTCACTAAGCATGATCTTTTCCAGCTCCATCCAAGTTGCTGCAAAAGACATGTGTTTCTCTTTTTTGGTTGCTGAGTAATATTAAATAAATAAATCTTTAAAAAAAAAAGTCACCACTGGAAACTGTATTGTCTTGTTCTCTTCACTTCAAAGGCCCCTGTGCCACAGAACCGCTTTCAGTCCCTGTGGGAGAAGCAAGCACAGGTAGGCAAAGCCTGAACCCACATTTTAAAAAGATGTGCTAATTGCACTTGGGTTAGAAAAACTTGGGGTCTACTCATGTTCTCTCAGCAGCAAAGTTGAATATGCAGCCACCAACACTGGTGGTCAGTGTGCAGAGAGAACCTCCAGCACAGTCTTCACCAGACTCAAAATCCAATGCTGAAAAATGCACATTTACAGTCTTCACCAGACTCAAAATCCAATGCTGAAAAATGCACATTTACACAGACTTGCATTTGGAAGGGTGTGGGCTACTGCCTGGATGAGAAAACTGGTATGTTTCCTTTTCCTATACCTAATGTTCATCTTCTGGATATTTCTAGAAGAGGGTTACTGGCACCTGAACTCCTCAAAAGAAACCCCAAATCTCTTCCTCTAGAGGGACCATCTACTCTTCTTTTATGTTACCAGGTCATGGTGTAAGGTTTGACCCATCATCATGGCTTGAAAAATGCCTGTTGGTTGAATATGTATAACATAGCTTTTTTTTTTTTTTTTAAATGAAGTATAAAAGAAACTTTGGAAAGGGGAACAGGTTTCCAGAAAGACGAGAAGGTAAACTTAGCTTTGACTGAGCAAGGAAGGCTATAGACTTTCACAAGCTAAGCTAACATAGCCATTGCTGAATAAAATATCCAGACTTTGGAGTTGATAGAAGAACCCACACCAAAAGGCCAGTCAGGAGACAAAGGTCCTCAAGCAGAGGAAGAAACCGTAGGTGGGACAGGTGGGGTACGTTCCCTCCAGGTAGGTCTTAGAAAAGTCATGACCTGACTCAATGGCAAGTGAAACATACAAAGATGTTCAGTCAAGATATGTGTCAAATCTCTCATTTTAAGGTGATTTTTTAAAATAAAATTCTCTCCTAATGATAATGAGCTCGGTCATTGGATGAGAGAATCTGCAGAACCGAAATAACATTCTCTATGGCAATTATTTCTCTGCTTCTTTAAAAATTTCTTTTTTGTTACATTGGAAAGGAAAGATGATGTTTGGTTTTAAACATTAAAAATGAGGAGGTTTTTTTTTTTTTTTACAATAAAACAAAAGGTAAACACACCCAATGTCATACATTACATGTCAGAAGGGAGCAACTGGAAAGTGATAGTTTAAAATTCTTAAAACATACAGCTGGACATTATAGAAGCAGTGATATGGATAAACCCCTACTTAAAAAAATTTTTTTAAAGATTTATTTATTCATACATACAGAACTGGGGTACAAGTCAGAGATACAGGGGCAGTGAGAGGATTCACCAAAGACAGAGTGGGGAGCAGAGTAGGCTGACGGAGGAAGTTCACTGCTGAGGGGAGCAGCGGGCAGGTCAGGAGAGGTCTGCGCGCCATGTGGGTCACATCTGGGGCTGAGGATCGAACTTGTGCTTAAGTGGCTTTAGCTTCTTAGTGCTGCATTTACCTGCTGTGCCACCAGGGAGGTCCCAGCTTTGAAAAATTTTTAATGAATAAATTAAACTTTACCAAAATGAAACATGTACAGGTAATCAAACCAAGGGGAGACTTATGAAGACCAGCAGTCTTTCCTTCTCCATTTACCAGTCCCCGCTACCTATCATACTAGCAAATTCTTCAGGTTTAATCTCTATTTTGGAATACATCCAAACAATACATTCATATTGCTCTTTCTTAATGTGCTAATTTTAAAAATCTATTTATCTCTTTTTATGGCCTACAATAGCTCTGACTCTACTTGTCCTATTCTCATTCACTCAAGAGAGTTACATCAGAATTTGGGGTTCAATCAACAGTATTGTATTATTACTCTTATAACCATATTATTATTTATTGTTGAGATGAGTAATGTATAGGGGAGGTTTTATCTTTTTATTTTTCCTGCAGTAAATGACTGCCTCAAATTTTTTATTTGCTTAATTTCCACTGTTTATAATCTTTCTTTTTCCTAGCCATCTGCTGTATTTGCACCAGTAGTTATTTATCAAAATCAAACATTTCAGTTACTCCATCAAATTATACTTTTTCCCCTGAAACCACCCACTAGTGTTCCTGTCTTCTGCTCCCCCAAGTGGCCTTCAGCTCCAAGCTGACTTCCAGGGCCTTTGCTTGTCATTTAAGTGGAATCCCCTATTTCCTAGCTCTCATTGTTTAGTCATCTTTAGTTAGTGACTTTATACTTTTTACAACTATCAGTCCTCTGTCTTCTACCTTTTTTGTTTTAAAAAAAAACAAGTAATAAAGCCAAGATGTAATTAAAGTACTGTAAAAATGACATGAATTGCTGTTTAAATGGAGGAACAGTGTCATCAAACTGATCAGCAAGCAGCACCACAGTGAAGACCCTTCATTCCTCAGATACTTAAGTGTTGGGAATGTAAACTTTTAGTGGAACTGATAAAGGGGCTGTCCTGGCTATATGAAGTTCTCATTGGAAGCCTCTTCCAACCAATAGCTGAAAGATGTGCCTTTAAACATGTGTGTTTGGGGGGGTGTCTGCAGGTGTATGGGTGTGATTACAAAGATAAACTGGATGCAATGACTTTCTGCACATTGAAGTTTATATTTATCTCCTCTTGTCTCTAGTGTGTATGCCAACAGTACACTTATCCTTTAAGTCACCCCAAATTAAATTTCATTGGATAATTCAAGTAGATTCTTTTCTGAAAATTCTAATGAGGAATAGTGCCAGCTTTTGACAAAAAGAAGAAAGGGAAGGAAGAAGCAAGGAATGGAGGGAGGAAGGGAAGAAGGAAAAGAAGGAAGGAGCTCAGGGAGGGAGAGAGTTGTGTATAAAGTCTGTGCTTGATTCCTCATTTTTAAGTCCTTCATACAAGGAACATCTAGATCATGCCAATTTTCCAAATGTTATATAGGTTTATTTCCTCTTAATTAGCCACATAGAAATTCTTCTCTTTGAAATGATCATTTCTTGCTATCTGCCTCCTTTGGGGAGGATAGATATAGTCTCAGAATAAACCATGACCTTATATCCAAAATGAACATGACGTCAGGGATCCCACCTAGAGAGTTCACAGCTGTGCTCCCCCTGGACCACCCTTGGGTGACCACCTTGGCTGGTGAAGGTCAGGTGGCTCACACTGTATAGTTTGCTTTAGTATGTGGTGAGATTTCAGGGTACTTATCTGAGGCAAGGGTACTTATGAGACGCAGGTGATATTGGGAAGGTCCAATGCACAGCAGTGCTTTCACTCTGTCTTTGCTAGGCTGCTACTAAAGGTACCTAGGCCCAACTAGAATAAAAATGCAAACAGGGCAAGAGCGAGCCTGTCTAACCTAACCTAGACTATATTTCAAGGTGATCTCAAGGGATAGTTCAAGTGATCTTCTGCAAGCTCACTGGAAGGGTGTGCTTTGTAGTGTTTGAGGGGCTCATGATCCAGGCAGAGGTCCTGAGACCACATAGGGGCTGCTGTTGCTCCCCAAGACCCTCTGCAGCATCTGATCTTCTGTCAACATGCCGCTCAGCATGCTGGCCAAATGGGCTTGGGACAGGGGTGGCAAATCTGTGGCGAGCATGCCACTGTTATCCCCATCCTTCCGCTCCTCCCTGCACAGGGCAGACAGTGTTGAGTCACCCTGGTAGCTTTTTCCTAAAAGTCCCCATTTTGCCTTCAAATAGTCCAAAACACCTTATTCAAACATCACCCTGATCGAATACCTACTCAAGTCAGTGGCTGTTTAGAGGTAGCAAGAGCATGAGAGTAGATAAGATCCAAGTAAGCAAAGCTGGGCAGGTTCCTCTTCATCTAGAAACATCGACTTAATCATACCCCTTCCTGCTCCCATCATGACCTTTCCACAGGCTGAAGACAAAGATCACAGTGTCAATACTGATAAGCCTGTGTTTCTAGGCACACAGATCTTCAATAGGTAAGGTAAATGGGACTTCATGTCCATTAATTAATTTTACTTTGCTTGTCAAGTTCAACTATCGCCCCATCATCCCCAAGAGAGTTCCAGAAGGCCTCTACCAATAACCATAGACGTGAGCTGCTTGCCTCCATCAGTGGAAACTTTGGCTTCTCTCAACTTGGGATCTTGAGTGTGGACTGACAACAAGAGTATAGGGTGGCATGGAGGCTGCTGTTTCCTTCACCTGAGTGGGCATGAGGCTGTGATGTTTATCAGTGCAGCAGTGGGTACTAGCACAGGATGTATGAAGCTCCTCCCCTAGAGTACCAGCCTGGACAAAGAGCAAGCCTACACAGAGTGTCGCCACTTCTCTAAGTTTGGTCAAGAGCCAGGGAAGAAGACTGGACTGAAGAAAAGTGCAATCAGTGGTCTGAAGATCAATGTGCTCAGATCTGATCATCTCAAATTCAAGAAGGAGCAGAGACTGAGTCAGCAGAGTTTGGATGTCAAGTAGGACACTGGTCAACTTTCTGGATATTTGCCTGATCCAGCAGATATACATCTGTGAGCAGAAAGGATTGAGATCTGGGTGGAAAGCTGGGAATATACAGGGCAGGGAAGTCAGAGGTCCTAGGGGCACTTGAGTGCTTGTCAGGGAAACTTAGGAGGAGAGACTGGCACAGATGGGCACAGTTCCAAAGCAACACCTTGGAAAAGGATCTTGTCCACTGTGGTGAAGGAATCTTAGGGCATGACGTGGGGACCAGCCCTGATGCTGCCAGATCCCAGGCAGGGGGCCCACAAAGCATGACCTTATTCTGAGGTAACTTCATGAGGTTACAGTGGCTGAGCTAGAACCTGGAGGTGTGGCAAATGCCAGAATGGGCACTAGGGTTTAATTCACTAAGTCACTCATATCCCTCCCTCTCACCTGATAACATTTGCAAGTATTAGAACTGTGAAGTATTTTGAGAAACATTCAGCATAAAATAGAACCTCAGTTTTGGAAATGTCTGATGTCACAGAGCTCTCAGTAAGCTCATGTTCAACCAAAGAAATGTCTAGAACTTGGCTACCAAGGGTTATCACTGAAAATGACATCAGATTTGTAGATCAATTTTAGTGAGCTTGTGAAATTTGTATCTCTGTTACAGCATCCATTTCCATCCACTGTATCAATTTTTTTTTTTTCAATAAGGGCACTTCCAGACTAGGGTTATAAACACCTGTGATAGGAACTCTGTGGAACCTTATAATCCCCATAGAGTTTTACCAAACCAAGTGTTACATGAATAAATGTCACTCATGCAAGCACGAAAAACAGGTTACAGTAACACTGATCTCGTGGAATCCTGGGCCAAATCTCAGCAGATTTTTCACTGTGTTTCATGCACACATATTTTTCAGTCCTATTCAATCCCTGTTTCATTGGCTTATACATGTGTAGAGAAAGGAAGTCATCTCAAGAATGCTTACTATACAATAGCACTCTGTTGCCCAAAGACAAAACAATTCTCTTGAGAAAGTAAATGCCTTGTCTGGGGTCAAGCAGCTGTCTCAGGAAGTCAGCATTATTGTGAACCAGAAGGCCTACTGGACTTTATTTCCTGAAGTAGGCACTTCACTTCAGTGGATAGCAATGAATCCTACTTAGCAATTGGAGTGACAGATGATCTGGTCAGATGATCTGACAAATGATCTGGTCCAGGCCAGTGGAATCTACAAAAGAAGAGTGAGGTTCCCCCACCCTCCAAGGGCACTAGGTCTGTCTCTCTAGACAGGCTATAAGACGATAGTCACATAACTTGAATTAGCCTAAAGAAAAGGGGGTGAGAAGTGGGGTTTGCTCAGTCACAAAATTCAAGAAACAGGTAATGAAATGATGGGGAAAACTAGGACTCAACTGAGCCTCTGGACTGAGGCCTTTGCTGCCGTAGGTGGACCTTGCTTTTCTCTACAAGCTGCCCTCAGGCACAATACATATACATCAACCCTCTGGGACAAACAAAACATGTACAACTCTTTTAATCTTCTCTTTGTAAGAGGATTCACCAGAGACAGAGTGGGGAGCAGAACATGTGGATCCACTGAAATATACTGCTGAGGGGAACAGAGGGAGAGACAAAAGAGATCTGCTGCACCTTGCGGGTCAGCTCCCTGACCAGGGATCAAACTCAGGCTATCGTGGTGATAGAGCTGAGATTTAGCCCCTAGGCCACTAAGGATGCCCCTTCCTTTTTAAATCTTACTTCTTGATCCCTAGAGTGGGGTTCTTCTTGATTTTTAAGTAGAAAAATCCCAGACAAAACTTCAGGGCCCAGTTTGGACCAAATCCAATAAAAATGGAGTCAGAGGAAAGTGACTCTTGACATGGACTGGGGGGAGAGGGTGTGGAAGAGGCAGATCCTAGAAGAGAACTGGTTAGGTATTGGGCTGTTGATTCCACAAATGTTCTTTGCTCTTTTTTGAGCCATGAATAACTGATTTACAGACATTTCTGAATGTCTGGCAAGATAATAGTGGGTTAGCAAATGGCACAGAACAGACCAGAGTTTCCTTATATAAGCACAGACCCCTCAGTTAAAGTCAAAGGGGTGGGGGGGTGTAGGGTTGAAATGGTTACATTCCTTTAAAATACAGAGAGGAGACTTCCCATTGCAGAGTAATGAGAGAAACTAGCAAGAGAAGTACCTAGAATGTGGAGCTACTGGAGAGGTCCCTCCCAGGAACTACTGTGTAGGGTCTGTCCTATTTTCCCAATATACACGGAATTTCCTAATGCCCTAGCTCTGCAGCCTGACCAGACGGTGCCACTGTCAAAATCAGAAAGGCACCCTTGCCAAGGGTAACCCCAGTATCCCTTACCAGTGGTACCCCCAATATCCATCCTCCCTGCCACCAGTCTGGACTTCCATGTCGAACCTTGATTTGCCTCTATGGGGCCCTCAGCCAGGCACAGGTGTCTCTAGCTCTGCTTCTCATCATAGGCATGTCACTGTTCGGCCAGTAGGACAGGGAGACCCTCCAGTCCTCTGTGTGTCTGCCACTGGGCTAGTGGGCAAGGAACATGTGTCTCAAGATGCAAGGCAAGTGGTCAGTCCTAGGGCACAATGCCAAAATTCTGCTTAAAAGTATTCTGCCAGCTCAGTTATTATGGTAGTCAACAGAAGACCTCTGAAAGTGGGGAATGAGGCAAATCATAAAAGAAAACAGAAGAAGAAACTATACTAACAATTATTCATATGTACAAGGCAATAGATGACTCTAATAGTCCGTGTGTGTGTATGTGTGTTTGTGCTTAGCCCCAAGTTACTGTTTCTATTAAGAGAAGAAATTTATGGAAAGAGTATTTATTCAGTAGTGATCCATGTTATTTCAATAGATTTTAATCAGCACAAAAGTCAAATTTGTATTCCCTTAAATAGCCTGGTTAAAGTTTCTAAGATGAGAAGACTTTACTCGGAATCTCTGTGTCAGCAATGAGCAATTTGTGTTGTCTCGTCTGCAAGTCTCAAAGGGCAATTATGTGATTTCCAAGGCTGAAAGTCATTTATCAGTGGTGGTTTCTAAACTGGCCATTTGTGTGCTGATGTCAGGCTGGAAGCAGGCTGGTTTGGAAACTGTCTGTATGGGCTTCATTCCCAAGAAGGATGTGAAGGGTGACAAGAAGCCTGCCTGGGCCCCTTGGCCAGGGCAATTGGGCTGGGAGGACAGTGTGTTTGGTACACTGAGTGGAGGACGCAATTGATCTCACATCAGAGTGCATCTGATGTTACAGCTCGACGTTGGCAGAGCACACACAGAATGGACAGGTTCAGGAGGAGGAAAGGGACCTTTGCTTTCTTCGCTGGTATTTTCTCAGCACTCAGAATAGTGCCTGATGCAAGAAGGCTCCAGAGCAGTTCCGTGGACGTCAATTCTTACACTGTGTGCGAGGAAGAGAGAACAAATCAATAGTATTCAATTGTCAACAAACCTGGGCACCCTCCATAACAATGTCACAACCCAGACTTAGTCACCAAGCCAGCTGGGTCACAGCAACAGGGGAGGGAGAAGCCAGGAGTCAGGAGAATCAGGACAGGTGGAAGTACTGGAGATCCAGTGCCAGCTTGGGTTGGAGTAGGCTAGTCATGATAGAAGGGGTCCTGGTGATGGACTAGAATCAGAGTCCAGGTCTAGCAGACCCCACCAGTGACCAAAATCACAAGAGAAAGGACTTGGTCTTATAGGGCAGGAGTGTGAAAGGAACTAAGAAGGGTGAAAGGACACAAGACCAGCAAGGAACTGGTGTGGAGGACAATGAAACAAAGAACAAACCAAGATGTCTCCGCTCACATGGTAAAGCCTGGGGAAGGTTGTCACCACCCCACTTTCCAAAACATTGCTGCCTGGTCCAATTCTAAGTGCCCACCAACTGACAGGCAAGGGCACTTTTGTACCTGAATCTACAGGTAAAAGGAGCCAATTACCCCTCCCCCCTCCGCCCCCCACCCCCCATGAGTGCATCTTTTTACTTGTAACATCTTATTATTGAAGCAACATTGAGTAACACTATACATGATTTAGGGGTACAGGTTTACCCCCTTCAGGTGTATGGTACCACACCCTCCACCAGATCATCCATAGCCCCTAAAACAGCCCATTGGACCTGTTGCTCATGTATGCTTCCCTCCCGCTCCCCTTCTGGCAACCTCAGTTCTTCTGTCAGATTTCTAGGGTTTGCTTCAGTTTGATTTTGCCCACTCTATGGCAGGCTTCTGGGTGACACTCATCACGCTTGTCCACGCTTCTGCAACTTTTGTTCTGTGCTGGTACAAGAGACTGTATGCATGGATTAACACTCTCTCCTGGCACTAACACTTAACACCTAGTATGAATTAAAGGAAAAGAAATGGAAAGAGAAATGGAAAAGCAGAGCAGGATTCCTGGACTCCTGGACTGATCAGATGTCATAGCAGCAATTCTCACACCTTTACCTTTTGTTTCCTTGCAATGGGCAGGCCTGGAATGGGGAGAAGGGAGGAGCCTGCTCAGGACCTGCACTGCAGAGCCAAGTTCAGCCACCCCGGCACCCCACTGTCCCCCTGAGCAGCATTGTACTTTCTGTTGCAATTACAAACTTCCCTTTTTCCAGCACAGCAAGTCACAGTGACAAAGACTGGACATGTACACAGAGGATGATTTGACAAAGTGAAAGCTGCAAAAAGTGAACATGAATAAACAAAGTAAGGTTTCTGAGGCTGAGAGGATTCGGGGTGGTGGGGAGGAGGAGGGGAGGGAAGGGTGGGAGCAGTGAACAATTTCTTTAAAATTAAATAATTTCACTTTTTAAATAATATATTTCCATGCCAGCTTTCTCTAATGCACTAAAGAAGAGCACCAGGAAGTCCATATGCAGGTGAAGGGGAGGAAAAGCCAGGCGTAGAGAGGGAAGAGAAAGGACAGGAGGACAGGAGGACAGGGGAAGATCCATTCACCACTGAGCAGGACTGGGTGGGTTTCTAAGGGCAGAAACCATCCTGAGACAGAGGGGCTTGCCCACCACCACAACCCTCCCACCCCAAGCTCCTCACTTTCTGACCACACCCAGTCAAGTTCCACTCTGTGTCAACTGCTTGGCTCTGGGGACCTTTTCCCTGAGAGCACAAGCATCCCAAGCAGCAAGAAGGAGCTGGAAGGCCTTACCCTCCAGAATGCCTCTTGCAGCCAAAGCTAATAAACAGTTGAAGGACGGGCAGATGGGGGAAGAGAAAGAAAGACTCTCTGTGTATATTTTTAAACTAATAGGAAAAACATTGTAAACAGAATTCCAACAGACCAGAATCCTGTCCAACAGGAAACTGTAAATGGTTCTAAGAAAGACCAAAGAACAAACTGTTTGCAGAAAAACGAAGGCAAGACATCATTGCCTCCAAAATGCTGTGGTGTGTGAAGCCAGTGCACAGGCCCAAACATTGGGGGTCCAGTCAGGGGTGTGGGAGTCTTTGTCCCCTTTTTTCCCACAGTAAATAAAAATAAAGGAAAGCAAGCATAATCCTGAGGGGTGGAAGTGACCAACCCCAGGTTTTGGAACTAGCCGCAATCAGCAGCAGGAGAGGCATCTACAGGAAAGCTAAGAAATCAGGCCTCTTGGAGCACTGGTCTGAGAAAGGAAAGACTGGGACATTTCCACATATATCTGTTTCTGGTCAGTGGTCACCGGGGTCCAGATGGGAAGCAATGTGGACAGAGCTTACAGGAAGGGCAGTTGTGTGATACAGGCAACGTTGGAGTCAAGGAATCGCATCAGCTTCCTCCTCCAGGTAGCAGAAACTCCCTAGAGGCTTGGGCACCAAGCAAGAGCCAGGGTAGAGGTGGGGTGAACTCTGTTTCCAGAAAGTCTACAAATACCGAGTGCTAACAGTAGAAATGCTACATGGTTTACTGGGGGGACTCCTTCCAGACACACATAAGCCCCTAAGTTATGTCACCCCAGCAAGCATGCTTAATCAGACCACCAAAATAAGGAAGAAATGATTCTGAACTGATTCTGGGCTAAACCTTTAAGAGAACTAGCAATGCTGAGCTATGGAAGCCAGAGCAGCCACAGGAGTTCCCGTGGAGATGTGGCACCCTCAGCTGACATCCTAGCTAGCTCAGCTAGCTAAGCCAGTCATGTGACAGAAGTGGGCCCTTCACCTTCCCAGGTGGCATCAAACGGAACAGCAAGAGCTGTGCCTCCCCAGTCCTGACCAAATTGCAAAATTGCAAACAGATGACAGCCCTTGTTTTCAGCCACCCAGTGTTAGAATGGTGTGTTTCACAGCATTCAGTAAAACAGACATGTGGTTCTGTGATTGACAGTGAACTTTCCTCCTTTGTTAACCACTTTGCTTTCCATCCCTTAACTTCCTCACACTTTGATCCATCCTTGTTTAATTTTAGACAATATATCTGTGTGATTAGTGTGATTTCACATTAGAAAATGTCAGGGGGTGCCCTCCCTGGTGGTGCAGTGGGTTGGAGCTCTGCACTGTGAAGCCAAGCCAAGCCATGGCCACTTCAGTGTGAGTTCGATCTCTGCCCCGGAGGTGATTCACGTGGCACAGCAGACCTCTCCTGTCTGCTCCCCTCATCAGTGTACAGTTGATCTGCCTGTTCTCTCCACTCTCTTTCTGGTGAATCCTCTCACCACCCATGCACCTCTGGCGTGTACTCCATTTCGATATGCATAAATAAATAAAATCTATAAAAAAAAATGCAGGGGAGCATACACACCTTTTGACATATGGGATTTCCCAACTTCCATGACGCAGGCATTTCTCATTAAGAAGACATTCTTTTAAAAGGACTTGTCCCCCAGAAAACCATGCTGGCCTGCTTCATGGTGCAAAGAGTTATTATGAAGCTATCTACAGCCACTGAAGCACAAATTTGATCCCTGGCCAGTGAGGTGGTGCAGCAGATCTCTCCTGTCCTGCCTGCTGCTCCCCTCAACAGTGTATTTCAGTAGATCCACCTGTTCTGCTCCTCACTCTGTCTCCAGTGAATCCTCTTACACCTGCCCCCTGCACCTCTGGGCTGTACCCCAATTCTTGTATGCATAAATAAATAAATCTTAAAAAAAAAAGACCCACATAAGATAAAACTTCCCTTTATTTGGAGTTGCTTTTACAATTCTGACCTGCAAAAAAAGACAAAGAATTCCTGGACAACAGTCAGTCAATTGCACATTACATCAAGTCTGAATGATAACTCATTTTAATTACTTTCATATACTTACTATACTCATATATACATATAAAAGAATAATTTATTTATTATTATATTTATTTATTTATACTTTCATATACTTACAGCCCATGAACGTGAAGGGATATGCCCCCCCCCAAAAACCCCCCAACAGCCTTCCCCTTCTTGGTGAAGATGTCCACAGGGAGTTGGGAACTGACATGATTGTGTCTTTGGTATGCTGTTCATCTCTTCAGTCAATACATTTCTTTGAAGATTTATTGTTTGGAGCATTATTCCGAAACTCAGATATTCAGCCGTTGTCTGTTCCTGTGGAGCTTAAATTTGAGGGGGAGGAAGCATTTCAGTTAATTAAAAAATGAATGAGCAAGATAGTCTGAGGTAGTGCTATGAAGATCATATAATCCAGTGATGTTTCAGAGGATGCAGGCTACTTTAGATCTATGTCAAGAGAAGGCTCGCCGGCGGGTCCTCTCATTCCCAGGCAGGTCCGAAATGGAGAGATAGGGCAGAAAAAACAGCACTTCTTTAAATTACCTACTAAAAGTCTTCTGCACTGGCAGTAGAACAGGGAGATCATCTTAGGAGACTCTTGGGAAGTGAACTGATTTTTTCCCCCTTTTGTCCCCACTTTTTCTGGTTGGAGACAGGAGAGATGTCAGCATCCAGGGCTTTAGGGGGCAGGAGGTGTGTTCACTTCCTAAGACTGCCATAACAAATCACCACAAACTAGGGCACTTGAGATGACAGAAATGTGTGCTCTCACTGTTCTGGAGGCTAGAAGCCCAAAACCAATTTGTTGGCCGGGTTATGTCCCCTTCGAAGGCTCCAGAGAAGGACACTTCAATGAGTCTTCTAGCAATCCCTAGTGTCCCTGGGCTGTCAGCATAACTTCAAGCTCGGCGTCTGTTTTCACATGGCTTCACAGTGTCTCCTCTGTGTCTCCGTGACCACTTGTCCTCCCTTTTATCACCTGTCATCAGATTTAGGACCTATCCATCCCCAATCTGACCTCATTGAAACTGGATTGTACCTGCAAAAACCTTACTCCAAACAATGTCACATTCACAGATTTTGAGTAGACATAAATTTTGGGGGGACATGGGAAGTGTCATTAGTGGAAGGGAACACACTCCCAATGACTAAATGCAATCTAGGAGCTAAAGAGAGGGAGAGCATGGGGACTTCTTGAGAAGCATGGCCATTGGGATTTCAAGAGGTATGTTATCTGCTCTACAACTTTAAGTTTGCTTCCAATGACACCCACCCCTTATGTGAGCCTCAAGAGTAAAGTCAAATTTCTGAAACCACCAAAGGCTTCTGTGAAGTGCCTCAGGGACTGGAAAGAGATGATGGGTCCATGATTGAATACAGTGAGGTAGGAGCTCACAGCAGGAGCTCACAGCACCCCAAAGAAGGAATTACTATGAGCCAGACTGATTGTCGATCTCCATCTGAGATGGCAATGAAAACCAGGCGTCACCAGAAAGGCCTGGATACAGAGTCATCTGTGATGTGAGCGCATTCACTCAGTCAGCAACATTCACCAAATACCTGTCTTATGCCACATGGCCATGTTACCTGGGGATAAAATGTGGAACAAAAGGAGATGGTCCCTGCTCTTAGGAACTTTACTGTCGTCATCAAGGAAGAAGAGAATTTGAAGGACATTGCTGTTTGGATAGAAAAGAAACTGTGACTCAGAAAGATGAATAGAGAGCATATGGCTTTTTGATTTTAAGTGATTGACAGCACAACAAATGTTGACTGTCTCCATCATACCAGACACGGATTAGGTTCTGGAATTCAGAAGCTGTATTCTTTTCTTAAAATATTTCTTAAAATATCTATTGACATATGTCTTGTGTCACAGTATGTGATTAGTCCTTAAGAATGACCCATGAAGGATTTGAGAAAAATGTATCCTCAGGTTTTTTGGGGTGCAGTGTTCTATAGATGTCTGTTAGACCCATGAAGTCTAGGTCCTTGTTTAGAGCTTTCGTGTCCTTGCTTACTTGTCTTGTTAATCTGTCCATTGTTAAAAGTGTCGTACTGAAGTCTCCTATTATGTATGTATTTTGTCTAATATACATTTTCATAGATCACAATAGTTTCCTGATCTATTTTGGTTCCCCTTCATTTGATGCATATATGTTGATGAGTGTCATGTCTTCTTGCTGTATTGTCCCCTTAATCATAATGTAGTGGCTAGCTGTGTCTTTCATGACCTTTTTTGGTATGAAGTCTATTTTATCTGATATAAGAATAGCTTTTCCTGCCTTCTTTTTTGGTTCACTTGCTTTTAGGATTGTTTTCCATCCTTTTACTTTCAATCTATTTTTATCCTTTATAATTAGATGTGTTTCCCGGAGACAACAGAAGGTTCTGTTTTTTAATCCAGCCTGGAACTCTTTGTCTTTTTATTGATGAGCTTAAACCATTTACATTTAGAGTTAACACTGATACATTGGAACCTATATTTGCCATTTTGTTTGACTTTTCATGCTTTCATTCCTTGTTTTGATCTGTTCTTGCTCATCCATCTGTTGGTTTTACTTCTTGTAGTATTTTTTAGAGTAGGAGCTTCATCATGAAAAATTGTGACGTTTCTGTTTGTCTGAGAATGTCCTTATTCTTTCTTCATAGAGGAAGGAGAGCTTCACAGGGGAAAGTACTCTTGGTTGGCATTTTATGTGTTGGAGTTTGTTGAATATGTCCTGCTCTCTTCTTGCCTGTAGTGTTTCTTCGGAGAAGTCTAATGTTAGCCTGATTCTTCCCTCTTGTAATTCTCATTATTTTTCCTTGTCTTGGACTCTTGGTAGCTATACTATTATGTATCTTGCTGTATTTCTCCTTTCATCATGATAGTTTAGTGTTCTTCTCGCTCCTTGTATGTCTATTTTCATCTCCTTCTTCATATCAGGGAAGTTCTCCTCAATTATCTGTGAATATTTTCTCAATTCCTTGGCCTTTCTCCTCACCTTCTGGGAGACCTATAACTTTGATATTTCCTTTCCTCATGGTGTCAGATAGTTTGCGGAGTGTTTCTTCTTCCTTTTCCTTTTTACTTCTCTTTCCTTTTCTGCTTTTATTCTCTTTATTTCTTTGTCTTTGAGGGTGCTGATTCATTCTTCCATTTCATCTATTCTGTTTTCACTGCTTTTTGCAGAATTCTTTACCTCCTCCAGTAGTCGTTTAATCACCTGCATTCCTTTTATTTCCTTTTTTTCTAAAGTCTTGTTTTCATTCTTCAGTTCATTGATTATTTGTCTTATATAATTTTTTCCTTTTCATCTTCTTGATGTTTATTAATCATGATGATTCTAAAATCTCTGTTTGAGAGGCTGAGCAGTTCTTCTCTATTTTTGTTGACTTCTGTTGACTGATCTTTTTGTGGTAAAATTTTCCCCTGTGGGCTTGTTTGGGTACTTGTGTTTTTTCTTCTCCTCATCATTTGTTTCCTAATGCATTCTATACACTGAGACACTGTGTTGCTAGTATTGGCTGGCATTTCTTCTGGGTACTCCTTCTGGGGTGGTCAAGGACTGGTATTTAGACCAGGTCTAGGTCTAATGTGCCAGTCCTCCACAAGGGAGATGGTGTTATGAGTATAGTGGTGAGTTTGAGTGCTGTATCTGCTGTATCTGGTGACTCCCTCCCTCTGTGTTTTCACTGTTCTAAGGGGAGAGTGAGATTCCTAGTTTGTGATTGTGATTGTGTGGTCTCTCTGTTGCTTGATTTTGTCAGTGGGGGGCTTTGTGCTCCTGTTGGCAGTGGTTCCACCCCTGGCCTGGTTTCCAATTTGGATAAGGTCTATGTGCTAGTAGTGGCAGCTATGCCACTGCCCAACTTCTAGTTATGACCACGTGCTATGTGCTGCCTGTTCCTTCAGGGTATCTCTGCCTATTCCAGTGAGCTGCAGCCACACCCTGCCACCCTTCTAGCTTATGGCCAGGGGCTGAGTGCAGGCTGTCATGCCCTGCCTGGAACCCAAGGTCCTGGGGAGTGAAAGCACAGGGCTCCGTGTTCACAGCAGAGTCCCACCTGTTTCCACACCGGTGGCCATGCCCTGTCACTCTTCCAGTTAATGGCCAGGAGCTGAGTGCAGGCTGTGCCGCCTTGCTGGGCACCCAAGGTCCTAGCGCCCCATTCATGGCAGAGTCCTGCCTGTTTCAGCAGCAGAGGACTGCCCTGGCCAAGGTTAATGGTGGGTATCATATGCTGGCTGCCACTCCCTGCCTGGCTTCTACTATTAGAGAATCGCAGCTCAAGGTGGGAGCACTGCCACCCAGCCTTTAGCTGCATCAGGGGACCCAGTGTTCCTGCAGGCTGTGGCGAGGCCCCTGCCCTGCAAGAAGGTGGAAAAAGGGCTGAGTTTTATCCTTTCCACAGGTCTCACTCTATGGATCTTTAGTCGCCCTGCTCGCCTCCATGCAAATCAACCTGCTGACCTTTGTTTCTCCCTCCAGGGTTTTCAGATGTTTCAGCTTTTCTCATTTGCTCTCAGGTTTTTTCCTCCACCTTTTCTTTTCTTGGTCAAGTGTTTGTAGGTGGGGGAGGGGGACTGAGTCCCAGTCAGTATCTCCCTCTTGTTTCTTCTTTGTTTTCACCTTCCTCCTGCTTCCCCTGAGTTGCTATTCCTGTTCAAAACATCTGAGTCTTGGCTGGAGTTTGCTGCACTTTCTCCCTTATTGACTATATCTAAGTGAGAACTTAATTCCTGTGACTCTTCAGGGCATGTTGGTGACGGCATCTCATTTATTTTTTTTTTTTTAGTTGGAAACCTTTCCTACCATTTTGGGCTATGGTGAGAACAAGAGACAATCTATGAAAATTTTCTGGCAAACAGGAGGCATTATTATTATTATTACTCTTTTATTATTATTCTATTTTTCTGTTATTATTATTCTATCCCAGCAAACTACATAATCTCTGGGATCAATTTACGGTTACTTCTGACATTCTTACTTTTGCCTTTTGGATATCAGCTATGAATGTCTTGTAAATATAAACCTAGTGTCTTTGGAAAAATCCAATTAAGATTACACTGCTATTTAAGTACCACATGCTGATTTGAGCCACATACTAGATGGTTTCACCCATAGCAGGGGCAAAAGGGGCCAGATGGGGGGAGTGGCGGGGGGGGGAACAGAAGCAATTGTAATAAAGTAAAACTGAGAAATGATGAACTGTAAACCAGAGACATTTTACGGGGGTGGAGAGGGGAACAGGATCAAAACTGGGGTGGGAAGAGAGCACAGGATGATGGTGATGGCACATAGATGAATTGGTGATGGGAAGTCCACAGGGATTACAACTGAGATGAAAAAATGCACAAAATGAAGAATGATGTAAACAACAACAATAATAATAGAGATTACACTGCATAAAAGAGAGTTGCTGGAATCCAAAGCTGTATGGTATTAAATAAATCAACTACCATGAGCAGCTGGTGAGGTCACAAGCTTAAAATAACTGGGCAGAGCTAAACCAGACTAGCACAAGCAGACTTCTGAACTGGCACACAACACAAAAGGTAGTTCTCCTTATGCCCAAATATAGATGCTGACTCACCCAGTCTGGGTGAAACATTGGAGGAACAAAGTGATATCACCCAAGGAGGCAGGATGACATCAGTCTGCAAATGTTTCTCGTCTGTCTGGTTTTTGGCATTAGACCTTTTTTGGACTGTAATTTCTCATGATTTCCATCAGTTGCTCTTAAATGCTACCCTCCTTCAGAGAGGCACCATCAGCTCCTGTCTATCTTTAAATTTCCTGTATGTTAAAAATATTTTTCCCAGTCTGACACAGTATCTGATTTCCACCCTGCTAATTTTGTTGAAACTAGTCTCAAGAGAGCCGTAACCAGAGTCTAGATTCCTGGTCCTGTAAGTTCTTTCTCATTTCCTCCTTCCTGGAACTGTGCATAGAGCGTGACAATGCTGACATCTCCTCTGCCCTGTCCCTCTCATGCCTTTCTTCTCCTCCTCCTGTGGTTCTTTCAATTCTTCTGAAGCTCCTTTCTGACAATCCTCCTTCCCTCCTGTCTCTCCCACAACTTACCCTTAGATGATCTCCAAAGTCAGCGATTCTCCTAGCCTCTTCTCTGCCCACAACACCCTTGGTCAACCGTGTCTCCCGCCCTCTCCACTCTTGCTTCTGCAATGACTTTCTGGAAACCAAACCTGTTCCGGTCACTGCCTCAAACTAGAATCTTCTATGTTGTCTATTGCCCACAACACCCTTGGTCAACCTTGTCTCCTGCCCTCTCCACTCTTGCTTCTGCAATGACTTTCTGGAAACCAAACCTGTTCCGGTCACTGCCTCAAACTAGAATCTTCTATGTTGTCTATTGCACACACTTTAGGGGACTACCAAGTACTGCAGAACCTGGCTTCAGCAATCTTGTGAGTTTCATCTGCCCACTACAGAGCTTCTCTGCCCCAGCTGTTTTCCTCTCTCCCCTTTCTCTCCAGAAATCCTTCAGATCCCCCAAGATCCAATTCAGAAGTGACTTCCAGGAAGTCTTCCTCCCTGCCATCCTCATGGAATGATGGACTTGCTCAGTTTGACATGTTTTGTGTACTATTGGTCTAGATTTTACCACATTTTTGTTACTGTCTGATCTGCTCTTTTTTGTCCTTTCAGGTGGTGACTTCTTGAGAGCTGTGACACTACCTTTCTTGTTGACTAGTCCACAATACTTGTGGATAATTACATCCTCAAAAAATATTTCTCTGTTTCAACAAAAACCTTTTTTCTTTAAAAATCAGTGTGGTTTTTGTTTTTTGTTTGGCTTTGTTTTTCAAAAAGATTTTTTTTAAAGATTTATTTATTTATTTGTGCATACAGAATGGGGTTCATGCCAGAGGTGCAGGGCCGGTGACAGGATTCACCAGAGACAGAGTGGGGAGCAGAACAAGCAGATTGACGAAGTACACTGCTGAGGGGAGCAGCGGGCCAGTCAGGAGAGGTCAGCCGCGCCATGTGGATCACCTCCCTGGCGAGGGATCCAATTCATGTTGAAGTGGCTGTGGCTAGCCTCAGAGTGCTGCACTTTAACCCATTGTGCCACCAGGGAGGGCCTCAAAATTAAAAAAAAAAAAAAAGTATGTATAATATTATACAGGTTTTAGTTATATAGCCTTAAATTCAACAGCCATACATACTGGCCACCTCGAGCAGTTTCTACCCTCCATCATACCACAAACCTCTTTAACCTGACTTACTCATCTAGCCCTCTTCCCTTCTAGTAACCACTATTTTGCCCAATAATTACTGACCAAGAGCTTGTTTGTTCATTATTTATATTCCACCTGTGAGTGAAATAATACAGTGTTAACATCTCTAACTTATTTCACGATTAGTCTGATCCTTAGAACATTAACTAACTTAGTATAATACCCTCTCAGGCCACCTTTGCTGTAAATGGCGGGAGTAAATCTTTTTTCAAGATTTCATTTCCTTTTGAAATAGAAGAATAAATGGGAAAGGGAGAGAGAGGCAGGTGCTATGAATGTACAGTTCCTGTTCTGACTGAGCATGCAGCTGTGTGTGCATGGGGTGAGGCACACTCAAGGCCCTCATGCCATCACAGGGGTCTGACTGCACCTTCAAGTCCTGGCTGTACCTGGACTTCTCACCAGCCTGGGAGAGTACACTTTGTGGCAAGTAGCTCAGAAGGATCAAGCACTGCCAGACCACCACTTTGTTATATGGACATTTCTTCAGTAAGTAGGATGTTTCTGATTCACTCTTTTCCATGTGGACTGGAAAAATGCCCCCATGTTGCTTTCAAAGTAGAGGAGTCATCATCTTAATGACTTACCTGTCCTATACCATGCTCAGTAGAAATCCTGAAAAAAGAATGGTGCTTTTCAACTTCTAAGATAGGCCAATATGTCTTTTGAATCAACAGTTCTTGAGCGGCTGGCATGATCAGTCTGCTTCTTAGAATTCTAGCTTCCTACACTGTGTGTCTAAGAATAAACATCACCATCTCTCAGATAAATTACTTACTGGTTATTATTTAACAGAATTGCAACAATCAGTAAATTAACTAAAGCATGCAGCTAATCTACTAACTAAAATTACACTTGAAAATAATTTAGGTAGATTATTAACAATCGCTAACAGTGATGTTATAGCAAAACACAAAGCAATCTGACATATTATTGCTAAGGATGTGGAAAACACATTTTAAATCACTGGTGGCAGGAGTATCAATTGATGAAAGTTTTCACAGGAAGCCATTTCGCAATAGCTACTAAAATTATGGAAGCATTTACAGATGATTCATAGGTGATTCGCTGTAGCACTGTTTTGTAATAGTAAAAGATTTCAGTCTAAATAGCCATCAAACCTTCAATAGACAAACCCATAAGGAAATTGAGCAATATATATTCAGTAGAATATTATACAGTTATGGAAAAGATAGAACCGTGGTACTTGGGGCAAATTTAATAAGGCTAAATCTTGAATTCAGTGGAAGAATGTAAAGATTATCAGAGACAACAGAGGGGAGGTAGAGTAGTGGAAAGGGAGGGAGATAAAATATCAACACAGGCGGTTTAGTTGGAGATTGAGTTGAACATGTGCACATTTAGAACAAAAATGTAATCATAAACATTAAAATAAAATTTTTTTAAATAAATAGCCATTAATAAGGTACATGTGATGGAAACCTAAAAATGACCAAGAGAGCTCTATTGCAATATGGAATATCTAAACTCTGTGTGTGTGTGTGTGTGTGTGTGTGTGTGTGTGTGTACACACTATGGTGTGTTGACAAGCCACCAGTTCACCAAGTTCACTTTTATAAGTGTCGGCTGGATAGTAAGATGAGAAAGAAACAATGAAATCACAGCTGGAACATCGCTGGTTCATCAGTGCTGTGATCGATGAACTTCTTTGTTGAACTGGATAGTCATTTTCAATGCTGGAATATCTCCTCAATGTCTTGTTATATTCACAAAAAACCTTAAGGTTTAATTTGATTTATGAACATTGCCCCCATTATTTTCTTAAGATTGGAAAATTCCATCCTGATCTATATCCTTTGTGATTTCTAAGGTGGAAATATTCCTGGAATGTGCAGTTTCAGCCTCCAGAATGACGTCGCTGAATCCAGAGTTAGGAAGAGATGCATACCCTACATGCCCTTCACTATACAGTATGTCCACCCTACAGATACAGGAGCTGCAAATAATCTCAAGTGCAAATAACATTGCTGCAAAATGCAAGTGCAGTTGGAAGTGACCAGTGTTTAGTAATTATTACCTTTCACAATGTATTTAATTTTAAGTTTTTAAATATTTTTAAAGATTTATTTATTTATGCTTACAGAACTGGGATACAGGCCAGAGGTATAGTGGGTGAGAGGATTCACCAGAGACAGTGGAGAGCAGAACAGGCAGATTGACAAAGTACACTGCTGAGGGGAGCAGCGGGCGGGTCAGAAGAGGTCTGCCGTGCCATATGGGTCAGGTCCCTGGCCCAGGGATTGAACTCATGCTGCAGTGGCTTCAGAGAGCTTCATAATGCAATGCTTTATTTAATCTATTGAGCCACCAGGGAGAGCCCAGTTTTTAAAAATTTTTAAAAGTGGCTGTGTTCAATCACCAACTCACAGAATTCCTGAAAATTTAATGCCTGAGTCTCATGAGTCAGACTAAGCTGGCGTACCACCATTTATCAATGGGGCAGTGTCCCACCAGCAAATGAAACTCACTTTGATGAAGAAAATTCAGTGAAGGTCTGAGCAAGGCCAGGGGAACACAAAGAGATGCTGACTAAGCTGCGAATTGTACTGTAGCTGGGAGAACAGTATAGTATGGCAATGAGATCTTAATAAAGCTGCTTTTAAAAAGAAATACAAACCCCCAGGGATCAGCACAGTAGGATGCCTTTATCATCCCTATCATCGAGGGATGAGAAGAGGCAACACAGCGAATGATAAAGACACGAAGAGGGGCTCCCAACAAGAGTGCCCCATTGAGGGCCCAACGTGGTGACACAGAGGGTTACAGCACAGCACTAAGAAGCTAAAGCCACTTCAGCATGAGTTTGATTCATGCCCTGGAGGTGACTACATGGCCAGCTGCTCCCCTTAGCAGTGTACTTTGTCAGTCGCCTGTTCTGCTCCCCACTCTGTATCTGGTGAATCCTCTCACCGCCCCTGCACTTCTGGCCTGTACCCAGTTCTGCATGAATAAATAAATAAATAAATCTTAAAAAAAGAAAGAAAGAAAGAGTGCCCCATAGAAGCTCTGAGTCGAGGTAGGTGGAGCAAGGAACTAGCCCCAAAAGGTTACTGTCCTATTCTTCAATCTCATATGGATCACTGATGCTTCAGATTGACCAACCCCAACTGTCAGTGAGAGGGTCAGGGGACCTGAAGTATGATTTCATACAGGTCAACTCCCTAGACCTGGAGCAGACCCACAGGGCATGGGTACTGGATCTGAGGGCCAAAAAGGAGTAATGAATGTGTGTGCTCACCCTCACTCAAGTATTTGTAGTGAAGTGTCTGTATACAATGCTTCTGAAAGAAACACAGGAAGAGGGTTCACTGGCTGAATCCAGGGCAAGAAAAAGATGGAAGGACTGTTCAGTCTACAGCATTGTGTACCTTTTGAAGTCTGAACAGTGGAAAAACCTATTTCAAAAACATAACATTTGAATTTTTCCAAAATAAACCAAGAAACAAGTAAGCTGGTGGTAGTCATTTCATAAATACACTGACTCTTCTCTCCTGGGCACGCGGTGGGACTGCAGCTCCCGACCTGGGTTGAAGTCAGGTATAGTGGGGAAGAACCAGAGTCTAGGCTGCCTCCCCCGCTCCTGTCTCCTGGGCCGGGACCACCCAAATCCTGTGAGCCCGAGAGTGTGACTTAGCAGAGCCCTTCCTCCCACCACTGCACTAGCATGAACTCTGCGGGGAATAACTTGCTTTAAATGACAGAGATTAGGGGAAGGTTTGTTACCACAGCATCAACTAGTCTGTTCTCACTGATAGATGATGCAACAGAAGGACTCCTAGCTTTACTGTCCATATCAAGTGTGACTTTGAAGAATTGTCTATTTATCGCTAACGATATACATATCTGCACCCATGGAAATGTCATTGATATTAATGACAGCTTGACAAGTAATTAAAATTATGAATATTAGTAGTTAGCTTTACTTGGCAATTTGCATCAAAACCTCAAAAACACTAGACACTTGTACTCCTAGGAATTAATCCTAATGAAATAATTAGAAATAATGGCTACATTTTATTAAATAGTTATTATACAGCAGGTGGTAAGTGCTTTGCATAAATTAATTTAGAATGTTTATAGCAATCCTACAGTGTATGACCTATTGTGATTATTACCTAGTGTTATTATACTTTTTTAAAAAAAGATTTTATTTATTTATGCATACAGAACTGGGGTATAGACAAGAGGTGCAGGGGCGGTGAGAGGCTTCACCAGAAACAGAGTGGGAAGCAGAACAGGCAGATTGACAAAGTACACTGCTGAGGGGAGCAGCGGGCAGGTCAGGAAATATCTGCTGGGCCATGTGGATCACCTCACGGCAGGGATTGAACTCGCACTGAAGCAGCCATAGCTTGGCTAGGCTTTGCAGTGCAGCACTCCAACCGCTGCACCACCAGGGAGGGCCCTGTTATTATACTTTTACACAGGAGATAGAAGCATAGAGAAGTTGAACAAATTCTCAAAAATGAAGCTTTAGGGTCTCTGTGGTGGTGCAGTGGTTAAGCCTCAGCATTATCAGGCTATCACCAATAACTGTGGCCTGAGTTCGATCCCTGGCTAGGGAGGTGACTCACATGACACAGAAGATCTCTTCTGTCTTGTCCGCTGCTCTCCTCAGCAGTTCTTTTAGTAGATCTGCCTGTTCTGCTCCCCTCTCTGTCTCTGGTGAACCCTCTCACCCCTGCATCTCTGGCCTATACCCCAGTTCTTGTATGCATAGTCTTTTTTTTTTTTTTTTAAAGTGAAGCCTTAAACAGATTTTAATCCATCAGCTTAATTTCAGACTTTGTGCTTTCAGGTGCTAGAACAGACTGCCACTTCCTTTTTAATTTTCTTCTTTATTGCTTTCTTGATCTAAATATTTCTTTTATTTTAAAAGATTTATTTATTGATGCATACAAGAACTGGGGTGTAGGCCAGAGGTGTGGAGGGTGAGAGGATTCACCAGAGACAAAGTGGGGAGCAGAACAGGTGGATCTACTGAAATACACAGCTGAGGGGAGCAGTGTGTGAGCCAGGAGAGGTCTGCTTCGACATGTGGGTCACCTCCCTGGCTGGGGATGGAACTCGTGCTGCGGTGGTTGTGGGTAGCTTCATAGTGCTGAGACTTTAATAAATTCTTGTGCCACCAGGGAGGACCCAATTAATCATTTCTTAATGATCAAATGTATTGCCTTTTTCTAGTAATCTTTTTATTCCCACTTTATTGAGGAGTAACTGACAGATGTAGTTGTGTCTGTTGAACGTCTGCAATGTGGAATGATCACCAAGATCAAGTTAATCAACACCATCTGTCACCTCACAAGGTGAACTGCTGAGGGTGGCAGGAGCAGCACAATGAGAATGGTGGAAACAAATGACCCTACATCGTGGGTGAGCTGGGAGATAACACCTGAAGGCGGGGGGGAAGTCCTGTGCTTCCAAAACACCAACAATGATGTCAACCAATGTTTGAAAAAGATCTGCTCTCAGCAACTCTCAAGCGCTTAGTACATTAGGGTTCAAGACAGTCACCAGGCAGAACATGAGCTCCTCAGAATGCAGTCTTCATAAAACTGAAAGTTTGCACCCATTGGCTTGTATCTCCCCCTCCCCTCCCTCACCCTGCTTCCCTAGCAACCACCATTCTGTTCTGTTCCCATGAAACTGCTTTTGGTTTTAGATTCAGCGTTAAGTAAAACCACATCTACTCTCTTCATGGATGGAAATCATCGCTTGGTGGTGGGGCTGTGTGCTAGGGAGTCACCCACAGGGGTCGCCAGCTACAAATCACAGACGTACCTGAAAAGGTGTTTGCAATATATTGAAGGAGAGTAATTTTCAGGGAAAGCCTACATGTACTGACAGCCATCTAGAAAGCCATGTCTGGGAGTCCGCACATCCACACGCCCAGGTATCTACCCAATGTTCAGTAAGAATATGGATACATTCTGTATTGAGTGGAGCCCGCTCAGTTTACAAGGATCCTAAAACGGGAGTTTGCATGCAGTGACTTTATTTTGGTAAGGGACTGTGCTCCCAGCCTCCAAAGCCTCAGGGCAGAAAGCCAGAGTAAGGGGAGCGGAAGGTGTGTGAGCTGTCAGTAATGGGAATGAAAATGGTGAAATGATAGGCTGAGCTACGGGGCACCAGAGGTGTGTCTGGCACACTGCAAGTATAGTTAAGGAGTTTCAGGTCATGAAATAAGTTGGGACTCTTGAGAACTGGAATGGCTAAGACCCAAGAGGTGTAATTATTGTAGCAGCAAAGGCCAAGGGAGGCTCTGGAACTTCTCCAGCCAGCTAAGACAGCACATCAAGAACCATATCCCATGTCAGAAGCACAAGAATACAGGGGTGTTGGGTCCCACTTAATTACCATTTTGGCACCTGCAAAAACCAAAGGTAGATGATCGTGTGCTACCTGGATTGAGAAAGCTGCCAGCTGGTTGTGGGGTGTGCACCGGAGCAGATCCACGTGTGGAACCCACCTGAAATCACACTCCATCGTGTCTCCTACTCAGTCAGTTCTTCCTATTTTCTCCTATCGATGACTATTAAAGAAACAACAGACTGCCAATTGTTACGAAAGCCTCCTCAAGGCAGCCTTCTGCCCGAAGACACTCAGCAACCAATCACAGAAAGACCAATGAATTTAATGACCAGTCCACAAGTTTTCACGTGGCCCAGGCTAGCACCACTTCCCTGCCGGACCCTTCCAAAGTTCTCGAGTCCCCAGCTGCCTTGATGGGACACACTCTGGGATCACCCTTTGGCTAGGGGCGAGGTCGGAACCTGCTCTCCAATGCTTCCATGATTGCATTGCAGCCTGTTTGTGTCTGTCAACAACAACCTTGGAAAGGAAGGATGTGGTTCTAGGTCTGGTAGATAAATTATTTTCCTTATCAATCAATAAAAAAGGATCAAACGTAAGTTTAATTCACATGGAAGGACAACGGTGTATCTTTACACCACTGCCCCAAAATGTAGGTGAATGTCCCTGTCCTGCATAGGGGCCTGGACTATCTGGACAGCTATGAAAACTGGGTCACCATTTTGAGCTTACATGTTAATAGGCAAGGTATGGCAGGCAGGTACTCTAGATGCCTTGATAAGACATAAGTAACCCAGAGGATAAGAAACAGCCTAACAACATCTGAGGCCTACTGGCTTAGTGCAGGTCACTCAGGAGATCCCCTCAAAGTGAAAGGTAGGTGATTGGATCATTTACTTCCTACCTGTAAGCAGCACACTACATGTCAGGCTGCTGGGTTTGGTTGGGAGAAAATTCCACCCCAAAGTACATAGCTCCCTTCCATTTCTAAAGTGATTCAGAAGGTGGCCAGCTTTGGAGAAGGTACTGTAGCAATTCCCGGTCTCAAGACAGCCTTGATACTTGGTCATAGAACCCAGGAGCCCACGGGTGGGCAGGGTCCTCTGAAAGAAAACATGCTCATAAGTTCTTCAACCAGTCCGCTAGAAAGTGCTCATCACAAACCTCTAGGCTTCTCTAAGCAAAGCTGTGCCACGTGCTGGCAAGAACGCTCCATTGCATAAAGGCAGCTCTGGTAGCTAGGGGTCAGGACATTGTCTGAGGACCTCAGACTGGCCCATCAAGTGGTCCTGTGCCACAACAGCCTCAAGTGGGATGCCCTAAAATTCCCAAGGGCAAGTGGGGTAGGCCCAGCAGCAATGTACTGCAGCGAGAAGCAGGCCCCTAGAGATGCCTGAGCAGGTGCAGATGCACCAATAACTTCCTGATGGATGAGCCGCGCCCCCGACAGCCCTTGCCAACCTGCCCTTACACTGGCCAACATGCCCCCTTGGGTCACACTGCAGCCTTGAGGTGGCCTCCCCACATCCAGCTAGCACAGGAAGGAAAATCCGAGCTCGCTGCACAGATGGGTCAGTCTGAAGATGCAGTAAAAGTGATAATAGACTGCTGCCCACAGAAAAAACCATTGGTGAAGGTAAATCCTTCCAACAGGCAGGCCACTACAGGAAACATTGTTAAATCATCTTTGTATACATTCACATATTCACTTTTTTTCAAGAGTTATTTATTTATGCATACAAGAACTGGCCAGAAGTGCCAGTACAGGCCAGAAGTGTGGGGGTAGGGGGGAGAGGATTCACCAGAGACAGAGTGGGGAACAGAACAGGCTGATTGACTGCAATACACCGCTGAGGGGAGCAGCGGATGAAACAGGAAAGGTCTCCCTCGCCATGTGGTCACCTCTAGGGCAGGGGTCAAACTCATGCTGAAGTGGCTTTAGCTTCTTAATGCTGTGCTTTACCCTGCTGCACCACCAGGAAGGGCCCCAAATGTTCACTTTTAAGGGCATGTTATCCTATTCACACAATTGAAACAGGGCTTTTTTAAAAAAGGTATCATTTATTTAAATAACCTGGATTTAAATAACACCATTAGTAATGATGTCTTGCCAGTTACTATTAGCATGCTAGTAAGACAGAACGAACAGAAGGGGAATACTTCCAAGGCCATAGGTAGAGCATGCACTAGGTTTTTTGAGATTTCTGTGATGATGGGCCCAGCAATGAGGTTCTTGGAAAGACCTGGCAAACTAACAAGCAGCCAAACTGTAATGGCTCAAGGAAACAGGGTTACAGAACCAGTCAAATGCGGCTATGCTTCAAGGGTTTGCCGTTGACCAGGTGTACAGCTTTGGGAAAGTGATGTACTGCGTCAGGGGCGATTTTTGACTGGGCTGCCAAGCACAGTTGTGCAGTGAATGCTCTGTACAAAGGCACCTAGTAGAGGAGGAGCAGACAGCATGCACCAGAGAGAAGTTTCTGTTTTTAGCCTGCACAAGACAAGTAGCCACCTCTAAACTACCTCAGGCCTGGCCATTGTCAGAATTGAAATAAGATCACATCTATAGAGCACGCTGTAAGTTGGAGTGAATGGTAGCTGCTGCTGTATCCCATTATCACCACGTCAAGCCTAAGCTAAAAGTGGCAGGCAGCACCCAAGCCCTGTAAGACAAACATGCTCCCAACAGGCTTTAAATGAGTTCCAGAGGGCTGGGGCCCATTTTACCTGTGGATGTTCCCTACCACTTAAACACGTGTTAAATAACTGAGTAAATAACTGAATGAATGAAAGGATTATCTTTTTTTTTTTTTAACAAAAAACAGCGACAAAAGCTTTTTCAGCAGTCATTTACATAATTGTATATTTTCAGAGGTTCAACTTCCCTCTTCCACATGTGCACAGGCCTCAGACACCCGCCACCACAGCTCCGGTGCCAATGTTCTAGTCCTTTCCTTCCTCTGTCCTTCCCCTTATCCTCTCCTCTGGTCACCAGTATGTTTTTCAAATTGTCTAGGAATTATTCTTCTGCTTGCAGTCCTTCTCAAGTTGTGAAACCAACTCTGGTTTCAGGTTGCCAGTTCTCAGACTGAATTGCTATCTCTTTCTCAAAAGACTTACAGAATGAATATAGGTTGATGCTGACAAAGTGTTGCTTCACCTACCTTAAATTTTTACCCAGAATCCTTAGAGGGGAACCTAACAAATGACAACCCCATAGATTCTCCAAGCTTATCTCTGTCTTGTTCACCACCAGATTCTCAAACTCTTTCCTTCAGGCAGTAGATGTGAGACTCAACCACCCGTTTATGTCACACTGACCTCCCTGCAGTCAGATTGTGCGGTGTTTTTCAGACTGTTCAGAATGAGTCTGGTTCTTTACATCAAGCTGGACTCTACATTCGGGGAGGGCAACCACTAGGACAGGGGCAGGCTGCTGGTCTGCGGTAGAAGACCCCTCTCCTGCCCCTGTCCAGGCCCCTTTCTCCCTACTCAGTGTGCCATGGAGACTCAAATCTCACCACGTGAGGGACACGGAAACCAAGTCTTCCCAGAACAAAACTCTCAGTGCCATGCAGCCAAGTATGGTTATGGTTCAGCATGTGGAATTTTCCTGCAGTTGCCTCTGTTACATGAGTGGTCTGAAGTGGCTCTGAACATGGTTCCGTTGTCATGGGAGACATGGCTGCTTCTCTGGGTCATTTCTTCTCTTCAAGCTCAGCTCCTCCCTCTCCCACTGCCTGAAGCTCCCCTCTCCCTCCAGCTCAGACCTCATTAACTTGTCAGAATTACATTTCACTCCTTGTGCAGGTAGCTTTAGACACCAGGAGAACCTCAAATCCACAAGTAACAGCAGAAAGGAGCCATAGCAAACTTTTCCACAGAGGTGCCTTGATGGAAAGGTGAGGAGGACCTTTGTTTTTCCTCAGAACCCCGGTCTCTCTTGCTAAACTGGCCTTCCATGCAACTCAGACATAGCTGAAGAGCTGTTTCAGGGATTTCTCTAGTTGCTACTAATATGTCTCGTCGTCTCTCAGACTGGGTCTCTCTCTGGCTTTAGCTGCCTGTTTCAAGGCTGATGTTAGAATACACTACTTTTACAATCATTTTTATATTCAATAACTTTAATGAAAAACACATACTGTGTTCTTATTTCTCTGTAAGAGTAGAATTAGACATGATTATATTAAAGCCCTCACAGAAAAGTTTTTGGCTATTTTAAAGAGAATATCTCTGCAAATACAGAGCAAAAATCTTTTCTAGGTAAGTAAAATCACATTAGCTGGATTTAACCTCATAGTAAAATGGTTAAAGGAAGGGAAAAAAATGCATTCTGCATAATTGCATTTTGGCAACTGGCATTGTAAGATTACAAAGGATTTGAGGAGAGGATGATAAAGGTTTTGATAAGGCTTTCCATTTGTGGTCCTAATAAAAGAGTTGATACCTAGCCTCTGTTCCTGATATCAGCAATTCTAGGTCCCTTGAAGTTTAAAAGGCTGAGCAAGATCTCCTATATTTCCAGATTCTTCCTAGTGGTTATCCAATTCTCTTGCTGAGATAGCTCCAGTTAACACCTCAAACTCTGTTTCTCAGAGAACTGAGAAAACAACACAAAGAGGCCTGTAAGGGAAGGTTGAGAACCTGACCTAATGCCAGGTTGGCTCTACCACTGGGTCCCTGTGTGACACTGGGCGAGCTGCTTAGACTCTCTGATCTTCGTTCTTCTGCCTGTCTAATGGGAGTAGTAACAGAATGTATTTCAAGGGTATGTATAGTAAATATCTATATCCCAGACTGTAAAACTGATACCCAACATTGTTAAAATATCAAGACATGAAATTTAACTAAAATATTTAAAAGCTTAAAAAGAAAGGAAATAAGAAAAACAAAATATTATGATAATTTTAAAATTGAATTTTCTGTTTTCAACATAAAATATTAAATTTTAAAGGAAAAATAATACTCAAGAGGATACTTTAAAAAATGGATTATATGGCACAGCTGGTTAAAGCACAGCACTAAGAAGCTAAAGCCACTTTTGCATGAGCTCTATCCTAGTCTGCGCTGGGAGGTGACCACATGGCGCCGCAGACCTCTCCTGACCCACCCGCTGCTCCCCTCAGCAGTGTACTTAGTCAGTCGACAGTCGGTCTGTTCTGCTCCCCACTCTGTCTTTGGTGAATCCTCTTACTGCCCCTGCCCCTCTGACCTGTACCCCAGCTCCGAATGAATAAATAAATCTTTTTTTTTAAATAAATGGATTATAGGGCCCTCCTTGGTGGCGCAGGGGGTTAAAGCACAGCATTAAGAAGCTAAAGCCACTTCCGCATGAGTTCGATCCCCACCTGCCCTGGAGGAGATCCACATGACAATGAGGCAGACCTCTCCTGACCGGCCTGCTGCTCCCCTCAGCAGTGTACTTCGCCAGTCTGCCTCTTCTGCTCCCCGCACTGTCTCTGGTGAATCCTCTCACCCTCTGCATCTCTAGCCTGTACCCCAGTTCCATATGAATAAATAAATAAATCTTTAAAAAATAAATAAGTAAAAATTAAAAAAAAAATGGATTATAGGGCCCTCCCTGGTGGCACAAGGGGTTAAGACACAGCACTATGAAGCTATCTGCATCCACTACAGCAAGAGTTAAATTCCCACCCACATGGCACAGCAGACCTCTCCTGTCTCACCTGCTGCTCCCATAAGCAGTGTATTTCAGTATATCTGCCTGTTCGGCTCCCCACTCTGTCTTTGGTGAATCCTCTCACCACCCTCCACCACCTCCACATTTCTAGACTACCCTCCAATTCTTGTATGCATAAATAATGAATCTTTAAAAAAAATGGATTATAAATCCACTTTCAATGTGTTTTGAAGTGTATGAAGTGATCTAAATGTAAAAATAATAGGTACTATGATTCTATTTTTTATTGAAGCAATATGTATACAAAAAAGTTTGGACTGATAGACACCAAAATGCTCACGGTGGCTATTTTTGAATGATGAAGTGGTTTCTTCTTTTTTAAAATCTGGATCTTCTATCATTTCTTGGCCTTTTGGATAAGATCAAGTGAAGGATCAGCTCTTATCAGTTTGATGTCTGATTCATCCTCTATTCATGGATGTTTGTACTACATGGACTTTGGAAGCCAGCAACTGGGATCAGAGCCTTCTCTGTCTACTCCACCCACCCCTTTGTACCCTAGAGACTCCAGGAAACTGGCAGGTTCTGGGGGGAAGGAGGTCTAACCAAAGTTGGTCTTTTCCCCCGACTTGGGCTGACAGCCATTAAATAACATTTCTTTTAAATCTGGATCTCCTAAGTGATCTCAAATGATATTCACCTCTACACCAAAAATATAAATATAGTTTTATGGTTGTGAATTCTTTCTGTGGGAATGTCTAAGGAAAATGGAGAACTATATTGAATTTCTCTCATTAAAAATAATCACAACTTCCATAAAGCTCAACCTTAGTAAGGAAGTTTATCCCACTTTCTTAGACTTAAGGCACTGACAGGCCTTTAAACAATCTTGAATATATCAGCATACTTTTTTTTTTTGGCATGGAAAAATGTTCAGCTGTATTAGAAATTGTAAAAGCTAACAAGCACTGAATATATTATATTAGAGAATAACAGAAATAAGAATGATTAAGTTTTTTCTTTTTTTTTTGCTGAAGTGACTTTTGTTTCTTTTTCTTTTTCTTTTTTTATTTTACAACAGTTTATTTTTACATCATTTTGTACATTTTTTTTCCCATCTCAATTGTAATCCCCGTGGTTTTCCCATCACCAAGTCACCCGTGTACCAAAAAATATGAAACGCTTCTCGAATTTGCATGTCATCCTTGCACAGGGGCCATGCTAATCTTTTCTGTATCGTTCCAATTTTAGTATATGTGCTGCCGAAGTGAGCACTATATCAGGATATTTTATCACTTACCCTCACTTCTATTTTACATTAGTTGTAGTTAACAAGATTAATGTTGGTTTATTTCATATAATCAAACAACTCAATTGAGAACTAAATAGATGTCTGTGAAAAAATTTACAGATACTCTGTAATAATTTTAACTAAAATTTCTTCAACCTAGCAAATAACAGAAGTGAAAAATTGTAAGATACTATTTATCAGGCAAATACTATTTGTCAGGCAAAGGAACGGCCACATTTTCCAAGGAAATATATTTTCCAAGAGCCAGAGAGAAAAGTTAACTATGCCTCTCCAGACTTCCTATCATTAGGGAGGTTTGTAATGGCTCCTGATTTTCCCTTCTTCACATGTGACTGCTTTTTTTCTCAAAATCAGTGTAACTTTTTTCCAGATTCATCTGTGACTGTGTGTTACTTCTTTTGATTTCCTTTTAAAGTGTTCAACACTCTTAAGTCAAATTCTTGTTTGAAAATAGCAACTGCTACTGTATTCCTTCTCTTTTTTTAGGCACAATGGAGATTCTCTTTCTCATAAAAGAACCATAAGCCTAAAAGCCACCATGAATCAGTACTTTGGAAACTGACAAATCAATACATTTAAAATTTCAGGGAATATTTCAGATTTGAGGGAAGACACTCAGTTTTTGTTCTCCCATTGAATAAAAAAAAACCAATTTCTGTCTTCTAATTCGTCAGCTGTTCACCAATTCATACCTCTTTTGACCCCTGGAAACTTACTATAACCTTGCAGACTCTCTGAGGCCCTTTCTCCAGCCAGCCTTTTCTCTTTGTCCCTCCCAGGAATTCTTCAGTGAATGCTTGAAACTTTCTACCTAGTTTCCCTTGAATGTGTCCTCAGATTTTAGGGGGAAAAAAAAGACTTGTGAAAAGAGAACAACTCAGTTTTCCAGAGCGAGTAAAACTTTTCCTCACCCACCACAGAAACCTCACAGTAGTTTTTTTTCCCCTAGAGCTAAATGATGGTGGGCAAAGGAGGTTTTTTTTTTTTAATTTAAAAAACATTGACTAAAAGGTATAAAAGGTGTTCAGAAAACTCATAAAACTCATAAAACTAGGCATTTTTTAAAAATATAAGTGAAGCCTTTTTCCTTTTATAATCTGATTTGTCTACTTACCGAAAGTCTCAATGTGGCTTTCTATTCCAAATCTTACAGCATGAAGACATTTTATTAGCCAGTGATAATAAGTTAGAAAAGAATTTTACAAACAAAAAAAAGAAAGAAAAGCATTTTACTCAAGAAAACAGACAACCTTTCATTCCATGCAAAGAGTTAGGTTTTAGAAAATGATGAAATGGATCTTAGATTAAAGTATTAGGCTTCTTCATTCTATATAAAGAATGTACTGGATTTTTCTGGAAGGCTGAGAGTTTTTCAAATTCCTTCTCATATGCTATTCCCCTTAAATTTATGAACACTGGGGCTCTCCCTGGTGCCGCAACAGATTAAAGCATAGCACTATGAAGCTATCGGCAGCCAAAAGAGCTGATAAGCCAAAGAGAGCAGATAATCAAAGGAGGATCTCAGATATCTGTCAGATAATCACACTAATGGAGGTATAATTATAACCTCAGGTACATGTTCTGAAGAAAAGGACACAACTCACAAGTCCTTGTAATAGTAACCACTCCTGGATTAGAGGGACAGAGGGCTTATCTGAGGAAACCATCAGCTTATCAAGAAATATATGTATATGTAGACTATATGTATAGATCAAGATTTAATTACCTTTCAAATTAACATTGTGAAAATCCAAACAGCAAAGTTATCAATTCTTAAAGCAAACTGAAAAAAATTTCATGTTGGTCTTTTTCCCCAGAAAAGTATTCTTTCTATTGTGATAAGAAATGCTTATCATCTCTCATCTAACAGCACAGAATTTACAGGTTATTTTTCTGGCTAAATTTCTACAGGTTACCTATGTGAGAAAAAAGAGTGAAGAAAAAAACCCAGCTTCTTTTTTTTATTACTACCATTTTGCCTCTTTGTCAAATGAATTATCCTCTTGAAATCAAAGATGTTTCAGGTATTCTTACTTGCAAATTTATTCTATAAATAGTGTTATTATAGAATCACATTTTATTCTCATTTGCCCCTCTTGCAAATCTATAACTATAGGTCAAATTATGTCATTAAATGGACCACATTAGATCATTTTTATTTCTAATTATTACTTTACTATCTACTTTAAATCACTGTAAAGAAGGTATTTCTTAAATCGTAATTTTACTAAAACTCCAAATACATTTGGTTGCTTTTATCTATTTTTATTTTAAATGTGTATACTTGTTACAAAGTAAATACATGTATAACAGGAAAAGTAAGAAGTCCAGTACAAAAATACAGTGAGAAATTACCAGCCCTAAGCCAGAGATAATTACCACTAATATTTTGTTGTATACCTACATATCATATAGATCACTCACCATATCTTCTTAGAATTTTCATGAGGTGGTTGTGGAAGCAAAGGTGATATCACTTAACCATTCAACTATAATTAATGATTCATTTCTATTCAAATATAAAATTATGTAAAAACTTATTGAGCAGTTACTGGGTGCTTATTACTATAGCTAAATTAGTAATATTGCTGCCACATTAAGTAATATTGCCACCAATTAGGATAGTTTATATTAACTTATTTATTTCACCCTAAATTTCTCTTATCTTTTATTTAGTGATATTTTTCTTTAATAAAATTCATCTCTTTGCTAACAATCTATCTCTAGGAATCTAATTTTATAATCTGGCATTTTACCAAACACCATTTCTGTGTCATTAATAAACCTGAGATGACATCACCAAAATGCAATAGAGGAGGTTCCTTACTTTAGTGCAAAGATGAACAACTCACAGAATAAGACAACACTCAGAGAATCTCACAATATGGGACAAGACAGAAGAACTCCCTGCATCTAAAGAGAACAGAGGGGATTCTACAGAGATTCACACATTGGTGTGAGACAGTAAGTAAAGAGAAACATGAGGAAGGAACAATCTGGGATGGATGACAAAAAAAAAAAAATGGCAGGGATACCCACACAGAAGCTCAGGGAAGGAGAGGAGAGACTGTGGAGGCACAGGCCATCTTGGGATATTGGGACAGGTAAAGCTTGTAGAGGAGGACTGGTGTTCTCCATACAGGCCAGGACCTAGGCCAATAGGCAAGAGCAAAATGACTATAAAGTATACTTCCTTCCCCCTTCTGCTCCTGAATCTGTACCGACTGATACAGTGAAATGCACTGACAGGTGATAGATTACTTAGTCTCAGAACTAGTACCTCAGATGGAAGTAGCATCAGCAGTACCAAAAATACGAACTAGAAACACCTCACCCACCCCCCACCACACCCCCAGAGCATGCCAGTGGCTAGCCCCCTCCATATCCCTCCACAGCTACACTGATAGAGCAACTGCTAATACTGACCACAGTACCTACGGGAATCAGCTGAAACCAAATGTAATGGGACAAAATAAAATAAAGCCACAGCACCACCTGCTGGAATGTTAAGAGATAAGCAGTCCAGCTCTATAAATAATTTGCTGAACTAGGTTTTTTTTTTTTAAAGAAAACAGGGAAATTTAAAATTTTTTTCTTACAGTTGTTTTTTATTTTTATACAATAGTTGATTTCTCAGCTTGTGTATAGTCACCACAAATTCCTCATCAACACAGCACCCATGAAGCATCACCTTAGTCCCTTGTGCTCGTCAAAAGAGGGAAATTTAAAGTGGCATAATGGGCAGACAAAAATATAACACATGACAACCTGAGATCTCAATGGAAGGAGCTATCACAAGGAGAGAATAAACTCCAGAACTCACCAGAAAATACATGGAAGGTTATATCTCCTTATCAGATAGAGTTCAAATTGCTATAATGAAGGAACTCAAAGAGATTTGCAAAAACTTAGAAAAGCAAGTCAAATGATTCAAGAGAATCCATAAATGCTAATCAAAGAGATACAAAAAAAGAACTTAGAAAAATAAATGAATGATCTTGGAAGTAAATGAGTAGAAGGTAGAAATTGAAACTTTAAATAAAAATATTAGAGATTCAGGATGTGAAGGAGTCAATAAATGAGCTCAAGAATGCTTTAGAACATTGTAGAAACAGAATAGGCTAAATGGATATGACAGTAAGACTGAAGATAGTAACCTATAAATACTCAGGTGGTGAAAGAAGGGGGAGAAGTAAGAGGGGACAAATGAATAAACAGGACAAGAGCTATTCAGCTACATTAGGAAAGTAAGATAATGGTTCCCCTAGAAGAGAAGGCTATAGAAAAGGGAATGAAGTATTTATTCAAAGAAACAATAGCTAAAAACTTCCCAAACCTAATGAAGGAACTGAATATACAGGTCCTTGAAGCTAACTTACACAATGCACATAGTAGTGCAATTATTAAGAATTCAAGACAAAAAAAGGTATTGAAGGAGGCAGATGTAAAAAAGCATGTAATTTTTATGAGACATCAGCTATTTTACCACAAACTCGGCAGACTGGGAGAAAGAGCAAAGACATACTAACAGAAAAGCTACCAGCTAAGAACCCTATACATTATAAGACTCTCTCAGATGAGGCAGGAATAACGAACTTCCCAAACAGAAGCTGATGAAGTTTACAATCACTAGATCTTCACATGAAACATTGAAAGGGGCTCTGCTAATTAAATATTTGTTTTTATTCACATAAAATTGAACAAGAAGATAAATAGAAATAGAAAACTAAAAACAAAATGACAGTAACAAGTCTTTATATATCAACACTTACCTTAAAGGTAAATGGACTGAATTCACCAATGCAAAGACACAAAATATCAGCAGGATCAAATGTAAAATTATGTGCTATTGAGAAGACTTACTTTATAAGCTATGAAGACCAAATGCATCAATGTAAATTGAAAGGAGGAAAAATGGTACTTCAAGTCAACAGAAATTTTTAAAAGTCAGAAACTATTATATCAGATAAAATACAAGATGAACATTATGTAATAAAAGGGGTTCAATATAATAAAGTTATTGATTAATAACTATTAGTGAATATGCACCCAATATAGAACCCCTGATACTGACCTAAAGGGGAACAATGAAAGTGACACAATTAAAGGTAATGGATTTTAACATCCAATTTACAGGAATAGGCAGATCCTCCAGATAGAAAATCAATGGGAAATAATAGTTTTAAATGAAAATTAGATTAGAAGGACTTAGTAACTAATATTTATAGAACATTCCACTACAAAACAACAAAATATACATTCTTTTCAAGCACTCGTAGAACATTCTCAAAGATAGATCATATGTTGAGAAACAAAACAAGTCTCAATAAATTTACAGATATTGAAATCATACCAAGTATTTTTTCAGGTAATGGTATGAAACTGGGTATCAACCAAAAGAAGAATTCGAGTAGAAAACCACAAATCTGTGGAGCATACATAAATAACATACTAAAAGACATTGACTGAGTCAATGAGGAATACAAATGCATAATCAAAAAATACCTGGAGATTAATGAAAATTAAGACATGATACACCAGAAACTATGGGATACAGCAAAAGCAATATAATTCTACCTGAGAAAACAAGAAGAACCAGAGGTTAAAAATCTAAATTTACTTCTTAAAGAACCAGAAAAGGAAGAGACAAAGCCAAAAGTCAGTGGGTAGGAAAAAATAATAAAAATTAGGTCAGACATTAATGAAACAAATCAAAACAACAATTCAGAATATCAACAATACCACAAATTGATTCTTTGCAAAGATTAGCATTATAGACAAAATGTAGACAGGATCACAAAGAGAGCACAAATAAAATCAGCAATGAAAGAGAAGTTACAGCAGATATCACAGATATACAAAGAATCAAAGAGAGTACTAAAAACAATTATAAGGCAACAATTGGATAGTCTAGAAGAAATGAACAAATTCTTAGAAACATACATCATTCCAGGACCAATAATGGAAGAATCAGAAACCCTGAACAGATCCTCACATGTAACAAAATTGAAAAAAGTAATCAAAAGTCTCCCAGAAAACAAAAGCCCAGGACCAGATGGTGAATTTCTCCAAAGACTTTTTTTTTTAAGATTTATTTATTTATGCATACAAGAAATAGGGTATAGACCAGAGGTGTGGGGGAGGAGAGGATTCACCAGAGACAGAGGGGAGAGCAGAACAGGCAGATGTACTGAAATACATTGCTGAGGGAAGCAGTGGGCAAGACAAGAGAGGTTTGCAGCACCGTGTTGGTTTCTCCCTGGCTGGGGATTGAACTCATGTTGCAGTCAGTGGCTCACGATAGCTTGAGAGTGCTATCTTTAATCCCTGCACCACTAGGGATGCCTGAATTCTTCCAAAGTTTTAAAGAATCAGTACCTATCCTTCTCAAATTCTTCTAAAAAGCTGAAAAGGAGAGAAAACTTCTAAACATATCCATGAAGCCAATATTACTCATTTCAAAACCATACAAGCAACACAAAAAAGAGAACTATAGACCAATATCTCTGATGAAGATAGATGTGAGAATTCTCAACAAAATACTAACAAATCAAATTCATTAAAAGAAGCATAAACCATGATCAAGTAGATTTTATTCCAAGGGAGCAAGGGTGGTTCAAGTGAATCAATGTGATAATCCACATCAACAAGAGGAGGACAAAGATCATAAGATCATCTCAATAGATGCACAAAGAACATTTGACAAGATTCAATGTCCTTAGATGATAAAACCTTCACAAGTAGGTATAGAAGGAAAATGTCAACATAATAAAAACTATTTGTGACACATCCACACTGATGATGAAAAACTGAACACAGTACTAAGATCAGGAATAAGAGTATGACATCAGAAATAAGAATAAGATTCTACCACTACTATTCAATATAGTGACCACTACTATTCAATATAGTGTTGAAAGTCTTGGCAAGAGCAATTAAAAAATGGAAATGATATAAAAGGTATCTAAATTGGAAATGATGCAGCAAAACTATCACTATATACAGATGACATAATAATAGATATAAAGTCTCAAAGACTTCAGTAAAGAGCCATTGGAAACAATAAACAAATACAGTGAAGTATCAGGTTACAAAATTAATATACAGAATACCTTTAACAATCTTATCAAAAAGTATGATATAACTTGGAATAAATTCAAATGACTGAAAGGAAGGCAATACATTAAAAACTACACGACATTGTTGAGAGGGGTAAAGGCACAAAGAGATGGAAAAATATCCCATGCTTGGATGGGATATTATCCCATGATTGGAGGAGTTGGCACCATTTCAGTGACTATATTATATAAAGTAATATGCAGAGTCAATGCAATCTGTTTCCCTATCAAAACCCAACAGTATTCTCCATAGAAATAGAACAATAATCATGAAATGTATTTGGAATTAGGGAAGGACTTTGAATAGCACAAATAATCCTGGAAAAAAATGGAGGTATCAACACTCCCAGACTTACTATGCTACAAACTGATATTAATCAAAACAACATGGTGTTAAAATAAAAACAGACCACACAGATTAAAGGACAGAATGAGGACCCAAATACAAATTTACACATACATGGACAATGAATTTACAACAGAGGAGTAAAGAAAATATGTTGAAGCAAGAAAAGTATCTTCAATAAAGAGTACTGGGAATACAAAAGAATAAAACTAGACCACTTTTTAACACAAAAATTAATATCATTAATTATAATTTACTAGTGATCAAAAACTAATAAATTGTATTGAATTTAATACAAAATTTTAACTCAAAATTAGAGACTTGAAACCATAAAATATATGGAAGAAATTACAGATGGCACACTTTTTGACATCAGTGTTAAGATGTGTTTGGGGACCTGAGAGTAAGGAAAATAAAAGCAAAAATCAAGAAACAGGACTAGATTAAACTCAAAAACTCTGCACAGGGAAAATAATCTACATCAAAACAAACAAACAAAAAAATTCTCCTATTCAATGGGTAAAGAAATTTGCACATCATATGTCTGACAGGAGTTAATATTCAAAAGACATAAAGAACTCATACAGCCAACAACAAAAAAACGACAAAAACACAGATTAAAAAATCGATAAAAGGATTCAAGTAAAGACTTCTTCAAAGACGTCATACAGATGGCCAATATGCATGTGAATTGATGTCCACCATCTCTTATTTTTAGTGAAATGCAAATCAAAACAAAATCATTAGTGATCCTACAAAAAAGACCCCAGAGAGCTCCCTTCCATCACGTCACACCTATGAGAATGACTGCCATCCAAAAGACAAGAAACAGTAAGTGTTGGTGAGGATGTGGAGAGAATGGAATCCTTGTACAATGCTGCTGGGGATGTAAACTGACGCAGCCTTTCTGGAAAGCAATGTGGAAATTCCTAAACAGTAATAGAAATTCTGTATGATTCAGTTATTACACTTTTAGCTATTTGCCTCCAAAATACAACACTAATTTGAAAAGCTATATTCACCCTCATGCTCACTGTAGCATTATTTACAACATAAAAGCTGAAAACAACATAAGTGCGCCTTGACCAAAGACTGGATAAAGAACATGTGGCATATATAAACACAATGGAATGCTACTTAGCTATAAAAAAGATAATATCCTGCCATTCATAACAATATGGGTGAACCTAGAAGATATTATGGTTAGTGAAATAAATACGACAGAGAAAATCACTGTATGGTTTCATTCATGTGGGTAAACAGAGGAACCAAACAAATAGAAGAATAAAACAAAAATAAACTCATAGACTCTACTAATTAGTGGTTACCAGAAGGTGTGAACAGCTGGATATATCAGGACAAAAGGGTTAACTGTATAGTAAAGGGTGAAACTGAAATAAACTTATACAGTGTTGTAATGCAATGTTAGTTGCAATTAAAAAAATAAGAGCAGGCCCTGGAAATAAGTGAGTAGATGAGAATAGCATAGCTGGATGAAAAGTACTGACAGGGAGGTTGAGGACACCAAGTTTCGTAGTGACAAAGACAACATTCAAAAGCATCAGAGAAAACCAACCAAAGAGCACTTGTAAGGAAGAGCAGTGGCCTAAATGCTGACTAAAATACAGCAAACGGGATCATGAACAGCCTTGTCATCTTCCAAGCCTTGCTGCACTCTACAGTGGTGTACAAAAGGCCAATGCACTGGGAAAAGCATGTTTAAACCAGGCACATTCATGATTTTTTTGACATTACTCTGAGTAACTGGGAGAGACTGAATCTTTCCTCTATCCCTAAATATATATGTTGAAACTTAATCCCCAGTGTGATGGGATTTGGAGATGAGGCGTTGGGGTGATTAGGTCATGAGGATGGTGCCTTCACATATGAGATTAGTGATCCTATAAAAGATAACCCAGAGTTCTTCCTTGTTTCTTTCACTATGTGAGAAGATACAGCAAGATGACAGCCTTAAGAATCAAGAAGCAAGCTCTGATCAGACACCTAGTCAGCTAGCACCCTGATCTTGGAGCTCCTGGCCTTGTGTTAGTGTCACCCAAACAGACATTGACCAATTACACTGACACTACTGCGAGTTACAGAAATATACATTCTGCAGAAGAGACTGTCTTCTGGAAATGCATATGTTGCTTTGATTCAGGACAAACTGGACTCAATCTATACTGTGTCAACACCTGTCGGCAAATCCTTTCTTCAGTCAAACAAACGAGGCTTCTGGGGGAAGAAGGTTGAGTAAAATGAACCTGACTCAAAAGGCTACATACACATGGTAAGCTTCTGCTAATATCACATTTTCAAATGGATATATTTTTTAAATTTTATAATAGTTTATTTTTACATATTTTGTGCATTTTTCCATCTCAGTTGCAATCCCCTTGGGTTTCCCATCACCAAATCACCCATGTGCCATCACCATAGTACAGTGCATTTCCCTTCTCTCACTGTTTTTGATCCCATTCCCCACTCCACTCCCACAAAATGTCTCTGGTATAAAGCTGTTCATCATTATCATTATTTTCTCGCCTGTTCCATTATATTCGTGCTATGAGAGAAACCATCCGGTATTTTTCCTTGTCTTTCTGGCTTATTTCACTAAGCATGATCTTTTCCAGCTCCATCCATGTTGCTGCAAAAGGCATGTGTTTCTTTTTTTTTTTTTTTGGTTGCTGAGTAATATTCCATTGTGTATATGTACCACATCTTTTTAATCCAGTCATCCCAAATGGATATACTTATAGAAAGAACTGACAGGGGTAGGCACAGAGAACATTTCTGATTAAGGAAACGTTTAGTGTCTTTATTGTGGCGGGGGCTATATGTGATTCAAAACACTAAAAATGAATGAGTATCATAAACCTCCATTTAAAATGTCAATCAATAAATGAGGATTAGAAAGGTAATTTCTTCTAAGCCTTCACTGGTATCAATTTAAAAAATGGTGAAGTATCAAGAAGGGACTTAGTACTCCAACAGCAGTTAAGAAACAGGAAAATAAGGCAGATGTTCGAGGAGGTAATGGTTTGTTGGGAAGGCACAGGTGGAAGTTCAGTTTAGGAGAAGGGAAGCTGCTGAAAGGACACTGCATATCAAAAGCTGAGCCGCATGGGAGAACAGGGGGAGAAGGGGAACCCAGTTCCAACAAATGACAGATATCTTTGAGGACTAATGAGGCAAGGCGCTGTATGAGTGCCCAAACAATTGTATGCTGAAGTCACATTGCACTGCCCAGAACACCGTGCTGAAAGCCCAGAAGAGGAAAAGATGGTTTGACCACTGGTATTACCTTGTGCTGCAGCCCACAAGGTACCCGGGTGAAAATTAGAGGGGCCCCCTCAGTACGGGATTGACGGTGTTGCTGGCGAGGGTTGAGCTCTGGGCAAGAATCGCACTGTTCCCATCTCTGGTCCTCTGGGCTCACGAGGTCTGGTCAGGGCCAGAGCTGGGATTGCCTTGAGTTGTGCAGACTCTACAAACCATATTTGGCTTTGCCTGTGGGCATCCTGCTGGGGGCTGACGATAGGGGATACTCGAGGGGATTGGTGGATTGTAGCAGAACCAAGGGGTTTGCTCAGCCCTGGGAACTACCTATTGGCAGTGGGTTTTGCTTCAGCAGAGCTGTAGCTGCATCCACTTTGCATGTGTGGTCATACCGCCAGAGTAGCTGCACGCACCTAGGACCCTCCTCAGAGATGGGCCCTTGCTCCAAGGGTCTCCCGTCTGGCAGACCAGACCCTGCTGAGCTGTACCTGCTCCCAGACCTGGTTGTAATAATCCCAACCTCTCAACTTAGTTCTCTCAACCGTAGGGTTAACAAACCCCTGCTGATGCTCCCTCAGGGTCACAGGTGATCTCTTTGCACCTTTAAGGTGACCAATTGACAACTTTTATTCCTCTACGACAGTGGTTTATATATTACATTCTCTTTGAGCAAATAACAGTGTGATTTCCGTCTTGACCCTAACTGATACAAAGAAAAGGATGAATTCAAGCAATAAAGCATCACAATGACAGACGTGGTATTTTTTCAGGCACTGTTTGGACAAGTTGAACAAGCAAATTGCTCAAAGAGGAAGCGATCTTCCATCAGCCTCGAGAGTGGGGATTACTGCTGAGACCCACGCCATGGCACACCAAAGAACTAGCTGGCTGCGTGGGCAGGTTCTCCTTAGGGATTCCTGGTTGAAGAAAAACCCACTCTAGGTCTTCCCAAAGGGGATATGTCCAGCAGAAATAGGTTATTTGCAAAAACAAACAACCCAACAATTGGCGATGGTGAACAATAAAGCTTCATCTACCTTGTAGGTTCTGTTCTGACTGATGATCCCCTGCAGCTCTGTCCTATGACTGCTCTGAATAGGTTCTTCACATAGGGACCCCCTAGGGGATTACCATTTTGGTGTCAACCCCTCTCCTTGTCTGTTGACAGAAGGAAGGTGACAAGTGTCAGTCTTCAGCTGGGAGAAGGCAAGTCACCCAGCCTGCATCCTAACGGTCAAAGTCATAAAGACAGCTCTGCTTTGGGGAGAGGAGTGCAGTTGAGCAAAGGGTTAACAAAACCTTTCTCTGCTCTGTCGGAATGACCTTCAGTTAACTACTAGCTCTGTTTCTCTGGAGTCAGACTGCTGTCCTATGCCAACCATGCTCCTTGGCAAGGCTGCTTATAATAAAAAAAATAATCTCTAACTGGAAATAGTGTCTGAAGGGAGAGGCATTATGCAAAACAGATTACTCTAGGGAGGCTGTGTAGGTTCTGAGTGTAGGTCTTTTTTTTTTTTTTAAATGGCGCAGGTTTATTTTTCATAAGATTACATCTTATAAAGACATAGGAGAGATCAAAATGACATTTTGGTTGTTTCGCCCCCCCCCTTATTGAAGTGACAACTGGTTTATAACAGTGTGTGATTTAGGGGGACAGGCTCACACCTACTCAGTTATGTTACCAAGCAGCCCCCCCATTCAAGCACCATCCCTAGACCATAAAGCCTGTTCCCCATCTTGTCCCTGTCCTCTTCTTCCCTCCCCCTCTATCAGTCTCAATTCTGTAGCCATCTTTCTTATTTGGTTTACTTTTGTCAGTTTGTGTTTTGTTGTTGTACTGTTTTCTCTACATTCCATGAGTAAGATTATCTAGTGTTACTCTTCTGATTTTGTTTTAGCATTATCTCCTTGTTTCATCACGTGTTGTGACAAATGGCATTGGTTCATTTATTTTAAATAGTTGAGTAATGGTCCATTGTGTATATACAGCACATCTTAATCCATGCATCTGCCTATAGATATGTAGGTTATTTCCACAACTTACCTATTGTAGGCAGTGCTGCAATGATAGGAGTGCATACATTACTTCAGATTAGTAATTTTGTATTCTTCAGGCAGATACCTAGGAATGGAATGTTGGGGCATATGGTACATCTATTAATATTTTGAGGAACCTCCATGTCTTCCATAAGGCTGGACCTGCTGCATTCCCACCAACATCATGTGAGGACATTTAACTGTTGTGTTTGTCTAGCTATATGCCCTTGTGGAGTGCTAAAACTGAGGATTCTTGAGAATCCTCAAGAATATTCTTGTACAAGAGATATAGCTGCTGTGGGCATGAGTCCTTTTGCCTGACATGGATGGCGATCATTTTCTTGCTTTTGAGCTGACCCTGGGCCACTGTGTGGCTCGATGTCCTGTAGAAGCGGGACACCAAAGGCTGTCCTGCTGGCTAATTGTGCTTCTTGTCTCATGATCTTCTGATCCACCTGATGCCAAAGCTGTCTATGGGAGTTTTGTGTGTCTGAGGCCGAGCTGAACCTAAAAACACCCCATGCTGGGCACTGTAGACTGAATGCCATATTCTCTATAGGGATGTACGTATGCTCTTCTTGTTGGGAGAGGAGCTGATTATTGGTAGTAATAAAATCTGCATAGGCAGCATCTCCTACAGGGCTTCTGAGTGGACAACAGATCGGTACAAACTACTGATCAATAAAGGCAAAATCGGGAGAGACACAGCTTTGTGCTCAGAATGCTGAGAAGCCTATATAGGTGCTTGTAACTTGAGAGTGTCAGACGCTTCATCTGTGGTTCAGTTATTTTTCATGTCTTTTTATTAAGAAAAATGATCCAATGTAGCTTAATGACTCACAGGAAAGCAGAATGGTTTGTTCACATGCTTAAAAGGCCAAGTGAGGCTCTGGCATATGGAACTTGGGTCTCTAAAAGTCTTTGGCCCCCATCTCCAATTGTTTCAGCTTCTTGGCTTCATTTCCTCCTTCAGGCAGGATTTCTTTACAGAACGGAGTTGAGTTTTTTGTTCTTTAATTAATTTCGTTTTAAAATGTGACTTCGTGCTCTCATTATCTTACCTGTCTTGATTGCAATGCACTGCCTCATTTAGGCTTGATGTTCTGCCATTCACAGATGGAAGACAGTTCTTTCCAGAGGAGCTGAGGAAACAGGAAACCCTGAGTAATACAAAAACGGTAAGTTCCATGTATGGTAGGGACCAAGGTGAACACTTTGTCTGTGCTTCTATCTCCACCTAACCTTGCTTCACCTTGTCAAGACACTGGCCTGTCCTTTACTCGGTCACACACTGGCTTGTTTCATAGGAACATGCACAATTTAGTCTTAGTCTCAACTTTCATTCTTGTCTAAGACTGAGATGCCTGGACCAAGTCTAGGATGAGGAGTTTCATGCTAGAGGGTCCTTGGGGCATGATCTCCAGATACACTTGTAAGGAAGTGAGGAGGGCAGCACCACGCAGAAGGAAAACTGGTGGTCATGGAGGCCTCATGACTCTACAGGTTGCTCCAGAGGTGGAGGAGTTTTCCCAAATTGGGGTTAAGGACCAGGATTTTTTAATTCCTTCATCAGGCAGGGTTGGTATGGACTAGAACTTCAGATCTGGGAAGTGTTCTGTGGCCAAGGGAAATCTCAAGTGAAGGATACAGGTGTGAACCTGTAAAAATTCCCAGCAGGAGGGAAGGAGTCCATTGGCCGTGAAGATGGAATCCTGGTGGAAACCATGTCCTCTTCTACAGAAACAATGACTGGGTTAGTTTTTTCTTTCCCATTCTTCTACTCATTTTTCTGGGTCACACATATGCTGTTTGAGGAGAGATCCTATTCAAAAGACCAGATGTTCCTGGTAGATGGGCTCACTTCAGAATGTGGTCTGGGTTGTTCCTTTTCCTGTTGTACAACCATCCCAAGCCAGGTAGGTTCATTTTTGATCTGGGCAGACAAAATGAGAATTTTGGAGTCTTTGGTATCTCTAACATGCTTTTAATACTGAATTGGGATTCCACTATAGGCAGTTCCAGCTGACAGGGAGGCAGAAAATATACCCCCTAGCCTCAGAGTGATTCAATCCAAGCCAGAGCTGAGGAACCACTTTTACCACTCTCTTTTCTGCCCAAGTGTCTGCATTAACATGCACACGCGCCAGCTTCCTGGCCCAACTACTTGTATTATTTTACTAAAAATAACCCTCATTGCACAGGGGTGATTTGGTGATGGGAAACCCAAGGGGATTGCAACTGAGATGGAAAAATGCACAAAAATATGTAAAAATAAATTATAATTTAAAAAAAACTGCTAAAAATAACCCTCATCATTACTTAAAATTTGAGTTCAGAAAAGACTGTCTGAAATAAAACTTGAAAGCATACAAAAATATCCTCATGATATAAATATACCCTTGGTATAGACAAACATAAAAAGAAAATATCCTGTCTTAATAGATAAGACTGATAAATTATACTTCATTAAATCGTCAAAAGAATCATTTGGGTGGAATATACGTAATACTAGGAGAAGATATTTTGAATACATCCACATGACAAATGACTCATAGAATAGTAAAAAATTCCCACAAATTAATGATAAAAAGAAAGGCAACCAAGTATTTTTTAATGGACAGAAATGTGTACCTCAATGAAAGGAGCCACAGGGCCAACAAGTCCAAAAGGTGCTTTTTTGAGCTTTAGATTGAAGAAAAGCACAGGAAATGTCCACTTGAAGTTTTGGTGAGGACATGAGCAAGTGGAACTCTCATGCAGTGCTCATGGCAATGCCAATTTGTGCACTTTGAAAATTTCTGACAATATCTACTAATACATCAGACATAAATACTGTCTGTGGTCCAGCAACTGCCCTGCTGAGTATATACCCAACAAAAATGAGTATTTATGTCCATCAAAAGACATGTAAAAAGTTATCAGCTATTATTTACAACAGTCCTAAATTGATAAAAATTCAAATGTCTGTAAGGGGAATGGATAATTGTGAATGAAGGACAGAGTGATAGCATAATGCAGCAGTAAACGTAAGCAAAAATTCAACAAAGATGACTCAAAATATTGAAAGAAATCAGATGTAAAAGAATATTATTGTACAATTCCACTTATATGAATGTATTGGAATACTTACTGTGACATGAGGAAGTGTTCTATATCTTTAGTTGACTCTTACATAATGGGTATAAATATATTACATATTTTTATGCAAAACTAAGCCCTATACTTTATAGATTCATGTACTTCATTACATATAGGTTATCACAAAAATAAGCTGATTGACATTTATATATGAGTACATAGAATGAAGGTGAATATAAACTGCATTGGTCTTATAGGCAGCAGCAAGAATTCTAAGGTGAGGTATGAATGGAATATGGAATTTAATTTGGTCAAAAAATGTCAATAATAGTACTATAAATGACTTACAGAAAAAACTAGAAAATGGAAGGAAGGTCAAGAGGATTTTAGCTGTTAGTACTTCCTTAACTATCATCAAAGACCTTAAGATGCTTTAGGGGGAAAATGAAAGGCATATCGTATTTGTATCTTTCAGTGTCTAATCAGAACAATACAATCAGCCCTAGATATTTCTAATTTTGAGACTTTAATACAGAGAATTGTTTACAAAAGTGTCAGAAGGGCTGAAGGGACAAAGAAATGATAGTGCACTATTCAGCTATCAGGAATCACAGGGAGATCCAATCCCAGGTCTGGAACAGCAAATGGGAGATTTCCATGAGCACCCTGTCACCAGGCTCCTACAGCACCCCAGTACCCTATTGCAGTTACTGCAGCAGCTATATAGGAAGCCAAGAACCCAAAAGCCCTTCTGGGCTCTGGAAGCCACAGTCCCCCATTTTCTGTGGCTGCAGCTGTTGGAGTTGGGCGTTGTCCTCTGCTGCTGTTGACCTGATTGTACAGCCACCTGCTGGGAATGGCCCATGCCAGAAGACTGAGGCTTCTCTCCTCCCACTGCCATCCCCCCAGTGTCAGGCCTCCCTCACCAGAACCAAGTCAGAAACCAGCTGATGAGAGTCCAGGTAATGTTTTCAGGCTCCCAGTCCCTAAGACTCCAAGAGGAAGGAGAGTGTGGGGTTGACCAACAGCCAAACAGCTAGTACAGTACTCCAAAGCGAATGTCAAACCTGAAGTAAAATTAACCCATTCTTCACTTGAGGACTCCCCAAGCCATTAATATACTACTGCACTTCAAAAGTTTTCAAAAGCAAGTCATTTGTGGTGTTTCCCTGTACAGTGCCTAAAGAGCTATTTCCCCCCATACAATACATTTTTAACAGCTCTCTGGACACAAGCTAGGATGAAACAGAGACAGGTGGATGCTGTAAAAATGCTTCTGTTGGAGATTCAGAACCTGCGGAAAGACCAGTCAGAATGGTGTAGGAATCCACACAACCAACATTCTGAAAATGAATCATGCCAAAGGAATACCACTGATATTTCCTGGGTATATTTTCTAATGGTCATTTGCATTTCTTGGACCTTTTTCTAGAGGCCTTTTGTTGTTTTGGGAACAGTCACTCTATCTAGTCACCATGAGTTGGGAGCCAGGAGAGTGTCCAGAGTGAAAGGTATCAGAGCACAGAAATGTCTGTTCAGCACTGTTGGTGCCAGTGCAGCATCCTATGCCGGTCACCAGGCTCCCGCAGCACCCAGTACCTCTGCTGAGTTATGTTGTGTCCATCTGGGTTCTGTTTGTCTGTATTCAGTCTTCTTGCGCATTATGCAGACTTTAACTTTCCCAGAGTTTTTCTCCTCAACTTAACTAGATTTACTTTCTTTTGTTTGCAACCAAGAACTCTATCTGAAACTAATGACTGTCAGGAAATTCAAGAGGGAACTAATAGTCGAATGTTTTGTCTAGCACATAAGAAAGAAAAGATTGGTTTTACTTCAGAAAGTTACTTGGAAAGAACTGTATTCTAACAATGGACAGGTTTAGGAAAAGATTTACAGAGATTCAGAGAAACAAGTATTCGAGGGAAAAAGAAAACGTAGGTTTCTGGCCAGTGTTTCTTGTTCTTATTTTAATATTGCCAGTTTTCAGATTCTTAGGAAGTTCAACATACCCCTATCATATGGCCAGCCATTTCACTACTTAGCTATTTGCCCAGCGAAATAATAGTGTATGTCCGTACAAACATGGGAATGTTTGCTGCAGTTTTCTATTAGATAAACACTGGAATACAATTAACTATTATTCATCAGAAGGTAAGTGATGAACTACGGTATACCCATGCAGCAGAGTAAGACTCAGTACTAAAACAAATTAAGCTGCATCATGTACCAACCTCAAAATAACTGAGCTGAGTGAAAGAAATGCAAGTGCATTCTACTTTTGATTCTAAAAACACAAGCTAAATGAGAATCAGAAAAGTTTAAAACTACAGAGCATGAAATTCTCTGTTCAAGGCCCAAGGCAGAGAGCAGGGGCTGATAAACATTGAGATCAATAGAGGAACTGGATGCAGGTTTTATCTCCACTCGATAAATAAACTGAGGGCTAGATGTATCTGGTCCAAGTGTACTACCCATTTTTGCTGAAAAGGAAGCCCTGGTCTGTTGTTTTCTTTCCAGCAGGCCAGTGGGACTTTTTCGCCAAATGCACATTAGAATTAGTAAGGTGGGGTGGAATAAGGTAGAGTGGAGGGGGCGGGCAGGGGAAGGGAGAGGTCTGAGGCCTCTTCATTTTCATTATTATTGTTTTTTTAATTTTGGGTGTTTTTTTCAATTGAGGTCACACTGATTTACAATATTGTATGATTTAGAAAAATAGGTTCACACCTCTTCTGCACTATCATTTTTTAAAAAAGCTTCTCATGTGATTCTAATCTGTAGCTAGAGTTGAACACTGTTTAGACTACGTTCAGACTGGCCAATCCTTATGGGGCCACCTAGGCCTTAAAGACAGCTTCAGAGTTTGCAAAAGTACAATGGACCCTTGAACAATGTGTGGCTCAGTGGTGCTAATATCTCCAGGCCTTAGCCATGCCCTGTCCCCATGGTTACAACCAGCCCTCGTATGCAGAACCTGGGAGATGAAGGACCAATTGTATTTACTAAAAAATAAACAACCAAGACCTGTCCAGGTGAAACCCTTGTTATTCAAGGGTAGACTGAACTCCAACCCAACTGGCACCCTTTGAGAAGGGTGTGTGTGTTGAGGGAGGGCGGGGGATGGAGCGGAATCCTTTCCTTCCAGATGGATCACAAGATCCAGAAGGTATGACTAGCAGTGGGCAAGCCTCACCCTACACACTTAGCCCTCTGGTGACCACCCACCACTGTCCCTTGGACTACAAGGAAGTCAGTCCCAAAAGCACTTCTCCAAGGCAGTGTGCACATTAGGGGCAATACATGGACTGTCCTGAGATTTCCCACACTAGCAATATAAACACATTTATAGACAGAATCACTTAAAAGGTGCAACAGGTGAGAATTTTATTTATTTATGCACACAGAACTACGCTGCAGGCCAGAGGTACAGGGGCGGTGGGAGGATTCACCGGAGGTAGAGTGGGGAGCAGAACAGGCAGATTGATGAAGCACACTGCTGAGGGGAGTAGTGGGTGGGTCAGAGAGGTCAGAGACCTCTGGGGCTGGGGATCAAGCTCGAACTTGCACTGAAGTAGCTGCGGTTAGATAACAGTGTTGCTCTTTAACCCGCTCTGCCACCAGGGAGGTCCCTCTTCTGAGGGGATTTAAAAATGAACTCAAGTCAGTTCATGAGGCACTTTGCATCTAACTTTTAGGTTAGACTTGGGCGACAAATGGCCCACACTGCATGCGAGAGTACTCACTGGCACTCTCACCTAGTTAACAGAGCCATTTTGTTACTGCAAATATCAGGGCAGCTCACTCTCATTTTTTTTATCAATCATCAGAAAAGTAGTCACCTTTCAGTGACTTGCTGTCATTGGTTGAAGGTGTGAAAATACCCCATACACTCCGTATATGAAATAATCTCATATAAGATATAATGAAGGTCCAGAGCAAGAGATCCAGAGTCTCTGGTGTGTTCCTGGCCAGATTACCTGGAGGAACAAGAGATCTTAATCTCAGGGTTGTGGGTTTTAGCTCCATATTGGATGGACAATTTTTCAGTAGCTGAGGAACATGAGTGCAGGAAGCGGGGGTATGGGAAAATGTTAAGGGGTTATAGAATGCATCCTGGCATCTGAAACAATCTCTTGAACACTTTGTAGAGGAAGGTATGACAATAGTGAAAATGGGGTTCTGGCATGACCCCACTATAAATAGATCCAGTAACTCTATAACCCATCAGTAATCATCTCCCCAAACACTAAACTTTGAAGTGGTGACTCTTCCACTTTACTTTCTCAACCTACAGAACATGTCAACAAGTGGAAAAAATAAAGTGAAAGCACTAAAACCATACCTCCCCATCTACCTCAGCCAAAATAACTAAAAACCAATATTGTGTATAAATATGGGAGAGATTAAATTTGCCCTTAAAGACCCCAAAACTGCAGGCACAATGATCCCTTTCACATCACTGTTTCAGTTACTCTCTGGTCTCAACCTCACCAGGAAGGTCTTAGCATATGATGCTGTAATACCACATGTGTGTAATAAACTCATTTATTCTTAATAACAACCAATGATGTAATTAATGATAATACCCTTATTGTATGACTACTGAGATATAGCTAACTTGCCCCAAAACTAGTCCTGAAAGCGTAGCACTTAGGCTGTGCCAATAACTACTTTTTACATTATAGAAAATGCAGCTCAAGATAAATGTAAATGTAGCATCAGGAATTTGAATCAGTATAATATAGTACAATGTCAGTACACTATAGAACACACTTCAACTCCAGCTTTCTAGAGGAGTTAATCAAAGGGTTCAAGGAAATCTAAGAGTTGGATATGAACTAGTACTTACAGAGCTGACATAAATATTATCAAATACATTCTGGTCAGATAAGAATGCAACAATAGAAGCTGACATAAATATTATCAAATACATTCTGGTCAGATAAGAATGCAACAATAGAAGCTGAGATATAATAAGGTCAGAAGACAGAAACTTCAGATAGATTAAAAAAAAAAGGAGAAGAAACTGATTCAGAAAACACTGCTTTGTAAATTAAGGAGAAAGATTAGTGAAAAGTATAGCAAAAAAAAAAAAGTTCTCACAAACCATAAGCATAGTATGAAAGAGACCTTCTTGGTGGAACAAATGTGGATATGAACTACAATGGGATTCCATAAAACCAACCTCATCTCTCAGCCAGCCATACTAACCCTCTTTCTGCTTCTTAAAAGCCAATGGCTTTATAACCTTTCCTTGTTCAAGCTCTAAATTTGAAACATGTCACCTCTAAAGAAACTGAAGGACACCAACCTAAACTGAAATGCCCATCTCTGCTCTTAACACTTCTTCTCTGGCTTGAGGGGTCTTTTGATTTGTAAAAAGACTGTACAAATGTGGCAAAAATAAAAGATAGAAATGTCACCACAGACTTTTACAGTACATGTTTAATTATGATCATTGATGCATTATCAGCCTCAGTAATTTCATTCAGATAACAAAAATGAGGGTTTAACGATGGATTAAAGCTGGTTCATTACAACTTTACAAGCTTACTTATCAAGATTGAAAATAGAACACTATTAAAAATACCTAAAAAGATAGCATGTGTCATCGTGCTGAAAAGTTGGTAAGGCTTACATCTCAACCTGATGCAAAATTCTTAGTGGCACTGAAAGAGTTCCTTTGTCACACAGCAGATACACTCCGGCACTAGGACTCTGGCATAGAGTGGTTATGAGCGCCACTTCTTGTCTTCAGCTGTGACTGTGCGATATCCGCCAGTGCACTTTGTATCTTTTCCAGAAGCATGTCCCCTCGATAAACTATGTCCTCCAGACAGGCAGCAGCTTCATGGTTTTCTTCCTCTAGCTTATACAAGCTAGCAGCCTTTATAAGACACAAATTTAAAAATCTTTTGAGAAATGTCAAACTTGGAGATTTATGAGTTTGAAAAGAAACTGTAGTAGAAATTTTTGTTTTTAATGTAGATGACTATGCAACCATTGTGATAGATTTTTCAGTCAGATCTTGCAGAAATTCTAAAATCTGATAACCTTCAACGGTTTTTCCCATGTAAAATAGTTAAAAAAAATTAATTTTCCTTCATCTTTAGATGTCTGTATGTGACTCACTTCCAAAGTGCTTTTGGATACCATTACTCTACTCCCTCCTGATCTCTGATAGGAAAAGACCCAACATGAGGAAAATAGTTTCCTTATAACTTGAAATTATATAGCTCATTCTCTCTCTACACAGACCAGTAGATAATAATCAGTGCAGTCTTCAACAAACAACATATTTCACAATTAATACAACTCCCATTTTAAATTTTAATCTGAAAGTAACTTTAAAAATTAGAACATCTTTAAAAAATCTATCTGCTTTAGGCTCTCCCTGGTGGTGCAACATGTTAAAGCACAGCACTATGAAGCTATCTCCAGCTACTGCAGCATGTGTTCAATTCCCAGCCAGGGAGGTGACCCACATGGCAGACCTCCCCTGACCCGCCAATTGCTCTTCTCAGCAGTGTATTTCAGTCATCTGCCTGTTCTCCTCCCTACTCTGTTTCTGGTGAATGCTCTTACCCTCTGCTCTTACCCTCTGCCCCTATTTTGGTATGCATAAATAAATCTTAAAATAAAAATAAAAATCTACTTTAATTCACATTTTTCTACTGGCAAAGTTCTCAGAAGAAAAGAGTTATTTACCTGCAAAGCAGCTGTAGATTCTTCACTGGGTAAGGAATCTATCAAAACATCAATGTCTTTTGCTGTTCGTGCAATTAAGGCTGCAAACAGCTGTGCATACTCTAAAGAAAGATATTACTAATTTAGGGCATCTGAAAATCTCAAGTTTTCAGAAACAAAAATTAAATTTTAAATTAAAGAAACCAGAAAACCTTAAAGGTCTTTCTGTACTAGATATCTAATTATTAAAGTATAATTTTAACACATCCATCCTATTACATGTTTGAGAGGTAGCCATCATATATTCAAATTGGGAATTATACACAACATGTATCAAGACAATATGGTGGACATCTGAATAAAGGATTGTGCAAATGGGATGTCTTTCTTAAGGTCTTTGAGCTAAATTTATGCATATTCCCCTCTAAAGGAATAACAATGTTACTTTTCTTGACAGATTATGAGATGCCATATAAACTGACTTTAAGAAATTCATTTATTGCAAGCAAAACTTGTAGTAATAGTACAAAGTAGCAGGTGTCAAAATAAGATAAACAAAGAAAATCTATTTACCTTCTGTAGGATTAGCTGGCTGATCTTTGTTAATTGCTGTTTGAATATTACTAAAAGAGGCAGGAGGACCACACTGCTGCAACACTCCAATAGCATTACAAAACTGATCTGCAAGCTTGAGGCCAAAAAAAAAAGTATATCAGATTAAGAAAGGATTTAAGAATTTTTTTTTTGATTAAGAATTTTAATAGCAAAACCCCAGTAAGTTTCTGTAACAGTATCTCTGAACAAAATGAAAAAAGATTAATTTGGGATAAAATTAGGAATTCATTATTAATGATTTAATATTTTAATAATGTAAAATAAACCAATAGTTTTGGTATCAATACAGTGGAACAGTTTAAAGTAAATGCAAAATTGTCCTTTTATTCCAAAGAATGATAAGAGAATACATGCTAATACTTGTTAAAAGCACAAGTAAGTGGGCTGTACAAGGAAAGAGCAGATTTGAGTGGTAATAAATATCTAATCATAACTCCAGGTTAAAAAAGGTGTGATTCTTGTAAAAAAGAAATACTGGGTAAACCCTGAGCCTTCAGTGTTTAGAAACTTTTAAGGTTGAAGTTATAGATTCCTGGTGCTCCCAATGAAATGCTGAGAACAATGAGTAGACCAATTCCTCACCATCTCCAGTAGAACATGTGGATTCTCCCCACCAAATTCTCTAGATAGTCCTGAGCTCTCTAACCTCAAATCCTTTTTGCTTATCGTGAATAAATTTCTCTACCTTTATTTGAATGACAGAGCTCAATTCTTTAACATCTAATTTGTACTGAGAATCTTCTAGCTAACAGGACTAACTTTAAACTCCTTTCATCTTCAAATCCTGCTAATCCTACACATCTTTCCCTTTTCCTCCCATTACAATTGCCTACTGCCAATGTGTTAGTCTGACCAATTATCTTGCATCACATCAGTCACCAGAGGCTCCTCATTATTTTCTAGTTCACTATAGTGTTTTATCCTGCTTAAAAAAATGAGCTCACCCCAACATGACCTTCTAAATAAATTTCTAACTTTTTAGGCTGTTTCAAAGTTTTCAATAATCTAAGTCAAATATTTTGTTTTTCTACTATGTCTTCTCATATACCTAACCAGTGATTAATTTCCCCATTTTGTCCCTATTTTGCTTCTTATAATAGAAAAAAAAATTTTTAAAATATGCAACACTGTGGCTATGTGCTGTCCAAAAGCTGCTGTCCAAAAGCTGCTGTCCAAAAGCACGCAAAATCCATTTATTTAACAAATATTCATTAAAAACCTATTCTAAGACAAGAAGTGTATGTAAGCCTTAGAGAGAAATAATGAACAAGAACATAGTTTCGGCCCTTATGGCAATCTTAATGTTATTTTAATCTTATGTTATTTCAAAAATAGTTATAATTCAGATAAAGGCTAAAAAGGTTCCTTCTAGATCACTCAACATCCCAATTTATTTCAGCGTCAAGTTCATTATAACTCCCTAACCGCACACTTGCTTTTGCAATCTTTAAGTCTCTTGGGCATATGACATCTTTCTAGTACTCCTTAAGGAGTACATCTTTTCTGTAAACATGACAGCATTTATATACACAGCAGACACTCTGACTAGTTAACCTATACATTTCTCCTCCAAGTCAATTATCAGCATGCCTAATTAAGGCATGTTGTTATGTATGCTAAAGCCATACATATTCACTTTGTTCTTTCTATATTTCTGGCTGCCAGATACGTGTGACCATGCAGCATTTCCCTTAAAGAATATTTCTTTACAGCAGCATTATTATAATTTGAGTTTTCAAACCCCCAAAGATTATTTCCCTGAGGGAGCTGGCTGTCCACCGAGGCAAGTCACCATTAGGTAAAACTTATCTTGGTGAACTCATCAAGGCTGATCCTCTCAAGGTATAAATCTTAATTTTATGTGCACTTAAAGATCAGTTTCTTACAAGGAGATTCACCCTCTTTAAGGGTAACCAGACTGATGTAATAAGTAGGTATGACAACTGATTAGCCTCTGAAAAGGGGGTGAGGGGGGAACAAAATAACTGGCAAAGGATCAGATACTTTGATTTTCTTCAACATACTCTCGGTAGCATTTTACCTAGGGTATCAAATTATAAACTGAATGACAATGAGAACACCAACTAGCAGTGAAAACTAACTCTTAATAGTAACAAGTGTAAGAGCCCTTTGGTTGACATTTAGTTCCACTTAGCCATCATAGGAAAAATAAATCAACAGAATCAAGAAAGGCTCCTTAGAAGACCTGAACCTTCGTCAGAGTGGTCTCTTGGGGTGACATTAAAAACCCACGAGGATGAGAAGATTCACGGTCTAACTGATTATGATGAGGAGTGACTAAGAGATGGAAAGAGATTCTACAGAAAATCAAATAAGCGGAAACAAAATTTCACATCCATAGACAAGGATCCCATCGCCAAGAGCGGAAGTTCACCTCCTGGGTGAAAGCTCACTTGAGGTGGGGATGAGCGTGGGGACGTTCCGCTTTCCCCTTTCTCCAACACGAGAAGAGGGCTCACAACCACTAAAGACGCCATCACCCCCGCGCAGGAAAAGCACAGGCCAGCGACGCCCAAGAGTCCGGGACCCGAGACCCCCCTTCTCGGGCTGCAGGCCGCTCCCCGCCTCCTCCGCCGCGCTCCTCTGCGTTTTCCGCCCCGTCCGGGTTCAGTCTGCTCCCTACTCCCGGGTTCTGCCTCCCTACCCCCTTTCCTTCCTGGTTTTACCTCGGAAAAAAAAGAAGACAGAGGCTTGGGGTGGGGGAGAAACAGCTCACCGAGTTCACCGCGTCCTGCAGCTGAGTGAGCCGATCCGCCATATTCCTCCAGCACTCAGAAGGACGCCGAGACAGTTGCTCGTACGAGATTGGGCAGCGCTTGTACACATCCCACCAATCCGAGGGCCGCTTGCTCGGAGGGGGTGGAGTCAGGCGGAGTTCCTGCCCCGCGGGGAAGGGGGCGGGTCTGTCTGAGGCTTCCTTTGGGCGCGCTCGGCCAGGGGAGAGGTTGAGGGTTTGCCCATTTGGAATACTTTGGAGACTGTCCGGGGAACCACTTGTTTTGGTTTTCAGGTGTTAAAAGTCTTTCTAGAGACTGTTGGATTCTGCAGGTTTTAAAGTAATGTTCCGCCTCCGTCCTCACTTGTATTCGTTTCTAAGCACGGTCTTGGATACATATTTCGTTTTGCTTCCCAGGTGGATGGTGTCGCACACCAACAGCAATACCAACTTTAACGTTCACAGATTTAAATTAAAATTTAAGTGAGGTAAGGATGATACACTGCAGAGATTCCATGGTTGTAAATTAATGGCATTTCCCTCCCAGACTGTAGAGATTGATTTCATTCACTTAGTAAATGTGTTAGCGCGTCTGACAACACAGTCCCTGACTTGGAGGGTGTTGGGGAGGGAGAGGTGAAGTATAGTAGAAAGAGCAAGAGGGCAAGTTTGAATAAAAACGACATTTCAAGCTAAAATATAAACATACATGTTATTCCTCTATCACCACCATAATTATTAAAGTAGGAAATTCCTGGACACAGGTGAATTAAAAAAAATTAAACCCTAGGTAAAAATTTTGAATTCAGCAATGCAACCCAGGCCAGGGTTAGTAGTGCCTTCAGCGTTGCTTTGGTCTTGAAGGGGCGGCCCCAATCGGAGATAGGGTGTATGCTTTAATTCTCAGTGTGGGCTTGCTGGTGAAGCCGACGAAGGAGAGATGCAAGAGGAACTTGGAGACGTTAGGCCGCAACAGACTTTCTTTTTTTACTCTAACCATGGTTTTCGTAAGGGAGATACAAAAAACCGAAGTACAGATTACATCACCGTACTAGTTGGGATGTCTTGGTGCCTGCCCTCGGGTCCCGTGGCGTCGCCGTTGCCCGCCCTCCGGGATTTGCCCCGCGCCACTGGACACGCCTTTCGCTCACCTGGTCACGCCCCACGCCCCGCGTGCTGACGTCAAGGGGCGTGGCGTAGCGTTTCTCCGGGGCGAGGGAACCTGCGGTCGGGCTGGGTGAACTTCTGACTGGCAGGGGCGAGGGGCGTGCACTTGGTGGGCCATGGCGCGCGGGGCCGGAGCCCCAGACTAGCGCTCTTGAGGTGTCGGGGTCCCGCGCGCACTTCTCCGGGGCCCTGCTGTTGGGCGTGCGGGATCCCGGCCGCCATGGGGCGGCTCGGGCTCTTCGTCCTGGTACTGCTGGCGTCGGAGCTGGAGATGGTTGGTACAGTCGAGGCCGTCGGGAACTCCAGCGAGGGTAAGGTCGGGGGCGGCATAGTGTCACGGCCCAGGAGTGGCTTTTGCGCTTCTTGCAAGGGCAAAATCTACCCTGGGGTCTACACCTAGAGGGGCAGTCGAGAGTTCAGAAGCGACTGGGATGCGTCAGGGTCCTTTCCAGCAAAAGGAAATTCCCATTTCTCCTCCTAATTCAGCAGGGGGAATGGGAAGAGATTAGTAACTCCTGGACACACACGTTACTTTGGGCCCCCAAAGAATCCCTTTGCTGCCAAGTGGCGTTTGTGACCCCTGTACAGCCAGGCTTCAGGCAGAACCCAGAGCTCTGGGATTTAAGGCCCTCCTGGCTGAAGCGGATGTTCACACCCTGAAATGCAAATGCTTTTCAAATTGGTTCTGCTCTGCAGAGTTTGAGAGGAAAAGTGAACCAAGAATAGGACTTGTCATCTTAGGTCATGTGGCCTGGCGAATGGATTTTAGCGCTAGTTCGTGCCCGTGGTTTGTTAATATCAAATTGTAAAAAGCATTCTGTAGGCTGACGGTCATATGCTTTTCCTTGAGCTTAAGCACATTCCTAGTTCTGTTTAGCACTTAGAAGACCAGTTGCGGGTTTGAAACATAATATTTTCTGAATAATGTGATTGTGTGCCTACGTGCTTATCTTTGAAAAGCTCTTGCGCAAACTGAACCCCAGAATCTTTGCATAGGAGTAAGACCAAAAGTTGAAAGGGCAGTTATATTTTTACAGCAAAAATTTTGTGGTGGGGTGCTCACTGCAGTTTGCCAGGTGCTTTTCACAGCAGCAGCTTTATCTAACTCTCTCTGTTATCAGATAGTTAGCATCCTCACTTCGCAGAGGAGGAAACTGAGGGCTCGATCATGCTCTTCCAACTCTGTGTTTGAGCACTTAAAAATATCTAGAAATTTTTACCAAAAAGTTAAGACTTCTTCCTAATAATTTGAGAACTCAATGTTTTTCAGACATTGTTTCTTGCCTGTGACTGCAGCACTGCTATCTCGCATTCTTTTTGCCTTGCTTGTATGGGAATGGCACTATATAAGGAACTTCACTGCTGGTGATAGTTCAAGATGACATTCTCAACATTTGACATATTAAAATGCACGAGGAAACTAAGAAAACCTTAACTCAAGACTTGCAAGATCATCCCGGAAAATGGCTGAATTTCTATGGGAGGATTCTGTTAATTACAAACGGAAGAAATTAAGCAACTACTGTAGTTTGGGAGGACTTACCCATCTTTAGCTAACTTGCATAATTTTAATGTGGTTTGATAGCTCAGTGAATCTTGGAAGTTAGTTGATCTAGTTCCTGGAATGTCTGGTGTTACCAGCAGGTGTAAGAGAGAAATCTTACATGCAGACTCTTTTCCTTTGTTTTGGAGTCCCTGTTCTCTTTCCATCCTTGACTATTGTTTCAGATTGTTTCTTTCTAAATCACATGGAATTAACATGGTTAAGGGCAATGCCTTTGGGCCTGCTAAGGTGTGTGTCATTGATAGCACTTTCAAGAAATGAGCAGACCAAGAGTACGGGAAGAAACATGATTCACCTGTGTTTCTAGGGTAAAGAAAATGAATAAAAGACACACGAGAAATTGGCCAGTTGTTGGCAGACCTGCCCATGTTACAGAGCTGTTCTTGATTTCCTATTCATTCTCACAAACAATGGAGGCCAAATAATAAAAAGAAAGAGAACAGTGTAAAGTTGTAAGTTTAGGACCTGATTGGGAAGAGGGAGGGCAAGTATAGGATTGGGCAGCTCTTTTTAGAATGGAAATACTGGATAGAAAAAGTGACTTCCGTGGGAACAGAAGAAGGTTGTGCAAAATAGAGAATAGACTCCTATGGGTCAGTGCACAAAAATATTTGTGGCAGGAGAGAGTAGAGGAGAGCTATAGCTTGTGTAAGGCCTGGCTCCCTGTTAGCCATTTGCTCTGTAATCTCGTTAGATGTTCTGCCTGTTTCCCTCCTACTCCCCAAGTCATAAGATCTCATTACACCTCATAAAATATTTTTAAAGAATCCTTGTCCAGATGACTTAGAGGTGAAGTTAAGCTCCTGCCAGCTTCTTCAAGATACATTTTGGAAACATGTCTTCTTTTGGCAGGTCTATTTTAGAAATGGAACTTTGAAATGCAGTTTCTGTCAGTCTGGGCTGTTAAAGTTGTCTTAACTTTCACCTTTTTTCCTTCGCACTCTCTGGAAATTTCTTGCCCAACTTGGTGCTTACAGTGAATGTTCTGGGCATTTATTTGTACTTGTTAGTCCTTTTCCTTCCTTCCACTCTTTCATTTGCAGGGCTGTACTGAATGTCTACCTGACTATATTTTAGTAAGATGGTGAGACTGAAAAGCTGAAAATCTCATAGAAGTTACTAGTGATACTTAATTGTGTATCATTGGACAGTTCATAAAACTTTTCCCCATTTGTTAGATAATTTAAATACTTTGCAGCATCGTTCTTGCTGCCCTGTCAGGAAGGTACTGAGGCCCAAAAATCAATGACTTCCCTGAAGTCACAAAGTGCAACCATCATTCGCTAAACATTCACCCTGAGCTAACTAGGTGCCTGACTCTGCGGTAGGAATGTCAAATATGACAAAGGCCCGCTGAGCCAGGGGTTACACCACAACTGTCTTGGTTGTAATCTTCTATGAAAACTGTTCTATAAAAACTGTGAAATGGTGATTGGTCAGCCAGGATGTAACACTTACAAAGGATTGTCACCCAGAAGTTAGGTTAATAAAAACTAAGAAGGGCTGTCATTCATTTACTTCATCAAACATTTTGTTAGAAATTCTTAAACCTGCATATTAGAATCACCTAGAGAATTTTTTTAAGATTTATTTATTTATGCATATAGAACTGGGGTACAGGCCAGAGGTTCAGGGGCGGTGAGAGGATTCACCAGAGACAGAGCGGGGAACAGGATGACTGACAAGTATACTGCTGAGAGGAGCAGCGGGCGGTCAGGAGAGCCTTGCCATGTGCGTCACCTCCAGGGCGAGGATCGAACTCATGCTGAAGTGGCTTTAGCTTCTTAGTGTTGTGCTTTAACACACTGTACCACCAGGGAGGACCCACCTAGAATTTTTTTAAAAAGTCTTACTGGTGAAGAGACAGCTGGAGATCGAAATATAAATGACAAGGTAATTTTTGCAGCAGCCTCAAGGAACATTAAGTATTTAGTGATAACTACAATGGGCTTATAAAGGCCTCTACAAAGCAAACTATACAATGTTTTTACGATAAATTGAGAAACAAAATAATTCATTTCTATTTCTCTGGTCCTATATCTCCTGTTATTTTAAAGCCCTGAAAATCTTTGGTTCTTTAAGTATTTCTGATTGGTAGTTTATTTTCAATTCTGTGTAGTAGGTTAAGAAGAGGTTAAGAAAACTTTATGATCAAGACTTAATGTGCTGATAATTTACCTGTCTTCCAGCACTTTCATTCAAGGCCCATGGGTTAAGAAATAGACAAAAATTTAGTTTCAAAGATGTACTGCAGGGCAAATCTATGTGGTAATGTTTTGGATAGCCTTAGAATGTACTTGTTCCATTTTTGATCACAATACCTGTACCATTTTTGATCACAGAATGAGTAGTCCATAATCACTTAAATATTTATGGAATAGGAAAAATAGGTGGAAAAGGAAAAAACTTAAAAACTGAATGGGTAGATTAGAAAAGGCAGGAAACAAACCGTGTGCTTTGGACAGCTAAGTGTGGAAATCCTCTTAATGCCTAGTTAACAAACTAATAATGCTTTTTGGCAGACTAATAGACTTGTGGATTTTAAAAAAGATTTTGTTTTTGCATACAGAAATGGGGTACAGACCAGAGGTGCAGGGGTGATGAGAGGATTCAGCAGAAACAGAGTGGGGAGCAGAACAAGCAGATTTGACAAAATACACTGCTGAGGGGAGCAGCGGGCAGGTCAGGAGAGGTCTACTGCACCATGTGGATCACTTCTAGAGAGGGGATCGAACTCCCAGTGAGGTGGCCATGGCTTGACTTGCTTTGCAGTACAGCGCTCCAACCTGCTGCACCACCAGGGAAGGCTCAGATTTGTGGATATTTTTAAGGCTTGAGAGGTGGAGGATAGATAGCAAAAAGTAAGGGGCAATTGATGAAATGTTTTTAGTGCCATTTATGGATATTTAGCAATAGTTTTATGTGTAATGTGTTTTCCAGTTCAAGATAATCTTGATGGTGGGACACTCTGAAAAATGGAAACATGTTTTTCTTCAAATTTTCCAACTTCTATACCCAGATTCTATTAACAATACCCTAGTAGCTTCACCTTCATTTTGACTGGAACTTTATTCCATATAAGAATTAAAGTTAAAATGTCTTTCTGGTTACATAAATAGGAAAAATGACACCATCTTCATTAGAACTATTAAAATGTTCTCTAGTATTTAGAAATCAAATTTTAACCACCAATAACTTTTTCTATCAATTTTTTGATAAAAAAACACTAAATGAAGTTTCTCTGAGGCTTTTATTCGTACCTTTATGAATGTGATGTCAACATTGATATTGGAGTTATAATGGTAATAATGAAAATTTTCTCCCTTCGTAGGTCTTCTTGAGTTTTCTATGGGAAGATTTAGCTACTTTGAGCTCAGCAGGCCCTTTCCAAAGGAAGGTATTCTGCGTCATATTTCCAGCAATGTGACTTTTCTTATTTTTCAAATACATTCACAGTATCAGAATACAACTATTTCCTTTTCTACGGTAAGCACAAATAATTATTTCAGTAAATTCCCTAATTCTGTGTCTTGTATCTAGTATAAACATTGCAATTTGTTGTCTTTCTATGTTTGAATTTATATCTTAATGAAAAACCCCATCAAGGTAATGGAGAGTGGCTAAGAGACTAGTGTTTCGGGCCTTTCTTGAATGTGGTGCCTTCTGGTTGAAGAGGTGGTGCTAGACTGTTGATCTGTCGGGTAGGGCAGGGCAGCCTCTGCCTCCTTTTCTTACCCTAGTAGTTGGTTAATGATTTTCCCAATTTAATAGCACTCTATACTTGCCCAGCCATTTAGGTGTTTATGTTTACTAAGATCACTGTTGGGTCACCTTTTTCTTTGGAGTCTTAGGGAAACAAGCACTCGGTTCTTCCATCCTGGTGCTGGACTTACAGCAGTAGATCATGCTGGCCCCTTAATCCCACCCTCAGCTTTGGGAAATTTTGCAAATGCTGTGGATTAGTTGAAGCTAACAATCTGCCATTTAGCTTGACCTTTTACAAATGTTTTTGACCTTTTATGTAACCTATATGACCCCACCCCCAGGCTAATAAATGTATTTTGTCTGTATGAAACAGTGCTTCTTTGTATTTGTCCTGAGATGATCTTATGATGTTTTGGAATTTGCTGTATATTATATAGTATTGGTCATAGGGGTTGAATCACCCAAAATACCCTTATGACTGATACCATGGAATATATTGCCAGTGTTTTTCTGTGTATTTTATTGTTGCAAGTCTTATATCTAGATCTTTAACCCACATGGAGTTTATTTTTGTGTATGGGACTAGTGAGTGATCCGACTTCATTCTTCTATATGTGGCTTCCAATTTTCCCAGCACCCAGTCATTCTTTAAAACTGTTGGCATTATAGTTTGCCAGTTAGAATGTGGGTTATTCTCCCTTATGTTGTGGAATTCAAACAGATCTCGCCCTTTTTTTTTCCAATTTCCTTAGTTTGAGAAGAAATTCTGAAATGATAGCCTCTTAAGCATTTTAGTATTCAGAAATGTTTCCCAAGTTTATGAGGCTAGGGGTTGGGAGAAAAGAAGGGTATGAGAGAGGATTAGGAAGGGCATGGAGTGGGGGAGCTGTGTTTGTGGTGATGGCTTCACAGACCACGTGTATCAAAACTTAGCACATGGCACGCTTAACCTGTAGTGTAGAATGTGTCAGATATGGCTCAGTTTCTAAAAATGCTTTCTGAAAATTGAGCTCCTGGGGAGCAGGGCCTAAGTTTTGGTTTGGAGTCTTTGGTATTTGACAGAGGAAATGTTAATCTGGGGGGCATTGAACAGCTTGGGCATCTCTTTGACCTACTGTTTTGATCAGAGACATCTATTTGCAGTGTGCTGTGTGCGTGTGTGTGGGCATGTGCACAGAGAGTTGACAAGATCTCCAATATTTGAGGGAGGGCCATGTTTATTCCTTTTTGTTTGAGGCAATCTGTTAGGACATAACATACTAGGTAAGTTCTGGAGTATAAATATTTTTCTCCCTTTTCTTCTTTATTGCAGACTCTCCTTCCCAATTCCTCAGGCACAGGTACTGACAAAGGACTGGTTTTCATTCTTAAACCAGAGCAAAGTGTGTGCACTTGGCATTTGGAGACTCTCGATGCTGAGCCTGTCCAAAATGTCGCCGTTCCACTGTCCTATTCAGAGAGAGGTGACCCTCCTGTGTTCACTCCCTGTTACTCTACAGATGCGGGGCTTGTTCATGAAAAGATAGGGAAAGCTATCATCCTGTTGTCAGTGTTTATTACAAGTATAGTTTATTGCATCAGAAAGGTTTTCATAGTAAGGGAGTCAGGGAATTAACTATGGTAATTGAAATGCCAGAACGGAGCAAAGAGAATACATTTTTTATTTGTAAAAACATTCAAGGAGCCCATAGAAAACCAGTAACAGAAAGGCAAGACGAAGACTTTCAATGAAGGTAGGGGATAAAGAATGGAGTTGGGGGGAAACAGTGAACAGTGGGGGAGACTGGAGCTTGAGTATTAAGTGTCTGTGCACACTTGGAGGCTTGCACTCTTGTGAGTACACGTTCAGGGGATGCGTGGGGAGTTGCTAAGCATATGAGGCCATGAATTTCATGTCTTCAGAAAATAGCTCCAGAAGCTGTAGGGGGAGTAGCTTGGAGAAGGCATTGCAGAGTTGGGGCTCAGAGAAAGAAAGGAGCCTCTGAACAGAGGCCAGGGGAGGAGGTGGGGATGGAGAAGAAGGGCTGGATTAGAGATGTTACAGGTAGAATTGATAAAAGACGATGGCCAGTGTGTTCTGTGTGGGAAGCACAGGCTTCCCACTAGGGACCTTAGATCCCTCAAATTCAATAAAAACCTGTCTCCTTAGAAAATGCACACACCCAATATTTGGTACATAGTGTCAGGGTGTTCCTGGGCTCCTCCCTGGAGCTCCGCTTATGAACCTCTGTCTCCTCTGACCTTTTTAAGGTTGGCAGAGCACGGCCCATGAGTCAGCCTCACTCACTGCCCATGCTAGCCATTGAGTCTTATTAGAATCCAGCCGTGCCAGTTCTTCTGTCTATGTATCGTCATGTATTGTCCATGGCCACCTCCCCGCCAGATGCCAGCAGGCCACCAAGCCTGAACACTCACTAGCTTGTCCTTTACCAGAAGGCATTGCTGACCCTCTTCCAGACCCCTTCACCTCATGGAACTTGACCTCTTTTGACCTCAGTCCATGATGGGTAGTATAAAACTTCTATGTGGGAAGGTCTTAGATAAATTCTGTTTCTGCATGTGTTTTTAGTAGAGAGGAATTCTTTGCTGATTAACTTCCATATTTTTCATCCAGATCCTATCCCTGGAGGCTGCAATCTGGAGTTTGATTTAGATATCGATCCCAACATTTATCTGGAGTATAATTTCTTTGAAACAAAGATTAAATTTGCCCCGGCAAACCTAGGCTATGCAAGGTACGTCCATCTCCCATGCCCTTCAACCTACTTTCAGGCCAGCCTGACAAGCTGTTGTGCAGATTCAGTGAACACTCTTGAAAATCATAGTTCTTATTAGTAAAATTTAGTTATTCCATTTTTTTATGCATATAAGAACTTGGCTCTAGGCTAGAGGTGCAGAGTAAGAGGATTCACCAGAGACAGATTGGGGAGCAGAACAGGTGGATCTACTGAAACACTGCTGAGAGGAGCAGTGGGAGAAACGAGAAGTCTGCTATTCCATGTGGATCAGCTCCCTGGCTGGGGATCAAACGCAGGCCATACTGGTGATAGCTTGATGTGCTTAGTCCCTACTTCACCAAGGAGACCTCCTAGTCAAAATAGTCTTATAGGAAGAAAAGGCAGTCGTTCCTGCCTTTAGGAGGCACTCTAAAGGTTACTGAGGTTAATGACTTGCACACGTGCACCCAGCTAGCGGTGGCAATGCTGGCAGTAGACTTCAGGCCTGATTGACATGAGCGCCTGGTTCCTTAACCACAGTGCTTCTAACTGGATAACATTTCTTAACTGAGCATTGAGCTCTTGGTTCCTTTTGGACTTAGTCCACCACTGATGCCTAGCTTTATTGGTTGACTTTAGAGGTGCAGATCCTCCACTGTGTGACGTTGGGATGGGCCCGGACTCTCGCTGGAGGTTACAGTATGATGTCTTCCAGTACTTTCTGCCTGAGAATGACCTCACGCAGGAGGGCTTGCTACAACATCTGCAGAAGATGGCCACAGTGCCTGAGGTGACTGCCAGTGCTGTCAAGGTAAATCTGATTCTTGTATGACTAGATTAGAGCCCGTTCTTAAGAGGTGAGAAGGGGAGAAGCTCCCAGGAGTTAGCTCTTCACTTGTTCTGTTTTTTCTGGAACCATCACTTACTCACATTTTATTTTCATCTTGGGAGTCTTTTCTAGTGGTTACTCAAGGTGCTGTTGACCTTTGAGGAAATGCATGTCAGTTGTGTTAGGTTTATGTCACCAGCTGCTCTTGAGGTGTGAATGGAAGCAGTGATCATCTTATATCTGTTTACATCACTTGTTAGATATAAGTTTTTGGCAAAGGTTATTGTTGGTTATTGTATTTTGAGAGAAGACAATGAGAAACTTTTAAAGGATAATCATATTGACATTAATATTTGTACTCTAACTCAAATCTCTCAGCTTTTGAAACCATAGAAATTCTTGCTGCTCAGCCCGTGGGCTCTGAGCCAGCAGCACTAACATTGCCTGGGTCTTTGTCAGAGTTGCAGACTCTCAGGCACCTCTCCAGACCTTCTAAATCAGAATTGGCATTTTATGAGATCCCCTGGTGACTCCTATGCATGTGAAATTGTGACTCACTGCTACACATTGTTTTAGTGTGGAGGCAGGATGTTATCTTGTATCCTGAAAGTTGCTGACAACTGTCTCATAGATGAGGCCATCCTGCAGTCTAGTGTGGTGATCGCAGGCGTCTCTATAGACTGCTCCCACTCTTCTCAAGAGATCTCCAGATTATGTGGGCAAAAGCTGTCAAAGCAGGGTCTCTTGATGCTGCTCAAGGTATTACAGAGTAGCCCAGAATGAAACTGGGCTGCCTGACTATATGGGTCCTCACCCACGCGCTTAAAATTTAATTGTTCTGCAGACACACACAAAGGGTAATGGGTTTATTTACAAAAGAAGGAAAAGGAAAAAGAACAACCCAGGTAAAGAGAGCAAGAGAGAGATACAAGGTAACTGGAATATTTTTTTTTTTTTAAGATTTATTTGTACAGAACTGGGGTACAGGCCAGAGATGCAGAGGGTGAGAGGATTCACTAGAGACAGAGTGGGGAGCAGAACAGGCAGATC
>NW_004567137.1:2998789-3000632 GCF_000260355.1 Condylura cristata
GGTCTGCCGCACCATGTGGTTACCTCTGGGGCAGGCAGGGATCGAACTCATGCAGAAGTGGCTTGAGCTTCTTTGTGCTGTGCTTTAACCCGCTGAGCCACCAGGGAGGGCCGTAACTGGAATATTTTACCAGTTCAAATAACTCGGAACTCTAGTAACAAAACTAACTGATAGCCCCTAGTCACACGTCTGAGAGCCCTTATCCCACAGAGAGAGAGAGAGAAAGCCATTACCTCTTCAGAGTGACTGTTGAAAACCACTCCTTATCTATCCCCCAAAGTCCAAGAATGCCTGCTTAACTCTGCCCTTGGGTCCTCACAGTTCTCACCTTGATACTGCTGGGAGTTGTAGTTTTCCAATCACTGGAGTAGGGTGTTGGGTCCAGAAAGCTGGAGTAGGGTGTTGTGTCCACAAAACTGCAGAATTCCTTTAGGACATCCTTCCCCTTAACAAAGGCACAGACATCGTTGTGTGGTGTCGCCTAGGGTGGCAGTATGCCCTATGGTGATGTACCTTAAATCAGAAAGCTCAGTCTGCTTGTTCATAACTTAGAAGACTGATGGGAGAGTCTGTCCATTGCTTTTTGTGGGTGGGAAATTTTGAAGACCATTTTTATTTGCAGGAAGAATGTAAGAACTCACTTGACAGGGCCTTCTTAGTTTACTGTTTAGCTTTTAGTTAAGTGTCAGAATGTGGTGTGCAGAATACAAGGCAAGACTGAGGAGGCCAGGCCAAGGTAGCCCCCAAATGGATTTGGAGGGGCTTGTACTGTCCAACTTTGGGGTAGCTAGTGATTAGAAAGACCAACAATCAATGACAGTGCTGACTAAGGAGAAACATGTCTGTCCTGATACTGAAAAAAGAAAGAAAAAGAAAATTTCTCAGTTGCTGCCATTTGGAAGTGATTCATACACCAAATTATACAATGTTTGCTTTCTTCTCTCAGGTGTAGTCCTCAGAAAATTCCCACCACCAATTCACCCATGCACCATCACCAAATCCCTTGTATTCTTCCCTCTCCTCTTTTGACCCCTCTCTCTTGCCCCAAAGAATGTCTCTGATTGTGACATCAGTAAAATAATTCAGTTAAATCCAAGTAACTAAATCATGTGAAAGATAGTGAGGTCAGAATAATACCTGGATGCCTAAATAATACCCTTGGAGTAATTCTAATTGCAGAAGGGAACTGCTTTCCGAGTGGCGCTATTGATGTTCTCCCCCTTATTCAGGTGACAAGTGAGCATCCCCAGCAGTTGGTGGGCCCAGCATGCGTGCCTGGGCATGTAGGCTAACCTGGGCTTTCACCTGAATTCAGTCCTCTGGAGTCCCTGTTCACAGGAAATATAGGAGATTTAAGTAGCATAATCTGACACATTGTGGAATATTTTGTAAAACCATTGCCCTTCGTCTCCTATGGGTAGTGGGTGGGAGAGTTTACTGGAATGGATTGTTCTGTATGACAGATTAGAGATAAAGTCTGTGATGGGACATGGGGAGAAATGACACTTGGGAGAATATGAATATGTGTATTGTGGAGTAAGAAATTATTAACTTTTCTTGGGTGAGCTAAGACATCATGGTATGTAGGACAGCCTTTTTACTAGTACCCTATGATTCAGTGTTATAGGTAGACACATGGTGTTGCCATCCCCAGAGAACTTGCTAGAAAAACAGAACTTTTGGCGTTCTGTTGGCCTTTTGACCAACAGAATCAAGAGCCTGAATTTTGCCAAACTCCACATTGGCACATGAAGTTTGTGAGGTACTGTCTTAGGAGACATACATTGCAGGTTCAGAAGGGAAATGTCATGATAAATGTTATTTAAAATGTTTCATCAGGTGA
>NW_004567137.1:3002212-3073447 GCF_000260355.1 Condylura cristata
TAAATCTTTAAAAAAAAAAAAAGTTTCATCATGAAAAAACAGATGGGAATTAAAATGAGGAAGGCCAGAAAAACAAGTAAAACATTTACTATTGTTAAATCTCCAGGGGGAATTTAGTTTACTTGTATTTTTCTTTTGGCATTTTTGTAAGCTTGACTGGGCATGCAAACTTGGGAGAATAGGTGATGATGTTCGTATCTTATTGAACTTGCGGTCAATCCTTTGTATGGAAAACATTTTTGAAGACTAAGTAATGTACTTTTAGATGATAGAAGAGGCTTGCACTTCTTTACTCTTAAAATGCTAATAATTAATTGAATTGTCTGTTAGTAGGAACATAGCTCTGTATTAGGGTTATAGAAGTCTTTTTTGTTCTGTTGTATGTATTAGCCATCTAAAAAACAGCTTGGAAGAGGAGGTTTTTGAAGTTAGGACTGTTGTACACTACACCTACATGTTTTCTTATTTTCTAAATAAGACAAAATGTGCAGCTACTCTATAGATGTCCCAAACTTTGTCAGCTAGCTGTCTAGCTATTAGTAATAGCTTATACTTGTTGACCGTCTATTCTGGGATGGGCATGGTGCTAAATATCAGAAAACTAGTAATCAGGATAAGTATTGTATCTCCCTCATCTAGCAGGAAAAGATGTTTCATTTCATCCTAACTAGTCTTTACACATTATTTTTAACAATTATTTCAGTTATTAATATTTAATACTTACAAAGAACTTTAGAAGCAATTTGTGTAAGAGCTTGTTGCACATATAAGCTGTAGGATGATTCTTTGTTAAAGGCAATTGGGTTGGTGTATCTTTTAAATAAGAATTAAAATTGAGTATTACAATTTAAGATTTATGGAGGTGGGATTATGATAGAATAGCATACTTGTGTTTTAAAATCTAAACACTAATCATGCAATATTTTTGGCTTCAGGTGGCTACGCTAACAGCTAATGACAAGACAAGTGTTTCCTTCTCCTCCCTGTGGGCCCAAGGTGTTATTTATAATGTCATAGTCTGGGACCCACTTCTAAATACATCTGCTGCTTATGTTCCTGTGCACACATATGCCTGCAGTTTTGTGACTTCAGAGGGGAACTGTTCTTCCCTTGGTGAGTATGTAGATTTGAACTTTGAAAAGTTCTTCTGCTTTGCAGACCTACATCAACTAATACGGAATTTAAGAATATTAAACTATACTTTAGTTCAGTCTAAATTCATTCATTCAGCCAACGCCTTTGGAACAAGCAGTACCTGTTTCAGCACTGAGACAGTGAAAATTTACAGAGGAAATATCTGACCCCACTCCCCCATGTCTTCCTGGAACAGTTTCTCCTGCTGTCTTTCATTCTCCCCTTTGTCTTCACTGTTACCCCCCCACCCCCCAAAGTTACTGCCTGTTTTGTCTCTCTGTTATGCTTCACGTGGAAGCTGCTCTAGTCTCTGGTATTCCCTGCAAATGGTTTTCTCCCCTTCCTTCCTAATTCCTAGGTAGGGCATTCTATGTGGTTCTTCTGTGCAGGGACATGTCCTGCCCATGGGGACTTGCACGTGTCACTTTGTATCAGGTTGGGTCACCTTGCTCTCTGTGATGGTGCTTGTTATTAAAAGTTTCTACTTGATCTTTTGAAGTAGTTATTATGGAACAGCAAACGATCAACAGGCCTGTGCTCAGCAGAAAGTGGCATTTTATCTTGGCTTCATCTCTCTGTTGGGCTCCTCTTCTCACAGGCATTGAAATGTTGGCCTGTATTATACCTCGCACATTCTGGCCTTCTAGTCTGTATTCCTTACTGAAAGGCAGGTCTTCCTGGACTCTTCATCTGAGAGCAGAAGTGATTTATGTGTTTAGATGAATCAATTTATTACTTTTCACATGAAATTACATTGGTTTTTGGTTTTAGTTCCTTTATTATTTTTTGTTTATCTCACATCAGTCATGTGGTAGTGAATTCATTGAGTATATTTTTCTCTTCAAAAAGCCTATCTCTATATATTTAGGTTTGTGCCAAAACACAGAATTTGGATTCTTTGATTTCATGAGGTATATTGTACTTCATTGTTCATTATAACATGTACTTTCCCCACAGCAATACATATAATGGATAAGATATATAGTAATTTGTTCATGTGTGATTTATAGTATAGTACATACTCTCTTAATTTAATGTGTGTGTGTTTTTATCATGAAAACTTTACTGATCCTCCATATACCAATTATCCAGCCTTAATATTGATTCATAGCCATTGTCTTGTCTCAAACATATACCCAGCAGTTCTCAACCTCCCTACCCTCCTTTTTCATTGTATTCTTTTTTTTTTTTTTTAGCTATTTAGTTATGCATACAGAATTGGGGTAAAGGCCAGAGGTGCAGGGTAGGCAAGAGGATTCACCAGAAACAGAGCGGGGAGCAGAACAGGCAGATCGACTTAGTACACTGCCAAGGGGAGCAGCAGGCAGGTCAGGAGAGGTCTGCCACACCATGTGGATCTCCTCCGGGGCAGGTGGGAATCGAACTCATGCGGAAGTGGCCTAAGCTTCTTAGTGCTGTGCTTTAACCAGCTGCGCCACCAGGGAGGGCCTCAGTATATATATCTTTAAAGAGAAACCTGTTAAAAAAAAATACAACCAGGGCCTCCCTGGCATAGGGGTTAAAGTCAGGGCTATCAAGCTGTCACTAGCCACTGCAACCTGAGTTTGGTCCCTGGCAAGGGGCTTGACCCAAATAGCACAGCAGACTTCTCCTGTCTCGCCCGCTGCTCTCCTCAGCAGTGTATTCCAGCACATCTGCCTGTTCTGTGCCCCACTCAGTCTCTGGTGAATCCTCTCACTCCCTCCCCTTCACCCTGTACCTCTGGCCTAGACCTTAGTTCTTGTATGCATAAATAAGTAAAATAAATCTTTAAAAAAATATAACTGTGGTGTTATTAACACAGATTTCAATTAAAAATACTAACATTTCTTACTAACATGACATTAACATCCAGTCTTACACTGCCCTGTCATAATCCCAATTGTTTTTCCTTCTCTTTTGGTTTCAACCAGGCTTCAGATGAGGTTTGTATATATGTTTTTAGTTGGTGTGTCTCTGAAATCTGTTTTATTTGGTAAAATCTCTTAATCCATAGTTCCTCCTCTCTTTGCTCTCTTTTTTTCTTGCAGAATATTCTGTGAAGAAACAAAGTTTTAGATACACATGGGCTCCTCTTTCCCACTTCCTCTCCCAAGTACCCATCACAGCGTAGCTTCTTATCTCTCTCAGGAAGCACATACTCTCTGCTTTCTGTTTTTGCTACGGCAGCAGCCATTGATTTTCTTATTCATATCGGCCAGGGTGTTTTAAAAGTAAATTTGTGATGTGCATGCGTGGAACAAACCAGTCATTTCACTTCACATTTGTCACGTAATGTTCTGTATTAAATACAAGCATCAAGCTGGATGTATTATTCATTGTCTTTTCGTTATTTTTAGGAAGAGTGTCTACCAAAGTATTCTTCACTCTTCTTGGCCTGCTTGGTCTCTTCATTTGTTTTTTTGGACACAGATTCTGGAAAACAGGTAATATGTCAGGGGTGGCTGCTGTTCATGTACCTTGTGGTCTTCTTATATGCTGCTGGGGCACTTCTTACCTGTAAGGAGAGTAGCAATTGCTTTTCCATTCTTTTTATAGATTTGTGTTTAGGTTCTTTCAGTAAAGATTTTACTGAGTCTCTGCATTTATTTTTTTTCTCTTTTCTCCATAGTGGAGGGTAAACTACTTTATTAAAGGGGAGTAAAATTAGGTAGGTGCAGCAAATTCATAATTGCGATATGTATTGCTGGTTGACCCAGGCTGTAGATGTCTGTACAAGCAGCTTGAAATGTCTGCTCCATCCTAGGAGTTCCCACATCAGTCAGGAACTCACAGTCCCACTGTATGGAACTCAGTCAGGAGTAGACAATAAATTATGCTCTCTGAATTTATTTGACTTGTTTGAGCTGCTTTTAGATAGTTAATGTTTGCAACTACTAAATATATACTTTTTATTTCATAACCAGAAGCATCAAGGGAGAGTGAACTAATCCTGATCTCACCAAACCCTATAAACTTGCTTCAGTAAATTGGAACAGCAAGGTTCTTTCCCTCGTTCCCTCCATTGCTACTCTTTTTTTTTTTCTTGGTTCGTTGAGAAGAATATTTAATTCATTTTAAGAAATGAATACACTAGTGGAAATACAACTCAATTAAAACACTTGAATTAAATTTAACCAAGAATATTTAATATTTAATTTATTGGTTTATTGAAGAATATTTAATTCCTCAAACTCTAGGATGATTTTATAATAAAGGACTTAATTGCTAGACTGTGGGCAGTGGATGAAGACAATGGTGATCGTTTATCCCAAACAGAAAAAGGATTTTGTTTTGGAATATTTTTTATAAGCACACACCCATGAGTTTATATATACACACATACACACATATATATGCGTTGTAGTATTATACATATATTTATATATTTGTGTGTATTTGTGTGTGTGTATATATTTTATCTTAAAGTTCTGTGGATTTTTAAGAAATGAATACAGTAGTGGAAATACAGTTCAGTTGAAAACACTTGAATTGCATTCTGATATCTTTGCAACATTCTGTCTTGCAAAAGCCTTCTTCAGTCTTGATACATGTTCAAATGTTGTTTTATTCTAGCCAATTGAAATTTAGTATGTAATTTCAACTCACATGCAGTGACAAAGTAATAGTCTTCTTTTAAGTAGGAAGACTAAATGTATTGATTTTTGAAGTTAATAATGAATTTAACAATTGAAGTTCACTTATATACAATAAAATGTATAGTCTATTATTCCTTTAATACTGTATCCTTTTAGATATTTAGTCGAATACCCTAATGTGTAAATGTGTGAGCTAAAGCAAATATTCGAAGATTAACTGTTTAAATTGTATTATAAAAACAAATATCTAACTGTAGCTTGTGTTGCTTCATGCCTGTTCCCGGGTGGTTTGCTGCTAGAATTATTCTTCATGGGCTTTATCATCGTGGGATTCTTCTTTTATATCCTGATTACAAGACTGACTCCTATTGACTATGATGGTAAGTGGAAACAAGAGGTTTGAGTGTTCAGAAGGGAATGTGCATCTTTTTTCTCTCCAACTGCAATCTCGTGATATCCTGTCACGTGGCAGAATAACAGGCTACCTGTGAACTAAGCACCTTTTCTAAACTGCTTATTCAGATTGTTCGTGTTGTTTGCTGAGCACTAGCCCGATGACCAGGCCAAGTTGATAGAGTATTTCATTACTTGAATAAGAGATGAAGGCATCTTTCCCACAGTACTGTCCTTCCTTAAAGGAAGTTAGGTTTGATTGGAGTCTTGGGATTTCATGAAAATTGGCCATTCCAGGTCAATATAGCTTCATGGTTAGATTATCATCGGATTCTGGCTCTCGAGTTCTTCAAGACATGGAAATAACGACAATTCTAATGTGGCATGGACCAGACAAGGACTTACTCAAGCTTGTGCAACTCAGCATATGGGAATCAGCGTCAGGGAGGGTCTGCGAGCTCCTCCCTGAGAAGAGGGTGGAGGCTCTAGTTAAACAGTTTGAAGGAGCTGGGTCCTTTTTTGATTCTTCCCATGAGGTCATTCCATCTCTAAAGTCTGAGCTTGTGCCTGTGACCTCTTGCTGTGACATGATGGGTCCTATAACATTAGCCCAGAGAATAATTTACTTAGAGTGTTTGTTAGTGGTGAGAACTTGATTTCATCTAGAGTATTATGGAGGGTTTCCTTCCAGAGACAGGGGCAGTCACTATCAGTGTGTGGGTATATGACCTGCCTCAAATCTCCAGAGCAGAAGGTGCTGCATTCTCCTTTACAATGGCTTGGTCAGCTTCAGCTTGAGCACATGTTCATCATGGAGTTTCTCACAACTTTTCTACCTAACATGACATCATGCCTCTGCATGGGTCTTACATTCAATAACTGTTGGCCAAGCATGCATATGGTGGGGACTTTAATATGTCAGTGGTGTTCCTGGACTGGAGGTATGGTTAGCTTTGGGGGCATCCTCTCTCTTCATGTTGGCTGTATTAAGAGGCTGATTCTTTTTTTTTTTTTAAGATGTATTTATTTGTACATACAGAACTGGGGTACAGGCCAGAGATGCGGAGGGTCAGAGGATTCACCAGAGACAGAGTAGGGAGCAGAACAGGCAGATCTATGAAGTACACTGCTGAGGGGAGCAGCGGGCGGGTCAGGAGAGGTCTGCCTCGCCATGTGGTCACCTCCGGGGCAGGCGGGAATCGAACTCATGCGGAAGTGGCTTTAGCTTCTCAGTGCTGTGCTTTAACCAGCTGCGCCACCAGGGAGGGCCAAGAGGCTGATTCTTAATGAAATAACTCTGAACTGGCTCTCAGGGTCTTTCTTGGTGATGTAGGTTTGCTTTGTAAGCCTTCTGGGTAACAAGTTCTTCTGTGGATTTGACATCACAATGTGAGTTGCTTGGTGCTTAGGGAAATGAGATGCCACTTTGATGATCAGCCTGCTTTCCCGTAGGTGATAGACTGAAGATAGTACACTTACAACAATGAAAAGTTAAGATTTTTCTTTACCTTTAAACCAGTTGCTACTTTGCCACTTTTAACAGGATGCTGTTACTTCTTCCTCCTTCCCAGTTTAGAGTTCCTGCCAAGTGTCAGGAAGCAAAGAAAATCATCCTTAACCCATACCCTCAGACAGATTGATAAGAGAAAAAGCCACCCAGATGTTTAATAGTAAGAGGCCTCTTGTAGACACAGGGTACTCAGCGGAATGAGTCCCTCCCCACGTGGCTTTACAGGCTATCTCAACTAGCTTGGCTGAAACTGGGGAGGTGAGAGAGGAGGGGGAAATCACTCAGTGTGTACTGGAGGAAACAAAGGTTCCTGCCTTTTGCTGGGTGAAGGGTCAAGGATTTGGCCTTCTTGGTTTAGACTCTTCCAAAGCAACTTTAAGCCTCAAAAGTAGCCTCTGCCAACCTCCAGACTTCCTCCCTGAAATTTTCCTTTACCAGATTAGTTTTGGGCTTGCAGACCTTTGCTCCCTTCCTCAAGTTATGCCTTCACTAGTCCAGGGAGGGTTTCTTGGCTCTATGGGAGCCAGACATGGCCCCTCCTTGGAGGGTATGCTCTCTAGCAGTTTCCCGTCACTGTGCCTGGCCAGAAGGGAGGCCTGGCGGTCTGTGTTCACTGTGCTATCTCTGGCTGCCCCTGTGACGGGACACCTTCTCTTCTCCCCCGTGCAGTTCGTCTGATCCTGACGGCGGTGGCTGGCAGCATTGGTGGAATTTGCCTGGTGGCTTCCTGGTGGCGTTTTGGCATCCTCCTGCCTTGCATGCTGTGTGTGGGGCTAGTGCTGGGCTTCCTGACGTCCTCGGTGATCCTCTTCACTCCACTGGGTAGGGCTACTCATTTGTGTGCTGGGTTTGGTGTTTAAAAAAGACCTTGTTTGGGCTCTCTAGGTGTCAGGGCTGCCGCATCAAGGGTTTAGATGGTGGGGTGGGACAGTGTCCCTGCCCTCTGTACAGCTGTGCACTGGTAGGCAGGGTCATGAAGATGAGTCTCTCTGTCCTCAGAGGCCCCTAGTACTGGATGAATGACAGACTATCTTTAGAGGTAGCTTTCTGTTGTTTGTTGTGATAAGGTGTGTGTGTGTGTGTGTGTGTGTGTGTGTGTGTGTGTGTGTGTGTGTAAGAACTGATGGAAGGAAAGGGGATTCCTGCTATATGGCAGAATCTCATTAGCTTTGTGTTCAGGTGGATCTTGAGGGGAAAGTTATTACATCCCACAGATAATTCTGGTCTCCTGTGATGGCAGCAGAGCTGGGGGACCTCTGCTTTGTTCCTGTCATCTGCTTCTCATTTCTACTCCCAGCCTTTCTGGAGCACCCATGTCCCGAAGTACCTACAGTAGTCATCCTTAGCCAGGGGTGCTTCTGGGGATGCTTTAGAAAGCAATTCTGGTCTTGGTTAACTTGCTTTGCTCTTGTGCAGTTAACTTGCTAACTTGCTGGTTGTTGACAGAAATGAAAAAAAAAAAAAGAGTATCTACATTTCAGGGTACTCTTCTGAGGTCTTGTAGTGATATTGTTTGATTCTTAAATTAGACTACTAGATTAAATAGACACCAAAGAGCCTGTTGGTGCCAGAGCATGCAGGATATCACAGTCATTGATGCTAAAAATTTGAGACCAGAGGATTGCTTGTTGTTTACCAACCATGCCCAGACCTATCCTCTGACTTCAGTAAAGCTATGACCAACCTGGGTCCCACTCACCCTGGGGTTGCCAAGTCATGTTATGACATGGCACATGTGTTGAAAATGCAGACCTGGGAGTCTTAGTCTAGAGACGCTAAGTCAGATGTTTCTTTCTTTTTTTTTTTTTTAATTTTTTTTTCAAAGATTTATTTATTTATTCATATAGAGCTGGGGTACAGGCTAGAGATGTGGAGGTGAGAGGATTCACCAGAGACAGAGAGGGGAACAGAACAGGAAGACCGAGGTATACTGCTGAGGGGAGCAGCGGGCGGGTCAGGAGAGGTCTGCCTGCCTTGTGGAGCTCCTCCGGGGCAGGCAGGAATTGAACTCATGCAGAAGTGGCTTAAGCTTCTTAGTGCTGTGCTTTAACCCGCTGCGCCAACAGGGAGGACCCGTCAGATGTTTCTTAACAAGCTCCTCTCTTCATGTTAATACTTGGAGGATAGAAGGATGATCAGTTAGAATTTTTCACAAAGGTGCCTTTGATGAATAGAATGTGCATAAATTATCAAGTCAGACAAAAAATAAACAGCCATGTGTATTCTGGCTCTTTCACTAGTACCCTCATTTGCTTACCACTCAGAAAAAGCACTGGAGCTTTTTCATCACCTGTAAAACATTCAGAGGGTAGAAGGCAGGAGAAAAAGAGATAAAGGGAAAGGCTTCTTAATTTCCACCTTCTTAAAAGCCTAGACCAGTTGTCTAAATGCGGCACACTACTCCTTTTTGGTAAGAGTAACTTAATAGACACGCTTTGTGTGTCCATTTGCTTAATGTTAACAAAAATCCAGTTGAGTTAGTTAGAGATAAAATTGGTTTTTACGAAGCTATTTATAAATCCAGCCACCCTCCCAATTTAGGAAGTAGAAAGGTCTTTGTAGGTAGAAGGGCAAAGGAAGGAAAAGGGGAATTCCTTCCAGCAAGTTGGCCTCCACGTGGGGGATAGAGAAGGCTCTTAGGGCATGTTACTGCCTTGGGGGAGTGGAAAAGATGACTTAGTTTGTGCTGACCAGTTGGATTGCATTTCCGGAGGAGGCTGAAACCAATGGGGCTGAAGCTGCGGCTAGGTGGGGTGTTCCTACTTTGTGCGTTTAGCACAAGTGCCTCCAGTTTGCATTATCTTTAATACTATATTCAGGACAGTCAGGGTGAGTGTCTCCTGAAGAATGGTAGGTGCAAATCCTTGTTTTTAAGCAGCAAAATATGAAAAATAGCTGACTGATCTTCAATACAATTAAATAAGTCTGCTTACTCATTATGTGCCTGGCAAGGTTATACCCTAAGAGGGTCCTCTCCCATGCCTGCATTGTAACTACTTCCAATCCCTGAATTCCTTGAAAGTCATATATTTTTAAAACCATTATTTTGTGACAATATAGTTAAAGCTAGAGCATTTGCTCCATAAACCCCAACCTGCAACCTGTTGTAATCACATTCTGAGAAAATGGGGCCATTCAGTAGGTCCTCTGTCTACAGACCTCCCACTGGGTCCAGGATTTAAGGGTCTTAAGCTAGCGGGCTGAATGATGGTGCCAGTATTAAATGTCAGGCTTACATTCTTGCTGTTTAAACTCAGTTTATAAATTGGAGTTCTGATATTTTTGTCCTGGGTCACTCCAGAAAGTGCCACACTTGAGTGTCCAGCAGCAGCTGGGTTTGGTGTGATCACATAAGTGTTTTACTTCTGTCCTGATGCAGGAGGCAGTCCTGTCCCGCTGTGGGCAGGGAGGGGCTGCATGTGAACATTTACTGGATGAATCTCGCTGTTTATATTGGTGAGAGTTCATAGGTTAACTGTGAATGCAATTTACTTTTTTTTTTCTCCCTTTACAATACAAAATTATAGAATTACGGATATCTAGATCTAGAAAGGGCAAGGTTATGGTTTCATCTCATTGATGAAAAATCTCAACCCAGGGCTACGGAGCTAGTGAATGAGTGGAAGCATCTGGACGAGTCAAGTCTCTTCCAAATTATCTTGGGAATAAATGCCAAGCTTCGATTTCCCTCCCAGCCCCGCTAACTTTTATGACACACCATTGAAGGGGATTGTATCGACAGGAGAAAAAAGTGAAAATTCATTCTGTTTACCAGTATAGTCCCTTAAAGGTTGTTCCCTTAAGCCCTAGAAGTGTGTCTGTGTTCAGATCTCAAGAAAGTGAAACTTAATTTTGTAAATCTGCTGTTTACTCTAGATTTCTTTTTTGCCTTTTCAGGAAACCTGAAGATTTTTCGTGATGACAGTGTGTTCTGGGTGACTTTCTCTTGTATAGCTGTCCTCATTCCTGTAGTTTTTATGGGTTGCCTAAGAGTCGTAAGTGTTCTTTCAGCTCATTTAAGTTTATTAATTCTTTTGCCCTGGCCTTTCAGTAGATCACTCATTACAAGTTTTATTCAATGACTGACTCTAAAAAGCCCATTATGAAAACAAGAGGAATTTGCATTACATTACCCAACAGTGGCAGGTTGTCAGTGTCCCTGTGCAGGGAAGGGGGCTGCTTACTGTGATGCTGCCTCCTGAGGGAGCAGTAATTCCAGACCTCTCCAGAAAAATGGTTCTTCGAGTTATTAGACTTTATTCTTAAGAGTTCTTTCACAATGAAGGCACTATCTGTGACATTTTTATAAGGCAAACTGTTTTCAGAAGTCACTAGGACCGCCGGCAGTGTTTCTCAGTTAATCTTCTCAGGTAAGCGTTGTTGTTTACCCTCAGCCATGTTCCTCTTCTGTACGCCCAGAGGGGTCGGAAGTGATCGCTGGGGTGATCGAGGCCAGAGTGAGAGTGAGAAATTGTTGTCCACCAGAAATGATGCCTGAACTCTTCACTCTCCACAGCTGAACATACTGGCCTGTGGACTCATCGGTTCCCATTCGGTGATCTTGGCCTTTGACAGTTACATGTACACCAGCTTTTCTTACATTACTTTGAACGTGCTCAGGAGAGCTCTCCACCCGGATTTCAACAAAGCTTTTACAAATGTGCCTTTTCAAACCAATGGTAAGACTCAGAACCAGAGTGGGAGTCGGGTGAAGTTTGACCTTGTGCTAACTCTGGCACTGGGTCACTGTAGAGGATGTTCTCCAGACAGATGCCATTATAGCCCTCTGCTAATGGGTCCTTGTGATCATAGGAATAGAGTTTACACTTGAGTAAGGTAATGGTGGGTCCAAAATAATTCATCACTTGGGCAGAACCTCTCTCATTGTTTCTGGATCCAGTCCCCTGCTGCTACAAATAAAAACAAAAAGGTCTTTGGTGCAGAAAAAGGAAAAAACAATATTCTAACTGTGGAGTGAGAAGGCTGTTACTAGGTTGATGGCAAGAGGTGGAGTTGCAGCTGCAGGAGGCAGCAGGGAGAGCAGAAGCCTGCTGCTGCTGAGGTGGGGAAGGCATCCCCCCAACTCTGGGGCATGGGGCCATTCTGCAGCTGCTCCAAGGGAGCCTGTGTGCATCATTCCCAAATTTTAAAGACTTTCAGGATGGCTGTTTCCGAGCAGCCTCCTCAGGAAGGGGGCAGTGGGAGATGGGGGACAGGAGACACAGTTCAGACCAGGGCACTGAGGGCACTGTCCAGTCTGAGTGGTTTCTGGAAGTCAGAGCTGGGCCTGTGGTCTGCAACAAGCCACTCCAGCAGTAGTTCACAATTGTAAACATCTACTATATGAAGTTTGTTAAGAAATTTCTAAACTTAGCTTACCTGGTTAATTCCCAGTTGTGAGAAAAACGTTGAAATTAAAACTGTTTGGCATCCTATGGTTGAGAGTGACATGAGGGATGAGAATGTCTTTTAAAATTATTCCTTTTTCCTTCTTTAATGAAGCATGTGCTTTGTTAACTGAAAGGGAGGGTAGCCTTCAATCAAGTGAATGTTTTGTTTTCTCAATTGTGAGATTCTACCATTAAAGATTTTACATTTTTTGGGCAATTTTTTGAAGGAAGAAAAAGATAACTAAGTTGACCATGATTCCAAGATGTGTTATTTTCAGAAATGCTGGAATACAGGGACAAGTATGTCTTAGAGTTGATAATGTAGATGCAGTATTGTTATGAATACTTCAGGGCAAGTCCTCCCCTCTCCTGCCTTGAGCCTTCCCCTCAGAAGTGTGGGCCCAGGGTGATGCTGGATGCCTTGAAATCCATGTTTCTGATTGCCAAGCCTTTTGATTGAAGCTGGTATAGTTGGCTCCTCTCATATACTCCTGGGCCCTCCTGTAGGAGTGGGTAGGCCCATAAGGAGTGGGCTGGGGAAGAGGAGAGCTTTGTATTATCAGATACTCCAGGACATGTGTTCATTTGTAAGGCCTGACTATCTATACTTAACAACTCCCACCCCCTTCTGGAAAAACTCAACACCTCATGCCTGCAAGCACTTGTCATGTAACATTGGAACATCACAGACCCAAATGACATGTCTGGACTTCCAGGTACCTATGATGAGATGTTCCTATTCTGAAATTTAAGGCCTCTCATTCTTTTGGCTTGGGAGCAAACACTCGTGAAAGTCTATTACTGAGAAAGGAAGACACAGGTGTAGGCTATGAAGGGTTATGTGTTAGCTCTCCATTAGGCTTTAAAATACAAAGGTTTTCAAACTTTGCTTTTCTCCTTTTTTTTTTTTTTTTTTTTTAGATTGTATTCTGCTGGCAGTGTGGGGGATGCTGGCTATGAGTGGGATTACATTACAGATTCGCAGAGAACGGGGACAGCCTGTTTTTCCTCCCCACCCATACAAGTTATGGAAGCGAGAAAGGGAACGCAGAGCGACCAACATTCTGGACCCCAGCTACCACATTCCTCCTTTTCGAGAGAGGCTCTACGGTCGGTTAACCCAGATCAAAGAGCTCTTCCAGAAGGAACAGCCTGCTGGAGAAAGAACACCCTTGCTGCTTTAGGTGCCATGGGGTGTGGCGAGTGTGATGTGGAAGAACACCCCAAGTACTGCCTCTAATGAGTATCATGCCCAGTAGCTTTGGTAACTCCCAGTGCCACCTGAGAAGATACCAGGCTCGCAAGCTGTGCTGTGCATACTAGCACTAGGTCTTGATGGACATGTGCTAAGGGTCCACCAGGGTCATCAGGAGAATTCTGAGTGAGACAGAAAAATGGCCCAGAAATTTATGGTAGAGAGGGTTTTCCTTTTTTCCAAACATTTGAGAAATTTCCTTTTGGTTTACAAGTACATAATCCACTTACTCCATTAAATAGATACACAATAATAATGATTTTCCTGTAAGGCCCTGGTGTTTCTGTAGCTCTGTGAACAAGTCTCTAAACCTGTGGCATTGGGAGCCAGAAAGTGGTTTTAAGTGTTATTATAGCTTTATTTGTCACTCTGTTTTTGGGTGTAGAAGTTTGATAACCAGACCACTGAACTAACACAAAAAGAGAACATTGTCTTACTAAAATGCAGTCTGAGTACTAACTTATATGTCTTTTTTTAGTATCATCATCAAAAAGTTGTTCTTTTATCCTTTGGTGGTTTTTAATTGTGGTATAATACACATAAAACTTGCCACATCAATAATTTTTAAGTGTACAGTCCAGCAGGCACCCTGTTTCTTTGTTCCTTAGAATGGTAAATAGTTGTTATTCTAGATGTTTGAAGAGGCCTGCTTTTATAGATAATAGAATTTTACAGGATTTATTTATATTCCACACAATGACCTCTGTTCGTAGTATACTATCACAGATTTTAAAAACAGTGTAGCCAACTAGATGCTAAACTAGATTAGATCACGTGTGGATTATTCTGGTTCTGGGAAACAAACTGATGCCTATTTTTATACATATTAACAAGGAAACCTTTAAAAAATTGTATTTCCTAGTTCTTTCTGCCACATTGGCATTAATTGTTATTAGCATTGATGTACAGGTTTTTGAAAACATCTCTTTGTAAAGCCTTTCTACCATCTCTAAAACAGTGAGAAGAGGGTCACAAAGGATTAAGGTGTTTCAGAGCTCTTCTCATAGGAATTTGGATTGTAGGAGGTGCGCTCAGTTTTGACCCCCTTACCTGGGCACTGCGGTACGCTACATTCTCCTTTTGGAGCCCTCGGAACTGTCCGCTCCTGTGGAGTCTCCCCTTGGACTTTCCGGCTGGTGATGGACATGTCCAAGTGATACTAAGGCTGGTTCTGCTTGTTATATCCCACTCATGAGTTAACCACTATTTAAATGCTGCTGGTTTTAAGGGTTTTTCAAAGTATAGTCCATTTTTGAAGCTTTAAGTAACTGGAACCTTTTTGCCTTGTTGGTAAAAAGTGTGGGTAGGGCCTCCCTGGTGGTGCAGGAGTTAAAAAGTCTCAGCTCTATTAAACTATCCCCAGCCACTGCCCCATGAGTTGTCCCAGCCAGGGAGCAGCTGACCCACGTGGCACAGCAGACCTCTCCCATCTTGCCCACTGCTCCCGAGCCGTGTATTTCAGTAGCTCGACCTGTGTTGCTTCCTACTCCGTCTTTGGTGACTCACCCTCTGCACCTCTGGCCTACAACCCAGTTCTTGTATGCATAAATAAATCTTTTATAAAAAAGTGTGGGCAGACTGAAACAAACTATCAGAGGAAAAAATTTTTTTATTATTAAAAATTATACACAAGTGTTCATTTACTATTTATTCTGTAATTCTGTGTAAATTTAGTAACTGAACTTTGAAAGAAAAAGTGTTGGGTTTTTTTGTTTTAATAATTCATAATAGGGATACTGACTTCTGTCATAGTTTTGTATATTCTAACATGAAATGTTTGTGGGTTATTTTTTAAACTTAAAAATGCACTGCCAGTCAAGTTTTTAAGACAAAATATACACTTTTTTGGAGGGGGAATAGGTTTAAAATTCTCATAATTTATAAGTAGTAAAAAGACAGTTTGTAAAAATAAATTATTTTGAAAAATGCTATTCTCAATTAATTATATATGCTCCATTGCAAAAAGATAAATTTTCATAGCCATGAAGATAGTGATTTAATTTGAAAAATTTAGTTCATTTTAAAAATCAGTTTAAAAGGACTTGAAATAATGGGAAATGAAGGAAAACTGGGGTACTGTACTAAAATTTATTTCCACTATTGGAAGGACTAAAGAGGTGTCCTATAGTGGACTGATCTGTATTGTAACCATTTCAATTGTGTCACACAAGTATTGATATTACCAGAAAATTAAGTTATATTGGTCTTTAAATGCCTAGGTTCTAATTAACTTATTAGCTATCAGCTTGCTTTCTCTCAGAAAAACAAGTCATCTTGCTTGGTATTAACTGAAGGCTTTTCAACAAGACAATCTTCCACCTTACAAGTAGAGTTATTCAGCATTTCTTCTAAAGTAGATTTGTCCTGATTTCCTTCAACTTTTCCTTCTAGAGTCTGCATGAAGCTAGCAGTAAACATCTTACAAACACTGAGATAAGTTTTCAAACAAACATATTCTAGGTTAGGTCAATATACAAGAAATTTCACTTACTGTCCCCCCTTAACAGTCATTGATCTAAAAGAACTGAGAACTGACAAACTGCAGCATTTTCAAGCAGCCCAGAGCTATCCCTACTCATTTCAACTGTATGTACAGAAAATAATGATGTGCTGAGCTTGGACATGCACAAGTCTGGACTTGTCCCTGAGGGAAAAGCTCTTAGGAAGTGCTGATACAATCACTTTTCATCTTTGTGATTTTATACAAAGTCCAAAAGTAGCCTATCATTGATACTGAAGAAGTAAATGCTGTGTGACGATTAATACATTTTTATTGTAGGTCCAATTCTACCTATTGGTACTGGTTTCAATGTATTGAATAGTCAGTTTTCTGAAGGTTTTAGTTACTCCAAACATTTGGTTTACTGCTTTCCTTTTGCTCATGGGAGGAAAAACTTGCAAAAGATATCATTAACTTGCAAAAGATATCATTAACTTCATTAAAATTGAAGGTGAAGAACCAAAGGGAGTCTAACTGTATATATACTGGAAGACATTCATAAGCAGGTACTGATTCACCAGAAACTGATAAAAACCTCTGGGATGGGAGAGGCTATAGAAAGAGGTTAACTGACTCTGAATTGTATATTTTATGCATACTGGATTTTTAAACATGTATATTTGTTAAGGGAAAAGGATGTCATAAAGGAACTCTGCAGAGTTTTGTGGACTCCACCCCCTACTCCAGTGATTAGAAACTACAACTCCCAGCAGTACCGAGAGAACTGTGAGGACCCAAGGGTAGAACTAAGAAGGCTTTCTGGAACTTTGGGGGATAAACAGGGAGCAACTTTCAATGGCTCTCTCTGGGGCAATGGCTCTCTCTGGATGGTGTGACTGGTGGCTATCAGTTTGTTACTAAAGCTCCTAATCAGCCAAGCTGGTAAGATATTCTAGTTACCTTGTATCTCTCTCTCTCTTTCCCTGGGTTGTTCCTTTCCCTCTTTTGTAAATAAACCCATTATTGACCCTTTTGTGTGCACCTGCAGTACAACTAAATTTTAAACGCAAGGGTGAAGACCTACAGACAGGTAGCCCAGTTCACACTGGGTTACCCTATAACATATTCAATGTTCCTTTATGTAAAACAGCAGAAATTATAGGGCATAAACTATCAGTATTTAATGCAGGACTGATTTGGATGCACAAAACTCACCAATTTGCACATCAACAGGGAACATGGCTGAATAAATTGTCATTTATACAATGACAGTTAAAACACTTTGGTTTCATTATAAAAGAAGCCAATAGGCTAATGTATATAAACAAAGGAACTAGCTGAAAGTAAATGTGTTTGGCATTTCCGCGTATGTATTTTTTTACAGTTGTGTGTGCAAGTTTACAAGCTATTATGTAAATTTAATGTTCTTAGGTATTCCTGTTGCCAAAATTTCACACCACAATATATAATAAACTATATTGAGTAGACATCAATGATTTAAGATTGTTAACTAAATTAAACTTACTGTTTGCTGTGGCCCACAGAAATGTCTTTGGAGAATTAACTCCAACAGCAAGGGCAATGAAAGCACTTACTTAATTAGATGATGTCAAACTAAAAAGCTTCTGTACAGTGAAAGAAACCACTACAAAATGAAGTGAAAGTTTACTACGTTTCACAAAGGCTTTACTAACATGCACATGAAAAAATGCTCCAATTCACTAATTACTGAGATGCAAACCAAACCTCAATGTGTTATCAATTTATACCTGTGAAAGTATTCCACTATAAATAGAACCTGGAAGCAAGTGTTGGCAAGGATGCAGCAAAGAAAAGAACTCTTACTGTTGATGGAATGTAAATTGGAGCAGTCTCGATGGTATGGAAATTCTTAAAAATCTAAAATACAAATACTGTATGACCCAGGAATACCTCTCAGGTATTTATCCAGAATATGTGTAAATATGGCTTCAAACAAAACATCCTCACAGTTCTAGAAGGTCTCATCCTCATGGTCCCATCTGGAAGTTTTGAAGAAGCTACCTCATCCATACCTCTTACAGATTCTGGTGGCACCTCATAATCCTTAGGGTTCCATAGCCTGTAAAAGTCTGCAGTTTGTCTTTGCTGGCTTTCAACCGCCTGTTTCCAGTTTCCTTTAAAGAGCCACTAGACATTGGACCTACAGCCTTCCCTAAGACCAGGATGATACTCTATCTGACATCATTTCATCTGCAACAATCCTTGTTCCAAACATGCCTACATTCAGAGGTAAGCAGATTAGGTACTGTACATACCTTTGGAAGGAAACCATTCAACACACTACAGATAATAAAAAGATTTTCCTGACCAGCAGTAAGTTACTAGTCAATTCCCAAGAAACAGACAGTAGCTGTTGTTACAAGTACTAGCTGCACTAAATACTAGTTACCACTAAATGTTTTGTAAGATAGAAAACCCTAAAAATAAATGTAAGGAAAAAACATGAGTATAGTTCTCAACTTGGAAACAATACCAATTTTAACCACTCATCTTTATTGATAAAATAGGCTCCTTTACAGTTCATATTATCTGAAACAAATTTAAGGTTCTGTTAAACCTAAGGTTAACTTTAAGGTTCTGGAAAACTTACACAACAGTGTCTTTAAACACCAAGACCTTAAAATCACATCCAAACAAGACCAACAATAAATTAACTCAATTGATTATAAAAATAATTATTTATCAAGTAATGTTTTATAATAAGCTGCCCTAAATGATTTGCCTCACACTTAATGGTGTGGCTTATATTTTTAAATTCTGACTTGGGATAGAAACTATATGGATGAATGTGCCATCAAACTAAGGGATACTTCCTCAAAAAAACAACAGTAAAGCAAGAACTATCATTTACTTATAAAATATCAATTAAGGCCTCTGAATGAGAAAAGAAATGTAATGTTTGGGCCTTTAGCCCTTTCTACCCAGTCTGCCCCATCAACCCCACTACCTTAGAAAAATTCTAAAGTGAAAAGTAGTTTTGAATTTTACCCATATATGAAATTATACATAAAAGTTATCATATGAAGTAAGTTACTTAACAAGTTATATACTCAAAAGTATTCTATTGTGCTAATTTTTTTATATGTATTTAATGTAAGTGAATAAATTTTATTGTATTTGATGCTCTTTTATCCTATAATCACCAGAAAGTAAGAAAAATTTCAAATTTCAATTGTGTTAAAAGCATATTTCAGTTTCTGGTGACCTTAAAAATTTACATACAGAACGTGATATTTTACCAAAAACATAGAAATACTTCTAAGTTCATACACTTTTTGCCCTCGAGGTTCAGCTGGAGCTTAATTATAGATTAAGAAAAAAATTTTTGATTTTAATTTACCTTCCTGTATCTCCTAAGAGTAACTACTTTTTTTTTTTTTTTAAAAAAAAGGGGGTCTATGAGACAGAGGAATTACCAACTTCAAAATTACCACATCTAATTTTCTATTTCAAACATTTCAACTTTGTTAGCTAAGCTGCATACTGTCATTACAGATCAACCAGAAAAGAGAAAAAAATCCTCATCTTCATTATTAAAACCAAAATGTATCCTTTCAAAAGAGTAGTTTAACCTACTACATGTCTGTTATAAGATCTTTCTTAGAAAGCAGTATTCCTTCTCTTTCATTCCTGAAATCACATTTCATATATTTAAACAAGTTATGGACAATTGTTAACTGAGAATTATGGCAAGTTAGTTCAGATTACCTCTTGTTTATGGTACATACAAAATATTTCTGCAGTCCTTAAAACTGAATTTTGACAAAAATTTAAAGGGAAAGTACAGATAATCATTAAAGCTTGAAGCCTCATGTACATAAGTTATTTGTTAACCCTGACACAACACAAGAAGGGCAAAATTTAGTGAGCACCCTCCATCCACAAAACTGTAGCTAAACTTGTACTCTTTAAAAGGAATAATATTATGAATTCTCAAATGTTTACTGGGAAGTCTTGTTTTATCTAGGAAGCCAACAACATTGCTAACTGTGCTTGGTATTTTCAGTAACCACCCATGACAAAAACCAACCTCCAATTGTCTGCCAATTAACAAAGTAAGGCTTAGTTTTAATTTTTCAGTATGTTTAGGAACAAAGTCTATGACAATTAACTATGCAGTTTTTTGTTGCTCTCAAAAATGCCATTGCAGTACACTGTACATATTAAAAAAAATAATAATAAAAACAGAAAAAGTGTAGCATGAGACAGTTTTCTGCCCCTTCATTCACTTCGTCGGCCAGTCCCAGTGAAGTCTGGAGTCCGCAGGAAGCTCTTCAGCTCTTCCTCAGACTCAGATCACCGCTGGTCACTAATGCTGACAAAGAAGTACTTTCTGACACATCATCTTTCCTCAGGTTCAAAAATGATTCTCGAGTTATTTGAAGTATCTCTCTCAAGCCTCTGTTTTCTTGCTGTTAGGAAGGTAAACAAAGATGCAGACATGAAGAGCTACAAGAGTACACACATATCCTAGAAAGCCAAACACATGAAGATATGAGGCAGAAATGTACCAGACAACATATGCTGTTGACAACTGGAATCCACTAATTCCTTAAGGAATCATGTTCAACATCTTCCATCAAAGTATATTTAAGCAGGTGTGACTATAGGTGGAAGTTCAGGAAGTACCCTTTTTAAATTTTACAATTACAGTATGCATGAAGAAAATTATATCTAGGATTATATTTATATACACTCAGAGAGCCTGTGAACAACCCTAGGACTAGAAATGCTTAGTATTTTAGTACTCACTACTTTTCATGATAGCATGCAATGCAGACAAGCTATCTGGTTTGCTTTCCTCACTGGAATTTGAGGCATAAAGGATGGTTGAGTAGGCTGGTATTTTTCATAAGGAAAGTAAATGACAAAATCTAGCATCGGCAAACAATATTTTTCCCATTCCCTCTACTTTTGTTATTGTATAAGTTCAGATACCTTAAAATGACTTTTCATAACTTACTGTCTACCACTCTGTATTCAAGTCTTACACTCTTTTTTTTTTTAATATATTAATTAATACATCTAATTGTGGGGAATTATTTTTTGGACAGAAAACCAATGGGTCTTTAAAATGGGTACACACAAAATCCACATATAATGTTGAATAAAAATATAAAAAACTTGTCTATAACTACAGGGACAAAATTTACATAAGCACTCATTTTTCAGATATGCCAAAGCCATTAAACTGTCAACAGTTGCAGTTTACCCCTCATTTCTGCACTATATGAGCTTCCATAATTGGTGTAATTTTTTTCCTTGTTTTTAAAAATTTTATAATAGTTTATTTTTACATATTTTTGTGCATCTTACACTTTTTTTAAGTTTCAGTGGCATAAAACAGGAATTTTCAGTGGCCTATTATCACACACTCAATGTTACCTGAATGTATGTGAGCCCAGTCTTTCTTCTTAGGGCAGCTCTCTGGTATTACAGTGACAGAGTAACATTTTAGAAACTATAATAGTATTACCAGGCCCTTTAGTGAAAGTATGCTTACTCCTGGTATAAAAAACACTGTGGTTTAAAAGGAGGAATCTATCTTGGTCTTCTATAACTAATTTTCCCATCATGACTTCAAAGTGAAACTTACAAAGCATAAAAATTATTTGTACTGAGTGGAATTATTCATCAATGACTTATGTATGTGCTACTACAAAATAAAGGACAATGAATGAGACAAAAGCTTTTATGGTACCCTGAAAAATACTGATGCTCAAAGAATATTAGTGGATTAAAATTTCTTCCCTGCATCATTGTGAGCTCTAATGAATGAAGGTATTTTTAAAAATTACTAAGGTGAAGTATCTTTACCTAATAAATATAAATACAAAAGCAGTATGAAACCAAATATCAAATTTTGCAATGACTGGCATAAGTTATTACTGATCCTATACTACATCAATTATCTTGTATTTAACAATCCTAAACATAGTCTCCAGATTAAGAAAAAGCATTACCAATACCTCAGAGAAGAGTATTTTTTGGCATAATTTTACTATAGACAGTTTTCAAATACAGCTGCATCTAAAACTTACCTCCAGCTGAAATATGCGTTCCTGTTCCTTACAGCCCTGTTGCTCATCAATTTCAATGGCCTTCCTCATCACTGCTGCCATTTCCGTTATTTGATCAACGTGTGCTTGTAGTTCCTGGAAAAGAAAACAGAAAAGCTGAAAATCAGTGAAATCCTTTTATTGTTTCTTTTTTTGTTTGTTTTTTTTTTTCCTGAGTTCTCTCCTTTTAATAAAACCTGTGTGGTCACTGAATGTGAATGTAACATTCTTATGCAACCATTTAACATGCAGGCAACATCTAACAGATACTGATAAGGCGGCAGTCTGGCCGCCAGTGCACTTCTGAAATCAGGACAGGAACTGAGGACAAGGAGCACAATGCAACTGAACACACTAGCAAGCAGAGCACCACAAATGATCTGCAACTTTTTCTTTTTTGTACCTACATGTGCTATGGAGCAGAGAATGGGAAAAATAAAAATTGCTGACACATTTCCCTTAAGTCTTCATGATGTACAAGTTTCTTCTGGGTTATCCATGCCTAGAATTAGTTTCAAACCAATCTGGAACTTTTCTAGACTTAATCTCCCCTGTGAGCAGGAACTGTATCTTCTTTGTATTTGCCGATTATTTAATGTTTGATACACAACAGATAATTTGAATAAAATAAAGTGTTCTGCTCCTAAGTATTAAGATATTAAATTGTCTTCTGGAAAATTGTTGAAATACAGTTTCAGTAAACAGAAATCCACATTTGTCTGGCATAGCTAAGATCATATGTTTATTCCAATCTCGCCATCCTTTTTTGTATAATATGCCAGACACTATGCAAGCCGGTAGGAAAATGAAGCCTGTTTCACACTTTCCCCAACTGCAAGGAGCATACAGTCAAATGAAAGCACAGACAAAAAAAATCAACAGATCTTTAGAATAAGCACTTTTTCTATGAATAGCTCCTATAATTCTTCTCTGGCAATCAAGGGTTATTTTATGATATTAAGGCCAAATCTTAATTATAAAAGCAAACATTAACTCTCTTAGTTTTATGCCCTCTTTATTTGTAAAAAGTATTTAAATAATTTTTAAAATCTACACAATTACTAAGGTATGGAAGAAATATGATGAAGGAAAAAAATGGGAGCACTTCTAGTAAATAATACATTTAGGGCCCCTCCCTGGTGGCACAATGGGTTAAGCTCAGCACTATGAAGCAATTCACAGCCACTGCAGCATGAGTTCGATCCCTAGCCAGGGAGGTGACCCACATGGTGTGACAGACTCCTCCTGTCTCACCTGCTGCTCCCTCAGCAGTGTTTCAGTAGATCTGCCTGTTCTACTGCCCACTCTTTCTGGTGAATCTTCTCATTCCCCATACCTCTGGCCTGTACCCTAGTTTTTGTATGTATAAATAATCTTTAAAAAAAAAAAAAAGAAAACATTTACTATCTTCTTAAGTAGCAAAAATGTAGACCCTTAGGTTATTTTAATGGGGTAACCTAATAATGGTAGTACATAGGAAGGAGGCAAAACAAAAGACTAATGTGTTAAACCTAAACTAATTAAAATAAAATCATTTTTAAAAATAAACATTTCAGCGCCTTGGTTATGCTTCAGGTGATCAGTAAGCACATAGCTGATGGCTGCCATACTGGACAGCACAGATCACAGATGAACATTTCCATCATTTTGGAAAGCTCTACTGGATATCCCTGGATTAAATTATGGTAGCAAAAATGCTATCAGTACAGATTATCATGTTCTGAATGAAGGGGACATAATGCTTAATAGCAAGTTAAGTACAGATTAATTGCAGTAGCAAACTAAGGACAATGAGCAAAAGTTTTCAATGCCAATGGTTTCCTCAGACTTGGTGTCCAATGGCACACCAATGACTACACAGGGAGCAGGTAACTTGTTTCAAAAGGAAAAAAAACAACATACTACTCATGTTTTCAGGTCAAGGTGTATTCTTAATAGAATCATCATGAGAAGTAATACCCAATATTTTGCCTGAAAAAAGCAGCAACATGATCCTTGAAGTGACTAATTTGTTTAGTCTTTACTTCGACTTTAGTCAATAAAGACCTACCACACTTAAGTTAAAAAAGACAGTTAAGACATAATGCAGAGTGTGAAAATCATATGAAAGGAAAGATTACTTTTTTGGTAAAGTCAAACTAAAGAACTACAAATTATCAAAGTAGGAATTAAAACAGTACATTAATAGTCAAAGTTTTTATGAAATTGAATTAAAATTACTGTCAAGAAAATATTTTTGAAGTTCAGAAGAGTGATTAACTCTTTACAGCTAACTAAAATTTTGGAATTAACTATAAGAGTAACAAAATGAAATGCTGGCCTCATCAACTTTTAAGCCCTGCTATTATCAGGTTATGTATGATATAGATAATACATACAGAATTGATGACAGAAAAATACACTGAATATTTTTTGCATGGCTAGTGAAAACATTATGTGAGCCATTTATTTGATTGATTTTGGGAGAAAACTTCAAAGTGAAAGTAACTGTTTATAATGGTGCCCCCCTTCCAGCCACACCCCAAAAGTTGACTGTTTTATTTAGTGTACATTCTGATTTGCTTCCAAGTGCCTCCTCTGCAGTCCATGTTGAGGTGCTTCAAGGATGCGTCGAGATGCATCAAGGAAGAATCCTTCGGAGCTGTTACGATGTACCATGTCAATCTGTAGTATAGAGTCATTATAATGTTAATACGGACCTTATCCGTAATTTAAAAACTGAATGAGTGTTAGTTCATGCGTGTTAGCCAACTTTGAAATGTTTGTTTTTTTAAGATTTCCAAAAAGGCATCTGTTCAAAAATAATGAAAACTAGTATTTAGATGAAAATTAACAATTATCAAGCTTTTCATTGTTTTCTTTTAAAATGTGTGTTCAAAAACTAGCTGAAGGCAACATTCTATGTCACAGTAGTCTCAAAAAGTCTCGTCTTGTCATGTGTAATTAAATTATCTTAAATGTGTTATCAAATGCTTGCTATCATATTATCAAATGTGTGTTATCATATATTTTGGGCATATCAGAGCACCAACACCTAAACACAATCTGGAATTTCAGACTTCTGCACCTTATTCACACAAGGTTTTCTATTCAACCACTTCTGTTTATTAAGCCCTCCCATCAATAATTAAAAGATGAATTTAGGGCTCTCACAGGTAGCGGAAGGGGTTAAAGCACTGCATTATGAAGTTCTCTCAAGCCAATGAAGCTCCCTAGCCAGGGAGCTGACCCACATGGCGTGGCAGACCTCTTCTGACCCTCCCACTGCTCCCCTCAGCAGTGTACTTTGTAGATCTGCCTGCTCTGCTCCCTGCTCTGTCTTTGGTGAATCCTCTCACCACCCCTGCACCTCTAGCCTGTACCCCAGTTCTATAAGCACAATTAAATAAATCTTAAAAAAAAAAAAAGATGAATTTAGATAGATTTTCTTTCTTGATACCTTCTCAGACTCTCCTCATGAGAACTAATCATCTTTTCCCTGGCAGTAATTAATATTCCTCTAGTAATAATTCAGGTCTCTGTTTTAGGATTCACCATAACCTAACTTACATTAGCTTAGTTTGCATTTCCCATTACACTGCAAGATCCTATGATGAAGTAACAGAATTTATGCAATGGGTCATCTTATTATTAATAATAACTAACCAGTGCAAGTATTAACATTTAATTGTGTTGAAAATGTCTCCTTTTTGGGAAAAATCAAAACCACAAACATTAATATGTATTAGTTAGAATTAATAACAAACAACTGAACAGTCATTTTATGGAAGGCAAGGATCAGCACTAAGATGAAGAATTCAATCTCATAACGAAAAAAGATGATATACAGCTACTTGAAGACACGCTAATTAATAAACCAGCTTTACTAAATGGCAAAATATAACGTGTCTTCAAAAACTTTTGATTCTCTCATAGATGCTACCAGTTGGAAAAACTGGTAAAGCTGCAGTATCTTTATTATCAGAAAGTTTTTGTCTAAGAATTTTTCTCCTTACAGCTTAACAAATGTATTTTTTTAGGTTACTAAACCTAAAGAACATTTGGAATTTCACAAGATTACAATTATCAATATATTTTATCAATATTTTTAAGTCAATTAATTTTTGTACCTAAATAAACCCCACTCTGTTATATACTTAAATTTAATGTTTTATATAATGACTTACTAATAGTACATTTTATATTCAAAAGCTTGTCATTAAAATATTCAAGGTTATCCTTTTGGTTAGGAGGTCAATAGCATAATTAGGTAATATTAAATCCATATATATATTATTTTATTATATTACTATTTGGCATAAGAGTAGTCTATTACTTCTTCATATGCAAATTGTTATACAAAAAGCTGTATGCTAAGTATTTTATTTTAAAAGAATTAAAAAATACCTACAAATACCAAGATGGAAGAAATATTTTAAAGAAACCAATTACTTCAATAATTGGGAAAAATAAACATTTTCTTAAATAATATTAGTCATTACAGTTCATGATCATCCAATGTATCAAATTATCCACTATAGAAAATATAGGCTATATAATAGCTTAGTTACCAAAATCTTTTCTAATACTTTTACATCAGCAGTAAAAACTCAGTATAATATAAAATATTAATGAGAAAGGATTGCTTTCACGGCAGTTGTAGCAAACACAGGACATAAACAAAAGGAACATATATGAGGGTAACAATGAGTAGGATGGACAGCAGGAAAAATACTATTTCTAGTCAGAAAACATGTCTGTCTCTAAAATGATGTTACTTGGTTGGAGAAGGCAAAGTTTTAATAGGTTGATTCTTTTTTTCTCCCCTACCCTGAGATTTTCCATTCTATTCAGCATTATTTATAGTCTGAAGGAATTAGCCTCATCCATCCAGAAAATAAACTTATTTAGTTGATTTCATATTTTTAAATAAGTTTCCAGCATTTCAATTTTTCTTTTTGTAACAGAAGTTAATACACAGTTCAAAAAAATATTTTCTAAAAGTAGATAACCTAATAAAGATAACTTTGAATCAAAGAGACTTACCTTCACATCCCAAATGAACTTTATTTTTTAAAGGTATATTAAAACTACTGGGAAACAACGGGAGTTAGAAAAATAAATCAAACAGAAAATGATTCTTAACAGAAAAATTTAAAAAAAGAATAGCCAAAAGATGTAAGGAAGATGAAGTGTTCGATATGTTAAATATCTGTGATTTTTTAAAAGTTTAACCTATTATCCCTCTTTTCCACTTCAAATTGTATTTACAGAATGGATTACCTTGGAGTGCTGCTCTTTCAACTTCAATATTATACCCGGATCATCTTTTTTGCTAGCCATTAGCAATCTAAACATTTGCTCCCGATACTTGCTCATTATAATTTCCAAGGCAGACTGGTGTTCTTCTAGAGATGTACGTAATTCTACCAAGAATAAGAGTACATATAATTCAAATATGTTAAAGATGCACAAAACAGTCTCTTCCACATTCATATTTTAAAAAGCAATTTATAAAGGGTATTTAAAAAAAAAACACATGATGTATAAAAAGCTAGTCACATAGAAACTAAGGATACCAGGGAAAGTTCAATTTGGTAGTTGAAGGTGGTGGTAGGTATGGTGAAGTATATGCACATATGTAAGTTAGTAGCTTTATAACTGAAGTTTATATAATATAGTAAATCAATAGCAAGTAAAACTTTACTAAAAATAAAAAAAGTGACATCAAATGGAGTTGTGTATTAGTTTTTTAAAGAGACCATTTCTTCAGAATCATTTAAACATTTACTGAACAATAAGTAAGTATCAAACAATGCTCTATATATTAGGAATACTAAAAGGCTGTGGACCTGGAGTCGAGAGAAAACAAATACATAAAGGATTATAATGCAATGTATTAACGCAGAGTGGCGCTCTACTCAAGTACATAAGAAGACAAGTCTGTGGAGAGAAGAAAATGGGAAAGCATATTACAGGTAAACTTTTATTTCTTGAGTTGAAAAATGAAGGAAAGGTGATCTGAAGAGGAAGGTATGAAAGTGTATGGCAAGAGCAAAAGTTTCATGGAGAAGAGAATTATGGAAAGACAGAAAAGGCCTGGAATTCACTTTGAAGATCCATGAATAAGAAAACAACAGAAATTCTTAAAGAATAAATATGTGACAGGATGGTTTTGAAAATTCTATGTAATGTCTGTGTTGAACATGAACTGGAAGAGGAAAAGATTAAAAAGATTGGGAAGAAGAAGACCAGTCAGGAAAGTTCAGGCAAGAGGCTAACAATACCAAAGCAAGGAATATAGTAGTAGACAAGACAAAGAACAAAAGTTGGACTTAGTTTATAAAGTAGAAAGAAATTAATGTCAAAAATTAGCTTCAGTGGGCTGCTTTCCCACTTTTGAAAATATTAACTGAAAATATTAACTGGTCTCTAGTCAATGGTACAGTGGTAGACTGAAGTTTTCTTTCGATGTGCTATACATAGAATAGTATATCTTGCCTTTGTTCTCTTGTTGTAATTCTCTGATTTGTCTGTTTTCTTGCTGGATTCCCATAACTAATGTGGATCGTGGTCGATGTCTTGCAACTTCATTAAGTTCTTGAATTTCTTCCTGATACTAATAAAAGATTAAAAAGAACATGTGGCGAGAAATGTTTGAAAAGTGTGTCCACATCTATCTGCATACATGTGTAACAAGGTTTCCAGAATAAAGAGCAATTCAACAATATGAATAACATGAAAATTAACTCAATTAAAAGATGGGTAAAGAAGTTCTGGAAATCTAATGTACAGCATAGTTACTATGGAACATAATATTGTATTATATGCAATATTGAAAGTTGATGAGGTAGAAGTGATGCAAATTAATCTCTGATGTAACCATTTTATGATATGTACATGCTATTAAATAATCAGATTGTACACATTAAACTTACAAACTCTTCTATCTCAAATATATACCAATAAAATTAGAGGGGGGAAAACAGGCAAAAGGCCTTAAAGACCCATTTCTCTAAAGAAAATATACAAATGGTCAATAAGCATCTGAAGAAATGCTTTATTGTCTCAGCGAAATTCAATATCTAGTAAGATACCACTTCACAATCACTAGGATGAATGTATTAAAAAAACAAGTAATACCAAATGTTGCAGACATTGTAATTCTCATAGATTGTGGATTTAGAATGTAAAATGGTATAGCTGTTTTGGAAAACAGTCTACAGGTCTTCAAAATTGTACCACCTATCAATTCCATTCCTAGATATATTTCCAATGGAACTGAAAATATATGTCCACACAAAACCTTGTACACAGATTTTGTTGCAGTATTATTCATAAAACCAGTGAGTTGAAACAATCCAATATGAACTAACAGATGAATAAACAAAATGTTCTGCATCTATATAATGAAATATTACTTATCAAGAGAAGTGAAAGTTACTAAAACATACTACAACATATTATATGATTCCATTCATATGAAATGTCCAAAATACACAATTCTATACACAGGTGGGTGGTTATCAGGGTCCAGGAGAAGCAGGAGCCAGGAGTGACAGCTATTGGAAATGGGCTTTCAAAATAATGGAAATGTTTGAGAACTAGATAGTGATTATGGCTGTATAGGATGTGAATAAAAGGTTGATCACTGTACTGCTCAAAATGGTAAATTTATGATATGTGAATTATATTTCAGTAATAACAAAAGTGTATTTGCAAAGGAAATACAAAATTATTGTATTTCAAATAAATGGAATCTAACCTTACAACTGCATACACCTTTATTTTAAAGGCATTTCAAAATAAGCCATTTAGCATCATAAATATTATTCATTATAACATTCCTGGCTTGTAATTTGGTTGTCAAACTATCCCAATAGTGATGGTGTGGTAAAGACTTTTTAACAACTCCACATTAAAATATTTGTTATAAGTCAAGCTAGATAGGGAGGGAGGTATAAAATCTGCTCAGGGTGACAGTTAAAAACACTGTACATTTGTTTCATTATTTCTGAATGTGCCAAAAGCAGTATCCCAGAGTTACTTCCTTTCAAAAGTTGAGTTTCAAGAAAGTAGAACGTGATTTCCATCACGTATCAGAGAGTTTATAACACTCAGAATTGAAAAGTTTTATCAGAAGAGGAATTAAAACAGCTACATTTCATGGTCCACTGGAAAGTTCTTATACATAAGGGTGGGGAGAACAAGTGAAGCCTTTTCCTCTCTTCTTTAACTGGCAGCATTAAATGAAAAGAACACAAATGCAAATGAAGTTAAGTACACAAGGTATAACCATTTATAGTCCTGCATTGTTTTCAAAACTAATTTGTTGTTAAATATCATTACCTAAGCCTTTCTGTAAAGAAAAAAATATATTTTACCCTATAAAAATAGGAGACAGCGCTAAATACATGTCTATATTGTAAAAGATATTAGCTGAATCAAGACCCAATAAATTTATATACTTTCTAAATTCAAATATGTATCTGTCAGAAAAGTGTGAGCAAGTTTTCAAGTTTTAGAAAATATATTTACATATATAAATATTATCCATGACAAGATATTTTCTAAGAAAGAAAAAAAAAACAACAAAAACAGAAACAAGTCAAGCTACTTGAAAAATTTAGAGAACAATGAAATAAAATTGAATACCAATTAAGTAAGAATGTGCAATCAAGCACATTTTTAAATGGCATCATCGAAAAAAAGGAAAAGCTCGAACCTGCTTCATGGCTTCTACCCGCTTGTTGAGAGCTGTGGTTTGCTCGATCAGAGACTCTGCTGCCTCATCATGGTCTTTCAATCTTTCCACAAGAGCTTTGGCATCAGCAAGTGCCTTCTCAATTGTGCAACTCATTTCTAAAGGAATACCTATAAATAACATTAAAATCAAGACTCAAAACAAAGCCAGCATGTCATCTTATCTTAGTTTCCTCGTAACATATAAGCTTTCTCAATTATATTTTTCTACAGGATTGGTCAGTCTGGAGAGAGAATGCATCTAAGACACAGTTTTGCTTCAGTGAGGATGGCACAAACTGAAAGTGAATTTATAATACTCAAAAAAGTTAGAACATATATAAATTATTTGCAGACATACTCAGAATGTATTTAAAACACCCTGAATTTATGGTGGGAAACAGTATACATCCATTTAATACAACTAATACTGTATAAGAATTGTGCACTTTTGAGCGTACTCCCTACCTCGTATTGTAGGAAAGGTCACTTGATTACTCCGTACTTAGGTCAATGACTGTCAGGTCTCTAAGGACCATGCCCCCCCCCCCACAGACTCACAGTATCAGCCAAGTGGTCTCTATGTGTCATGCTATGTCAAGGTACCCACCTTCTGAAGGAAAGTCTGCTTTTTACATAAAGTTGCATTACGATCCTAAATCTTGCACTTCCCTTAGTAAAAAGGGGGGGGGGCGAAGCTGGTTTAGAATGACACTGACCATTATGAGAAACTTTTAACATGTTAAAAATCAATAAATATTTGAGGGGTTCATAAAATTAGGAGACAACAAATGAATTAACAGTCAACATCTCTTTTATTTCATATGCTAGATCTGTAAAATAAAACATTAGTTTTTAAATAATCTCAAAAAAAATTAACTTTCTGATACTTAACCATCCTTGAATTTTTCTGTCTTCTATGGGAGCCACCCTTCCCTCTGGGTTTTTCAAATATTAAAATCACACTAAAGTTACAAGGTCATAAGCCAGATCTATGGAAGTTAAATTAATACTCCAAACTCCAAGTTAAATTAAAACTCCAGCTTGAGGAAGACAGATATTTGCTAGATACAATTGCACTGGGCTATAGATCTTATCAATGACTTCAATTGTTAGTCCTTCAGATAGAGAAAAAAGCAGCAAGGTCAAAAAGAAGATTTAAGTAATACAACTGTGTAACATTAAAAGAAAACTAGAGGAAAGTACAACACATCAGCATTTTAAAACTTTTTTTCAGAGAAACTATTTATTTATTGATAAACAATTTCTTTATTTGTATAAATTTTACATCAGTTATAGTTCCCACAGAATTTCCACCACCAATTCACCCATGTGCCATCATGTTAGTCCCTTATTGCTTTTCCCGCCAGCAATACATCAGTTTTAGTAGGTTTGCATGTAAGGTTATACATAACAAAGAGTCAAAACTACAACTAAATAAAGATAAAAAAAAAAAACAGACTTCAAAAAATAAAGTAGTATTCTTGGTTCTATCCAACAGCTGAAGCAAAGAATATATTAGCCTGTTACTAGATACTGGCACAAACCTGAATATTTAATGAAAATAAATTAAGCAAGAAAACTGTCCATTTAGAAAATATTTGACATATGATCAGACAGTCCCAGGAAGCTGTAAGAATTAAACAAGCTGGAAATGAACATATTTCTGATGTCTAGATAAAACACAAGAGTTGTCTCCTAAAACTGTAGAAGTTTAGATAAGGATACTTGAAAATTATAAGCACTAGTGGAGTCAAAGTCCCACAATGGCTAAAACACCAAAGGTTCTAGATGCTCCAAGGCAACCACAGTATCTACTGTATGTCCTTTCTCTGAACTTTCAAGGGGACCTATCTAAAAACTGCACATGGACAGTAACAAAATGTTCTTATTTACATGGATGTCACTATGCTCTCATTAATCCTAATTCTATAGATACCAGATCCTTCAGAATACAATTTTAGTCATTGGTAAAATAAAATAAAATAAAACAAATAAATAAATAAATGGTGGGGGAAGGAGAAAGAGCAACAAAATGACCTGTTATTTCACAAAAATAAAAGTGAAAACTTTTATTAGAGTAAAACTGACAGGATGTAATTGATGGTGAAAGGAAGAAAAAATTGAAAGTCAAGTGAAAATTGTCAAAGTTTCCAGAGGAAAAGTTTACCTTGGCTTAGTAGAATTTCAGTCACAAATACAAGGAATCCCAAACAATACTAGGTCCTAAACTATAAAATTGTTAAAACTACTATCAGAAGAATTTCCTTATACATTAAAACATCTCCAAATTTAGTAACTAGGATGTTTCCAACTAAAATGTTCTAAGACTCCTTCCTATATGTGATGAGATGTTAGGTGATCTAATATAAGAATGACGACACTGTAGAATTCAAGAAGTTACCTCCTCCATGAAAAAAAAAATCCTCTGGACAAAAAGAATCTGCAGACATCAACCAATTATTTGTAACAGAATCCTGAATCTAGACAGCATCTTTCTAGATAACCATAAACCATTTCTTTTTAAAATATGAAGAGGTTAAACTGTGTCCTGCAAACATTAGGATGACAACACAGCATCAAAGATCACTGGTTATTAAATGCTATGCCTTTATTCAATAGCTAAGGCTTCGCCTCCTTGAGCAATCACAGGCCTCAACTATCTCCAGAGTTAATTCTAGATCTTAAACTTAATTTACTCTATACAGTAAATCTCCATAGCTAAAGAGTAGAGGTTAAAGTCTCCATGGTGGAGTAGAGGTTAAAGTCTTCATGCTATCAAGCTATCTATCATCAGTCACTGCAGCATGAGTTCAATCTGTGGCCATGTAGCTGACCCACGTGGGGCACCAGACCTCTCCTGTTTTACCTACTGCTCCCCTCAGCTGTGTATTTTAGTAGATCTACCTGTTCTGCTCCCCATTTTGTCTCTGGTTAATTCTCTCACCCCCAGGCACCTCTGGCCTACACCCTAGTTCTTCTATGCACAAATAAATACAAATAAATCTTTAAAAATTCATGAGTTCAAGAACTGACACAATTAGAATGGCTTCCAGATAACAGAAGGTAAAATTTCAATTGAACACTAACAACTCTGTAAACATCTCAATCCAGTAAGAAAAGATTAACAATAATATTAAACACAGATGGGAAACTTTCCTGGAGAGCAGAATGCATGGCCTAGTGCATGCCTTATTTGTAAATAAATTAATCTGAAAAAATTATAAAGGTAAAGTAAGGAATAAAACCATTCCTAAAATTTAAAAGAACTGCAACCACACAGTTCTTTGAGCATTGTATTCTTTGACCATAATGGAATCAAACCAAAATAAGTAACAAAGAAATTGTTAAAACATCTGGCGTTTGGGTCCTCCCTGCTGGCAAGGCTGGTAAATGCAGCACTAAGAAGCTAAAGCCACTGCAGCACCAGTTCGATCCCTGGCCAGAAGGTGACCCACATGGCGCGGCAGACCTCTCCTGACCCGCCCGTTGTTCCCTTCAGCAGTGTATTTAGACGCTCTGTCTGTTCTGCTTCCCATTCTGGTGAATCCTCTCACCACCCCTGCACCTCTGGCCTATTCCTCAGTTCTGTATGCACAAATAAATAAAGCTTAAAAAAAATCTGGCCACATTAATAAAGAGTAATAAATGAACCAAAAAGGAAGTCATTTTTGGAAATCAGAAAACATTTTGATAAAAGTAAGAAGATTCAAGAATCAAAATTTTGCTATGTATGTAATACAGTTCTTTGAAGGAAATTTCTGTGATTAAATGCTTATATAGGGCCGTCCCTGGTGGCGCAGTGGGTTAAAGCACAGCACTAAGAAGCTTAAGCCACTTCCTCATGAGTTCGATCCCTGCCTGCTCTGGAGGAGATCCACATGGCGAGGCAGACCTCTCCTGACACGCCCGCTGCTCCCCTCAGCAGTGTACTTTGTCAATCTGCCTGTTCTGCTCCCTGCTCTGTCCCTGGTGAATCCTCTCACCCTCCGCATCTCTGGCCTGTACCCTAGCTCTGTATGAATAAATAAATAAATCTTTAAAAAAAATGCTTATATATAGGAATTAGAAAGATAAATCAATTCTCTAAGCCTCAATTTTCTGAAAAAAACAAATTAAATCCAAAGTAAATAAAAAAATAGAAGCAGTAAAAGAGAAGAAATCAGTGATCTTGAAATAAGAAAGCAACACAGATTAACTTTTAAATCAAAAGTTACTTCTTTGAAAAAGAAGATAAAACTGCCAGACCTCCAGCAAACCTGCCCACCACCACCAATAATAACCAAAAAAGAATGAGGAGACCTAAAAAGGATATCAAACAAATAATAATCACTGTCAATTTCTAATTCACTACAATTCAATAAAATCTACTCAGCAGGCTTTAATAGTATATTCTACCAAACCTATAAAGAAAAAAAAAAAAAAAAGCAAGTTACATTATCTCTTTGAGAAAACAGAATACTTCCAAACTCATAAAATGATGCCAGGATTACTGACACCAATAGCAGAAAAACAGACCAAAAAAAAAAAAAAGAAAAGCCACAGCTAATCGTCATGAACTTAAATATGAAAACATCAGACTAAAATTCAGTGAAATACGACTACACATAACTAAATAGATTTTATCCCAGAATTCAAGGCTGTTTCAATTTAAAATCAATTGATCATGTGAAAAAACCTCAACATTCTTTCATATCAAAAATTCTCTGTAAACCAGAAATAAAGATGTCCCTTACTGAGATAGGGCATTTCCAAAATAACTACAGGGAATACCATATTTACAGACTGTTTTTGCTCTAAAACAGAAACAAGGCAAGGAGGTCCCCAATCATCACACATATTTAACTAACACCATACTGGCACAATCAGGCAAGAAATGGAAATAAAAGGCATACAGATTGGAAAAGAAAGAAAACAGATCTTATTCACAGTCAACATGCTGTCCATGTTGAAATTCTCCAAACATCCACAAAAGAACTCTTTCAACTTATATGAGACTTTACAAAGCCATGGGATACAGGTTGAATATACAAAAGTCGATCATTTTTATATATTCATCTAGCAATGAACAAATGGAACCAAATTGTAAAAAATATGTTTGTAATAGTTAAAAAATTATGGTCAGGGTACATACACCAATAATTACAATGCTAGTATAATAAACCAAAGTGAGCCTGAATAAATGGAGAAATGTACCATGCTAATAGATGGTTAAGTTTCACCCTAGTAGGGCTACCAGTTATCCACAAATGATCTGCTGTTTTTAATGCAATTTCCAGTCAAGTACAGAATTTTTTGTAGAAATTATAAAATTAATTTTAAAACTTCTAGAGAAATACAAACAAATTAGGACAGTCAATACAATTCTGAAAACAAAGTTGGGAAACCACACTACCAAATTTTAAGGTTTACTAATCAGCCAGAATGGGGGAGTCCAGCATAGCCACAGAACCATGGTTAACTGATTTGTTTTTAACAAAGTACAAAGGCAAATAAATCAAAGGAGCTAAGTCAATTTATTTCAACAAAAAAATGACAGTAAACTGGACAGCTACATGTCAAAAAATTAATTGGCTTACATAAAAACCAATTCATAATGGACGTAGACCTAAATGTAAATGAAAAGTAATGAACATTTCCACAAGAAAAAAAAAGGAGAAAACCTTGTGATCTGGGTTGAGCACATATGTTTTAGATATGTACCAAAAGCTTGATTCGTAAGAGAAAAATGTAATAAACTGGATTTCATCAAAATTAGAAACTTTTGCTCTGGGAAAGAAGCTTTTAAGACAGTCTGAAAAGAGAAGGTACAAAGTAGGAGAAAGTATTTGCAATTGCATATCTGATAAAGGACTTAAAGTTATAGTACATACAAAACTCTTAAAACTAACAGTAAGGAAATGGTCCAAAAATTGAGCAGAGGACTTTAACACTTAACCATAAAGATATAAATGGCAAATAAGCCCATGACAAATCCAACATCAACAGCCAATAAAGAAATGCAATTAAAATCATGATGAGTTTGGTATTGCACTCTATTAAAATGTCTAAAATGATAAACCAAGAGTTAGTAAGGATGTAGAACAACTGAAACTCAAGAATGCTGATAAGAATGCCAAAGGATACGGCTACTTAGGAAATAGCCTGGCAGTTTCCTACTATATTAAAGACACAGCTACCATATGACCTGGTAATACCACTTCTGTGTAATTTACCATAGAGAAAGAAGTAGATAAACAAAATGCAGTTCCTACAACAGTAGAAAATTAGTATTGATACAAACAACACAGATAACTCTCAAAGGCATTTTGCTGAAAGAATAGAATCTCAAGAAGTTACATGTTTCCATTTATCTGGCACTATTAAAGGATAAAACTATTATGACAGGAAAGAGATCAGTGGCTGTTCAGCAATGGGGCAGCACAACGGTACTCCATAAAAAAGTCAATTTTATAATGTATTACCTTACAACAACAAAAATCATTCCTTGGCCCCAAGGTGTTGCCTTTGTCTTTAATTCACCTGATGTTTACTTGCATGGATGGTGTTAAGGAAGTTATCTAATTATATTTTCTCCTGGGGATGACTTATTACTTATTTTACCCCCATTGAACTTTAAAGCCACATTTGTTGTGCTTTTTAATAAATGAATGGGCATGTCTTTATGCTATTACATCTCTGGGTTTATCTCTACATCAATATCACCTGCTTTCAACAGTTACAGCTGTAAAAACACTCGTGCTATCTAAAAGGGCAAATCATTTTTTTCTTATTTTTCAAAATTGTCTTTCCTATTCTTAACCTTCTTTCCAACCTAACTCAGATGACCTTTAACTTTAGAACACTCTGGAGTAAAAATAAATTTCTAGGTAATAATTTAAATTAACTCAAACTATTGGTAGATACTGAACTTGAGGAATGAATATTACTTTACCTTGTCTTTTGGGCAACAGGACAAGTATTACTCCCATTACGTCAGTAAGGAAATACACCCGAGGTAAGAAGCTAAATGACAGCACCATTCACCAAGGAAGGAGGCAAGCTAGTACCAGAAATAGAACTTCCGATCTCTGGTTTAATATTCTACTCAGGAGCCAAGATGGCCTTGATCCCCAAGGTCCTATTTGCTTTTACTTATATAAAAACCATCTCAGTCTCTTGTGTCCTTGGGTGGAAAAAACAGCAAATCTCCTGACTCTACTATAAACACCACCAGGATTTTCAATCATATTGCCATCAGCAATAGAAAATAAATGGAAAAGTAAATGAAAATGTAACATTTCAAATATTGATAAAAGACTGCATCAATTTTAATTAAGCCTATGGTTAATTTAAGATCAATGAATATTAACTGACAGACTTTTTGAGAGAGAGAGAGAGAACATCAAATCCTAACCATCTAACCATTAGATGACCAAGGAAAAGTTGTTTTTTTTAAGATTTATTTATTTATGCATACAAAACTGGGTTACAGACCACAGGTGCAGAGGCAGTGAGAGGATTCACCAGAGACAGAGTGGGGAGCAGAACAGGCAGACTGACCAAGTACACTGCTGAGGGGAGCACCAGGGGAGACAAGAGGTGTGCTGTGCCATGTGGGTCACCTGCCATGTGGATCACCTCAGGTGCTAGGGATAGAACTGGTGCTGGGGCTCAAACTCCTAACTTGCAGTGGTGGCTTTAACCCGTTGTGCCAACATTCCCTTTAAAAGACCCTCTCTAAATTGCATAATTACTAGTATCAAATACTAGTATCAGAATGACCTGTATTTTAAATTTGTGTTGTGACTATATGTAAAAGCATACCTATTCAGAGAAAGGAACTATAAGCAGCAGGTATTTCAATGTTAATACTTCTAGAAAAACAGTGGTGCATTTTCTGACACTCTGCCTGTTCATTTCCTGTATGTGAAACCACAAAAAAGTTTAAATATTTTTAAAAATGCATTTTATCTTGCCACCCTTAAAAAAAATTGTACTTTTTACTTTTTTTGGCTGGTATGGAGTGGGAGGAAGATTATTTTCCACATTCCCTTAACAAGTTTTAAATTAAAAAAAAAAAAAATTTAAATTCATCTTGGTTATCTCCCCATTTTTGTACTTTTTACTTTAAGCTAGTGACAGTGCAGTTACATTACTTTCTATAGGTAGGTATGAATTACAGGTGAAAAAATTTAAAAGTAGGTTTCCCTCCCTACCAACCCCAGCATTAGCCACACTCTCGCCCACTTTACCACCCAAAGACATTCACAGTCAGACTCCTGGCAGAAGGTTCAGAACATTCTGTTGCTGATAAAAGAGAAACCACCACCCACCCAAGACAGCAACTGCCAGCTGTTTAGTTTTAGAGTTGGGTTAAGAAAAATGTAAAGAAATTCAGTAATTCTTTCCCTGTGTTTGTTACAAATCCACCAACCTATAGCTGAATCTATACAAAAATGCTGTGACCATTGCTATACAATGCATGTGTCTTTAAACACTAACAATTTAATAAAAAAATTTTACTGGATTGTTGAGACAGATGCCTCTAATGTTAACTAGATTAACTGACACATGAGGAAATAGAAAATAGAAAGCATAGCTATGGCTTTTGTAGAAACAATCTAAAGAGATTAAGAAAGAATTACATAGAAAATTAAGCACCTCTATAGACAGATCACTAAATCTGAAAGCATAGAACATTTTCACTGTCTTTAAAATGAAGGACTACGAAGTCACCTTACGGGAAAAAATGAAATTTTTTAATTGCAAGAATGAGTATTACAAAGTAATATTTTTTACGAATTGTGAATAAATAAAAGTCGCAGATACATCTATGATCAAAAAGGTATGGAAAATCAAGTAGAAACTAAGCTAATTTAAATCAGTTATTTCTAAAGTATGGGCCAAGAGTTCTTGAAAGAGTGGTACAGATGTACATTGACCAACCTTGTGACACAATCTAAAACATTCCTAACAAACATGCATCCCACTTCTTTTCACAGTAGGCAAATATAGTAAAATACCAAAAAAATCACTAAAAGTGGGTTTTTTTGTTTGTTTTTACCGTTTTGCATAGTCTTACCAAATACTGAAAGTACAATGTCTTCTCATTAAAGAGTATACAAAGGTCAGGAGTCTCTTGGCTCTGAAATTTTGATTTTAAGATCTCACCAGAATTACATTATAAATATATGTGTACACACACGTCTGAAATAGAGCACACTACTACACTGGACTAGCTTTTGTGACAAAGATGAGTAAGACATGATTGCAAACTCAAGTTCAAATTGGCTGGACACTGATAACACGAATAAATAACACAATCAACTATACAGCAGAACTGTTTCAAGTGCTTTGGAAAGACAGTGAAAATATCAGTGTCATCTGGGGAGTCTGAGAAGACAACGGATCTATGAAGAGAATCTCAAGTGGTGGGTACAAAACAAACATATCTAGAAGGAACAGCACAAAGGCACACAACTATGGAAGTTTCAAACGTTTGGGGGAAAAACAATCTGAATGAGAGATTGTTAAGACTTTTGGAGGAGAGGCAAGATGAGATGAAAAGGGAAGACTGGATTGGGGCAGAGAGAAAAAGATCTTGAATGATATGCTGAAGAAAGAGGACTTAATTAATTCTCTCAGCCTTCCGGTTCTTGAAAATGTTTAAGAAAAGGAGTGATAGCTATATGCTTGTATTTCAGACAAACTGTATGAAGCGAAGATGGTGGAGAAGCCAGCTGGGAAAAGTGGGAAGATGCCATAATTCCGGCCAAAGAACAGCTGCAGTGCGAGTGGACGGCAGGATCACGAATGACCCTTAGATTTCCACTTTGGGAAGCAGGGTGGACTGAGGTACCAGAGTCCGTGCTGGGCTACTGAAAGAAGGCAGCAAGTGAACCTCCTCGCAGGGAGGTTACAAGAGGGTACGGGCCTGCGTAAAGACCCTGGGAAGAGGGCAGCAAGGCTTGGGGGGCAGTTTCAGGGTAACAGGGGATGCCCGTCCAGCTCCCCAATCCAAAGGGACAGCCTTCAAGGCTGAGCTCAGTGGGGCAGGGTGCAAGAAAACAGGTGCTTTGGTCGGGGCCACAGGGAAGAGGGTTTTCTGTGAAACTTTCTGCACCCGCGTCCGGGAAAGAGCAGCTACGGGCGGGATTAGGGGTCGGGGGGGTGGCCTGGGGCAGAAAGCCCCCGACTCGCCTAGGGCGCGGGTCCCAGGTCAGTCACTTACTCTGGCTTCTGTGCCTCGCAGCCGTCAGCCGTGGCTCCGCGAACGGGACCTCGCTACCCAAAGGAGAAGACGCCCCTCAGCTTTTCAGCGGGCAGAGGCAGAAGCCGGCAGCGGCAGCGGAGGAACGGCTGGGGGAGTCAGCGCGGCTCAGCCCCATTCCGGGCCGGGAAACACCTCCTTTGCCGCCTCCGGACCTCCCCTGGCACCCCAACCTCGCGAGACTTCCCTCCTCTTTTAACCGCGGAGGCGGCCCTCACTGAGCCACCGGCCGCCCCTGGCTGACATGCGCGAGCGGTAGAGGCGGTTCCCTCCTCGACCCCTCCCCATTGAGGCGCGTTCAGGCTCTCGCTCGTCTGTTCTCAGATCTCGCGACTTTTGCCAGTAGGAAGCCGCCTAGTGTGGAGAGATCGAGAACGGGAGAACGGGAGCGCGGGTGGGAGGGCCTGGCGCTAGGGGACCACGGTTGGTTTAGGCCGTGCGGCCCTCGAGTCTCCCGGATCAATCTTGCCATTGGGTGACTGGGAAAATTCAGCGGGTAGAAAATCTTGAGGATCGGAGGATTTTTTTTTAGGCTCCGCCCTCTTCCTCTTCAGCGATCTGGGCGTCCGGACTGCCGAGGGGGAAGGGCAGCTTGGCGCGGCCGTCGTGAGCGCTCTGCGCACGCGCGAGCCCCAGTCTGTGCGTGTGTGTGCACGCGCACGCGCGCGCGCTCGACTATTTAGGAAGCCTTGGGAGCATCGGTGTGTTAGGAGATGAGCGGGGCAAGCGTAGTGCCCTGTCTGTGCTACCAGACATTCCTGGCTGTGCGCTGACCCTCCCCACCCAGCCAGCAGCCCCTTCCCGAGGCTGTGGGGTATAGCCTCTGTTCGTTTTCACGGCAGGACCCTGCACGAAAGTAAGCAAACCTCGATCCTGAGGTCTTCCCTCCCCACTCACCTTGTACTTTCCACCCCCACCTTTCAGCAGAGTGTGTTTGGGTTTCTCAGATAAGTTTTGCATGAAGGGAAAATGCGTTTGAAAGCGAAGTAGCCAGATCATTAAGTCAGTTCATTCGATGATCACTTTTGCTCTGCTAACCTTATGGTTTTCGAATGCGGATTATTTATTCAATAATAGGATTTGATTAGTCAAGCGAGGTAGTTTTGATAGAAAAAAAAAGTTCTGAAAGTTCCATCTTTCAAACTGTGCTGATAGCACTAAGTTTTTGTGTTCTAATGATAAGTGACGGTGATGTTTGTAAAGCTAAGGGAGAGAATGAAGTTGGGGCTCTGATCCTAATGGGGCTATTCTTTATTAAATAGTGGGCTTTTCCTTTTGCTGTCGATCCTCTTTCCTGTGAATCCTTTCTGTCCTCACCTTTTCAGAAGCCTTGAGGCTTTGGGGGGGCAGCCCAAAAGTGGCATCTTGGCTTCGTTTGGGGGTTTATTTATGTCTACTAGCAAGGACTATTAAAAGTATTTGAAGAGTATATGTTGTTTATTATGTAAGGGAGTCAGATACATTTATATGTGAAAATGTTTTCTTTTGACAGTTTAAGTTATTTAAAAGCAAACCAACATGTATGAACTGTAATTTTGCCTGTGTCAGGTAGAGTGAGCTGCTCTGATGTAGCTTACTCATTGAATTGATACTTTCTCATCATAACCTCATTAAATCTTGCCCTTTGTTAGATGCAGTTCTTTGAAGACTGATTAGTCATTTTCACTACCAGTTTTTGAGGAAAAGATGCACTAATTAGAAGTAATTTAAACTATTAAATGTTACATGTAAGACACTTGGCTAAAATGTTTTTTCCCTTACAGCTTGAAACAAGATGAAGATCTTTTCGGAATCTCATAAAACAGTATTTGTTGTGGATCACTGCCCTTACATGGCAGAGTCTTGCAGACAGCATGTTGAGTTTGATATGCTGGTGAAGAATAGGACCCAAGGAATCATCCCCTTGGCCCCTATATCTAAATCACTGTGGACTTGCTCAGTAGAATCATCTATGGAATATTGTAGAATAATGTATGATATATTTCCTTTCAAAAAGCTGGTGAGTTTGTAAAGTAAAAGCAAAATTGTGGTAGGGGGATGTGCCTAATTGCCTGAATATATTGTTCTATATATGAATTTGTTATGCATTTGACATAGAACAGTTTGTCTACTGCTTTAAAAATATACTGTGTATATACTGTGTAGAACTCCCCTTGGGATTAGTACATTACATGCATTTAACTGGGGCCAACAACAGTGAAAATTGTGGAGCGCTTCCCTGCATCTGGTATGAGAGAATGCCTCCCATGTACTAACTTCACAATGGTCCTCTGAAGTAGGTGCTGTAATTACTGGGGTGGTATTCAAAATATATAATAGCCCCTATGGAACAGATACTGACCATTAGGAACTCTTACTAGCCAAGGAAAGTTGGCTGTCATCCATAAATGTTCATCTGAATTTCAGCCTTATTTATTCCTGCCGTGGTGGTCATGCAGAAATTCAAGTAAAGAGAAGAAGCTTGTCTTGAGCACCACAGTTCCTTAGAGGCACAACCTAAGTGACTTGTTATGTGTATTAGTGTATGTATACTACAGTGCTGCAGAATTTGACCGTGTCAATAGGAAGACACTTAAGAATGCTAACTAGAAATTGTTTTTATCAATAAAAAGAGAAACTGGAGAATTGATAGAATTTCCAAGATTGTATTCATGTTTCAGAATCACAAGTGCTTTATTTTATTTTGGTTACCACAAATGGATGATTTGTTTTCTGTGTCATTTGTTGCAGCCCTAACCAGTTCTTAGAAAGACAGGATAGGAAGAGTAAAAATGAACACAGGAAGTTGTTAAACGTTCAGATGTATTCCAAAATAAAATACAAACTGTAGGGTAATATATGTATAATGAGATGTCAACTATATACTGATTCAGGGCATTGGCTTTCATTCTGTGACCTTAATTCTGTTACTTAATCTCTTCGGGCTCAGTTTCCTCCTGTGTCAGCATAACACTTAACTTCCTATGATTGCTGTAAGATTTCAGTGAGATAATATAAAGTGCCTGGTAAATTATATCAATGTCAGTTAATCTTGAGAAGACCAATTATCAAACTTAAGGGGAATAATAACTACTTCTTGGATGTTGAAAAGAGATCATCAGGGAGAGAGAATCTTGTTCTCTTTTCAAAAGGGAACATAAATCTTACCCTTCTCCCAAAAGGGAGCATAGTCATCATTAGATATATTTTCTGGTATTTATTTATTTTTTGTCATTATCTTATTTGAGTTTTTTTTGCTTGCATTTTACTTTAAGATTTAGAATAAAGTCCAAATTGTTTCTGTGATGTTCAGTGCCCTATAGGATAAGACTAGTACTTTTTTTTCTTCCTACCTCTCTGCCCACTCTGATCTTTACCCCTTTGAAGCTGTTCTCAGAGATGTTTACATTTGCTAGTTACTGTACCTGGGATCTTCCAATCTCAGTGCTTTCTGGGTCTGGATTTTTCTGGTCTTTGTGTTCCCCTCAGTTACCACTACCCTAAGGAGCCCTGCCTGACCACCCACTCTGAAGGAGCAGATGAGCTTCTTTCCTATGGCATCTGTCACTTTTCAAGATGCTCTTAATAATTTATTTACTTTGTTTGTGTTCTTCCCATATGGTCAACCCTACAGCCTTACCTTTCCCCACATTGTGAGTGACAGTGTTCATCTCTGTCTTCCGTATCCCCAGTGCCAAGAACAGCACCTGGCACATACTAGGCGTTCTGTCACTGCAAAATGAATGAATCATTCAGCAAGACAGTGCTAGAAACTGCAGAATATTATTTATTTATTTTTAGAAACTGCACATTATTTTAAAATATAATGTGGTTAGGGGAATTGGACTTAAACATTAATTATTTCTTTGAAATCTTTTAGGTGAATTTCATCGTAAGTGACTCTGGAGCACATGTTTTAAATTCTTGGACTCAAGAAGACCAAAATTTGCAGGAGGTATGGTTAGGATTTGAGCTGTGGCCTTTTCAGAAAATTACCTGAATGTGATTATACTTTCCTTAAAAATGATTTTAAATGTATATAATCAGTGTAGTGTTAAAGCACAGCTAATACTTAAAGAGAAACAGCTATCCCAGTGTTTTCCCATTTCCTAGAAGCAAACTTTTCTCTTAACCTCCTCTGGTATCTACTTCCATATTTTTAAAGAACATATTTTTACTATTGTGTAAACACTATTGTGTTTACTATTGTGTTTACTATTTGTATAGCTCTTGATTTATCTGTCATTATTGTTGATGAGGATTTACTGTTTATAATCTCTCTTACACATGTGACTATCTGCCATCTTCCAATACCACCCCCGCCCATAACCATTTTCTCATTATTGACAAATCAGAATGTTTGGTTAATTCAGAATTCCATGTGTGCTTCAAAATAGCTACATTCTTTGTTTGTTACAGCTGTACAAGTAATATGGTGACTACTAGCATTGCTGTTATTTTAGTTCTTGTGCAGCTGTCTGCTTACTCCTGGGATTTATCATTGCCCTTTTTAATATCTTAATTTGCTTGGTTTGCTGTGTACCTGTTGCAGTTTTCCTATGTCTTTACAAAACTTGTCAATATTTCTATCATGAATGTGTCAGAAATACAGCAGTATCACTTATTTCTTGGCTTGCAGCATTCTACCCCAGTTGTACTGTTACCTCTTTTTCACATCCCATTTCTTTTTCTTTTTCTTTGTGTAATCTCTTGTTCATGTAGCATCTTATCTCCAGAATTCCTGTACCTTATCTTACAGGTGTTTATAGTAGGGATATAGAAATCTCAGTTTGGAAATAACTGTTTCCTCAAATTCGGAGGCACTGCTATACTCTTTTAGTTTACAGTGTTGTTGAAAAGTCTAATATAATTTCGTCTTCATTATTTCTCTCTGAAAACTTAAAAAAGCTAAAGAATAGTTTTTCCCCTTGTATATTAAGAAGCTTCTCAATGGTGTGCATTTGGTGCTGGTTTTTCTCATTCACTGTGTGAGGCTGCATAATCTTCAAGACAACTTCCCGTATTTAGTAATGCCAAGTGTCTTTCTGGAATCCCTTTTCATGGTATGTTGTAGCTCCTGGATTAAATTCCTTAGTTTTCTCATTGTACATTCTGAGCCTTTTACTCACTTCCTTTTAACCTTATATGGGATGTTTTATTTGTATTCTTAATTTCTGAACATCTTATGTTCTATGTCCACTTGTTAATAGTGTTTAGTGTTTTAAAATTTTTATATATTCTAAATGTTTATTCTGGCATTTTAAATAATTTTTTTCCCCACCTCCATCCCTATGTCCTTTAGCTTTCTTCCTTCCTGTCCCTTTCTAACCCCAGAAGTTTCGCATGTTGATTCATGTTCAGTAGTACCTTGCTTTGTCTAATCATTCCCTCTGTAAACACCTAATATTTGTCATTGTTATTCTGACGTGGTTTACGACTACTCCTTCTAGTTTGCCATAACCATTCTTTCCTTAGGGTTGAATGGTGTTTATAGTGTGGATAGACCACATCTTCTTAAACTAATCTTCTATTAGTGGGCACTTAGGTATCTCATGTTAAATAGTGCTGCACTAGACATTTTAAAACATATAAGTTATCAAGTTGATAGTTTAACGTTCTTCAGATAAATGCTTTGGAGTGGAATTGCTGGATTGTGTGCTATTACTTCCTTTTTCAGTTTTTAAGGTATATGCAGGTGGCTCTTGCCCAGATGACTGCACCAGTTGATGTGCCCACCAGTAATGTAATAATAGCATTCCTTTTTCTTGATATCCTTGGCAGCACTTGTTGTTGGGGGTCTTTTTCATATGTACCTTTCTCACCATGGTGAAATCATAACTCACTGGCTTTTTTTTTTTTTTTTTTTAAGATTCATTTTTTTATTCATGCACACAGGAACTGGGGTATAGGCCAGAGGTCCAGAGGGTAAGAGGTTTCACCCGTGACAGAAGTGGGAAACAGAACAGGAAGATGTATTGAAACGTTGAGGGGAGCAGTGGTCCCGTCAGGAGATGTCTGCTGTGCCATGTGGGTCACCTCCCTGGCCAGGGATCGAACTTGTGCTACAATGGCTGCAGCACATAGTGCTGTGCTTGAACCTTTTGTGCCACCAGGGAGGACCCTCAACTCACTGGTCTTAACATGCATCTTTTATAAAAAGTGGTGATGCTCTATGTGTCTACTTGTGTAGACAATCTGTGCAACAATCTTCTCCCTTACTTCTACGATGATGAATAATTGTATTCATCTCGTCATGTCCTTGTTTTATGAGTATAAAATTTTAATCTGAAGACTTATTACAGGTTAAATTATAGTTGAATTTTTCTTCTCCCTCTGTTCTCAGAGCTCTTTTCAGATTATGGCTATTCTTAAGTGCCTGCTAATATTTGGTTGTGCAACCTTAATTAGAAGTAAGGTGCCAAGCACATTAGAAGGCCTATATCTCATGTGGTTGGTATTGCTGAGTAGATTTCACTTTGGGTTAAGCTGCATTCACTGGGGGACCTCCAGATATCAGAATTGGCAGCTTACCTGTCTGGGACTATTCAGGGTCTCTAGAAAAGAAATTTCTCTCTTGTACTTATATATAATCCCTATAAACAAAAGGGGCTTTCAGCCTTCTGGGACCTAAGGCAGAGAATGGGTGCTAATATTCAACAGGTAGGTTTCTACTCAATCTTTTTGGTTTTGGTTAGGTACTGTGCTTTCTGAAGTAGTAACTAATAGCTATTTGTTACTATTTAAATTTAAATTACTTAAAATCAAGTGCACTAATAAGCTAGTTTCTCAGTAACCAGTACTGGCACATGACTAGTGCTTCTGTATTGTACAGCACAGAAAGAACATCACCCTCAATGTTGCTGGGCAACATTGGTCTGGTATTTTAGTTACTGTCTTTGGTATCTGTACTTGGTACCTTTCTATTTAGTTCCTCATGGAATTTGATTGTAGATGAGTGTCAGAGTGGGTATGGAGAGGATGTGGTAGAAAATTACAATGGTAGCGTGGTAGTAAGATGTCAAAGTCAGGCTACTTCGTGACAGACTTCACACCATCCACAGCCTCATCCTGGTTTCTGTGGCGCTCGATGCCTTTTCAACCTAGTGGACACACTGTCTCACTTTCTCTCTCCTGTAGGGGTAGATTTCAGATTAGTCCCAGCAAGTTCAATATATTCCTCCATCCATTCCACTTGACATCTCTAGTTTTTTGTTGTCTTTTCCATTCTTTTCATCTTTGTGTGTTTATGTCTCTCTATCTTTGGTTAATGCTTTTTAAATTTGAATAACTTAAAAAGAATTAAATGCATTTGTTACAGTTTTAGTGGAGCTGTAGGACAGAATAGAAATAAACCCACGCTCAACCCACCAAGTTCATGCTTTTAAACTACTGTGTCTAAGGGTATTCAGATTGTGATAGATCATGTTTTTGTTATTATTTAGTTGGGCAAGAGACTTCAGTTTACTAGGGTTTTTGCTGGTGATTATGAGCATGAGATAAGCAATAGTGAAATGTTTGAATGTATCATTTAATAATAAAATATTTTTGTTAACGAATATTCTTCAGGGAAAAAATCCCATCCAGGTGTGTTTTAAATGGAACACTTTTAAAGAAAATAACTTATATCACAATGCTTGTTCTTAACATTGTGATCCTATAAATATATGTGTTCTTACAGTCTTTTGAGTTTAACTCATGGGTAAGTTTTTATTGGTTTGCCTTTTGCATTCATAACACTCTAGAATGTTCTTTATTCTTTCATTACATGAAAAGATATTACTGAGGATTCCATACATTCCCCCTCTACTGTCTTTTTGAAATGGCAGGTGTTCTGCTTTGCTTCTTTCAAGAGGTACTGTGAAAGAAGCTTGAAGCCTCTCTAGTTGTGTATGAATAAAAGTAAGTACAAATTTGCATAGCTCTTCCTCCTGCACATCTGCAGTGCAGTCAGTTGTCTATTTAATAATAGCAGGTGTCTGGTTAGAAGAGGAATTTTTGCTTCACTCATTACTCACTACTATTAAGTTGTGAACAGAAACAGAAACTCCCCTGTGGTTACTTTATGGCAGATCACTGGTGTTTGAGATAGTATAAAATAATCAATATTTTCCATAAATTATAGATAATCACGTATGTAAACACATTTATTGTCTAGCTTCGGCTGTCATTTTCACACCTGTCCCCATTATTGTGAATAGTCATGACTAACAAGTGAAGTACATTGAAGAATGGGCTAGAAGGATTGTAGATATATAAATATATATTTTTTAAGATTTTATTTATTTATTTATACAGAACTGGGGTATAGGCCAGAGGTATGGGAGGGTGAGAGGATTCACCAGAGACAGAGTGGGGAGCAGAACTGGCAGATCCATTGAAAAACACTGCTGAGGGGAGCAGCAGGTGGGTCAGGAGAGGTCTGCCACACCATGTGGGTCATCTCTCTGGCAAGGGATCGAACTTATGCTGTTTTTTTTTTTTTAAAGATATATTTATTTATTCGTACAGAACTGGGGTACAGGCCAGAGATGCAGAGGGTGAGAGGATTCACCAGAGACAGAGTGGGGAGCAGAACAGGCAGATCAACGAAGTACACTGCTGAGGGGAGCAGCGGGCGGGCCAGAAGAAGTCTGCCACGCCATGTGGTCACCTCCGGGGCAGGCGGGGATCGAACTCATGAGGAAATGGCTTAAGCTTCTTTGTGTTGTGCTTTAACCCGCTGCGCCACCAGGGAGGGCCTGCTGTTTTGTTTTAACCTCTTGCACCACCCAGGAGGGCCTGTAGATATTTTTTGCTTCAACTCCATTCATTACCTTGTAGGTGAAGGAGTTGAGACCTACAGGAGGCTAAGGGTGTTTGTTTTAGGTAATTTCCATTGCAGCACACAACTGTCCTATTCATTTATTGCCAAAAATTGTTAGACTTTAGCAATTTGATGTTGCTTTTGTTGGTCAAATTAAATCAAGTTTGAAAAGTATCCTATGGTAATGTGGCATCATTTCTATTATTTTCACTTCAGACTAGAAAAAAAATTAAGACAGATTACCAGAGTCATACTTTGATAAACGAAGAACCAGAGCTTCAGTCCATATCCATTAGATTATAGAGGTTCAGCTTGCTTTTTCCTGCTTTCCCTGACCACAGCAGCCATCCCCTAAAAACTACTTTTTCTAGAGGATCTCCTCTTATGCTAGGGATTTCATATAATCTTTTATTAAATGTTTTTTGAAAGTCTTTATAAATAGGGAATACCTGTGTGGTTTAAAAATAAAATGTGCACAGGCATATGTGTGTATACATACATACACATTACATACCAGTGTGTCTGTAGCAAGTCTTGAGAAGCTACCCACTCATCCCCTATCCAGTGAGCACTGTGCAAGCATCATGAGCACTGTACTAGCAGCTGCTCACCCCATCACGGGAGCTGAGTGTGCATCTCTTACCCACCCAGCCTTCATTGAAGCTTGAAATTGACCATGCGGGCACATTTAACCACATATGTTAGCATATATGACATTGTGCACAAAACAAGCAAAATCATCTTAATTCTTCTTTTTCTTTTCTTTTTTAAAGATTTATTTATTTTTGCATACAGATCTGGGGTACAGGCCAGAGGTACAGGGGCGGTGAGAGGATTCACCGAGACAGAGTAGAATAGGCAGATTGATGAAGTACACTGCTGAGAGGAGCAGCGGGCGGGCCATGAGAGGTCTGCTGCACCATGTGTGTCACCTCCAGGGCTGTGGATTGAATTCACACTGAAATGGCTGCAGTTAGATTGCAGCGCTGCATTCTTACCCTTTACGCTAGCAGGGAGGGCCCTCACCTTCCAACTTTTGATCTCAACTCTCTTCACCTGAGAGAAGCATAGGGCGAAGCAGGTATGAGTGATTTACCTATGTAGAATATATGTGCCGTTAACAACAATTCATCTGCATCTACCACATGTCTAGCACTTGAGAAATTCCTTTAACCCAAGGATGTAGTTAAATGGGCAGAATGTTACAGAATTTCATAACATGCAAGCAGTCTGGGAATGAAATCCCCTGCATAGGTAGAAAGCTAGGCGATCACTAGTGTGATGTGCAGTGAGCACCACCAGTAGGCTTTTGTTTGTTTGTTTGTTTTTAATATTTCTGGGGTACAGGCCAGAGGTGCAGGGGGTGTGAGAGGATTTACCAGAGACAGAGTGGGGAGCAAAACAGGCAGATTGTTGAAGTACAATGCTGAGGGGAGCAGTGGGTAGGTCAGGAGAGGTCTGCCGTGCCAGGTGGATCACCTCCCGGGCTGGCAGGGATCTGGCTGGGATCGAATTTAAGCTGAAGTGGCTTTAGCTTCTTAGTGCTGTGCTTCAACCTGCTGTGCCACGCGGGAGGTGCCCTCAGTCCTTTTTTTAAGGTAGTTTTGGCTGTTCTGGGTCCCTTGCAGTTCCATATGATTTTTAGAAATAGCTTTCCTACTTCTGCAAAGAAGTCAGCAGAGACTCTCAGTGGGTTTTGTTTAATCTGAAGTTCAGTTTATATAATTTTGCCATTTTAACAAAAGTAAATCTTCCAGTCTGTGAACATGTTTTACAGTTCATTTAGATTTTTAATTTATTTCAACAATGAGTGTTCTGTAGTTTTCAAAGCACATGCATTGCATTTTGGTTAAATTTATTCCCAAGTGTTTTTTCTTCTTGGTGCTGTTATAACTAAAATTGTTTTATAAATTAGATTTGGGGGTTTATTTTATTTATTATTATTTTTTGGTTAAAGATTTATTTATTTATTCATACAGAACTGTGATACAGGCCAGAGTTGCAGGGGCAGTGAGAGGATTCACCAGAGACAGAGTGGGGGGCAGAATAGGCAGATCAACTAAGTACACTGCTGAGGGGAGCAGCCAGCGGGCCAGGAGAGGTCTGCCGCGCCATGTGGTCACCTCCCAGGCAGGCAGGGATCGAACTCATGTGGAAGTGGCTTTTGATTCTTAGTGCTGCGCTTTAACCTGCTGCGCCACCAGGGAGGGCCTTATTATTTTTTTAAAGATTTATTTATTTATTCATATAGAACTGGGGTACAGGCCAGAGATGCAGAGGGTGAGAAGATTCACCAGGAACAGAGTGGGGAGCAAAACAGGCAGATTGACTGCTGAGGGGAGCAGCGGGTGGGTCAGGAGAGTTCTGCCACGCCATGTGGATCTCCGGGGCTTGCGGGGATCGAACTGATGTGGAAGTGGCTTAAGCTTCTTAGTGTAATACATCAACCTGCTGCGCCACCAGGGAGGGCCTGGGGGTTTATTTTAAATGTAGATAAATACAGTTCATTTTTGCTGTTGACACATACATACTCTGCAACTTGCTGAACTTGCTTATATTTCTAATTGTTCTTTATTGTGTTATATAAAATCATGTCAGCTGCAACATAGCAATAGTTCCCTTCCAGTCAGATGCCTTTTATTTGTTTTTCTTTCCTAATTACTGTGGTTAGCACCTTAGGCACTAGTTGAAAAGGGTGAGAGTAGACATTCTTCCTCTGCTCCTTATCTTAGCGGGAACATATCCAGTCTTCACCATTAAGCACGATATTACCTTGTAGGCCTTTTCTAGATGCTTTTTATGTGCTTCAGAAGTTCCCTTGTGTTTCTGTTTTGTTGAATGTTTTTCTCATGAAATGTTCTTCAGTTATTTTTAATGTTTTTTACTGTTTTTATGGAGATGGTCATTTGAATAAATTTTTTATCAATATAATATTTACATTAACTGATTTTCACATATTAAATCAACATTGTATTCCTGAGATAAGTCCCAGTTGGTCTTAGTATGTAATTCTTTGTATGTGTTGCTGGATTTGGTTTGCTAGTATTTTGCTGAGGACAGCTATATCCATATTGATAAGTTATAAGTTTTATTTTTAAGTTTGTAAGTTTTATTTTCTTGTGATGACTTTGTCTGACTTGTGTATGCTTATTTTGTCAACATAACTTTTTCTTTTTACTTAGCTAATGGCAGCGTTAGCTGCTGTTGGGCCTCCTAACCCACGAGCAGATCCAGAATGTTGCAGTATTTTGCATGGGCTGGTTGCAGCAGTGGAAACTCTTTGTAAAATCACAGAATATCAACATGAGGCTCGTACTCTACTAATGGAGAATGCAGAACGTGTTGGAAATAGAGGACGGATAATCTGCATTACTAATGCAAAAAGGTGAGATGCTGTTCACAGTAATACTTTCACTAATGGAATTTATAGTCCTTTTGTAGTTTTTATTGTAAAAACCAAGACCAACATGGGCATTTAAGCATATCCCAAATGGTCTTCTAATATTAAAAATGCTTTTATTCTAATTAAAAATACTTTTCCTAGTGAAAACTATTTAGTGCATTGTCACTCTTGTAAGTCACTCTGCTTTGTTCTCACTAGTCTTTTAGCTGATTGTTTGGTATTGTGGATCAGCATCTGAAGAAAGCCCATACTGAAGTGATTTTAATTGCCTGTAACACGATCCTGCAGTTGAAGAGTGTGTAGTTTTTTCTCTTCCTGTTTCCTCCTTTAAGTTTGTTTTATCTTTTTATGTCACAGTGATAGTCATGTGCGAATGCTTGAGGACTGTGTCCAAGAGACAATTCACGAGCACAACAAGCTTGCTGCAAATTCGGATCAGTGAGTTTATAGTCCATGAGTGTTTACTATATAGTCCAAGCTGTTTACTAGTCATAGGTACTCGTCATTGTTATTGCCAATAATTTTAATAGAATTGGTAGCAATCCTTTTCCTCTGCTCAATAGATATGATTAAAAAAATACTTTAAAAAATATTTGTTTTATATATGTACTCATACAAGAACTGGGGCATAAGTCAGAGGTGAGGGGGGTGAGAGTATTCCTCAGACAGAGTGGAAAGCAGAACAGATGGGTCTACTGAAATATAGTGCTGAGGGGAGCAGAACAGATGGATCTACTCAAATATAGTGCTGAGGGGGTAGAGGGTGAGACAGGAGAGGTCTGCTGCACATTGTGGGTCAGCTCGCTGGTGAGGGAGCAAACTCAAGTTGCTGATAACTTCACAGTGTTGAGACTTAACCCCTTGCACCACCAGAGAGGCCCAGAAAATACTTACATTTTGATAGAAATATTTTTCCTGTTTTATCTTTCACTTCAGAATATTACTTTTTCCCCCACAGGAAAGTGATCCAAAGGATAAAATAGTATATTTACAATGCATGTTTGATTGGTGGTCTTGGTCATCTTCTGTGTTACAGATTTGTAAATAGGCAAATTGTTGGGAAAGTTAACTCAATAATCTCAAAACAAAAGATATTACCTTGTTTTGGTTGCTGTGATGCAGGTTTTTGCTGACACAGTAAGATGTGTTACATTGCTTGAAGTTTTGAAAAAGACCAATGCGCTTTTAAAGGCTTTTGGGACAATTGCAACATGGAGTCTATATTGGGTTAAATTATTACTAATTTACTCATGTAGGTTTTTCGTAGTGTTAATGAGTAGGATTATTCTAAGAAAAGCATGCTGAGGTAGGAGTGAACTATCATTTCTTCTCTCAAATGATGAAGTTAAAAAGTATATATCCAGGGCCCTCCCTGGTGGTGCAGCAGGTTAAACACAGCACTAAGAAGCTAAAGCCACTTAAGCATGAGTTTGGTCTCCACCCTGAAGGTGATACACATGGCCTGGCAGACCTCTCTTGGTCCGCCCACTGCTCCCCTCAGCAGTGTACTTCGTCAATCTGCCTGTTCTGCTCCCCACTCTGTCTCTGGTGAATCCTCTCACCTCTCCTGCACCTCTGGCCTGTACCTTACTTCTGTATACATAAATAAATAAATCTTTTTTAAAAAGTATATATCTATTTAGATATATATAGAGAAAGCAAGTGTGGTTAATAGGTAGTGAATCTCGGTTCAAGATATGTAAGTGTTAAGTAGATAGTACTTCTTATTTCAACTATTCTGTGGATTTGGAAATTCTAGGATCAGAGTTGGGGGAAATTTTTTTGTATTACAAATCCTATGTTCTTAGAAATAGTTACAAATAATGGTTAATATTAATCTGATTTTTTTTTCCCCATACAAGAGCTGGGGTGTAGGCCAGAGGTGCAAGGGGTAAGAGGTTTCACCAGCGACAGAGTGGGGAGCAGAAGAGGCAATGAAATACACTGCTGAGGGGAGCTGTGGGTGAGAGAGGAGAGGCCTGCTGTGCTATGTGGGTCAGTTCCCTGGCTGGGTATCAAATTTTATTGCAGTGGCAGCTGATGGCTTCATAGTGCTGAGACTTAACTCCTTGCACCACCAGGAAGTTCCCCAGTGTTACTGATTTTCCCTTAAAAATTAATACATAATCATTTTCTCTTTGACATTTGTTTATTGAAAACTGTGATTGGTTCCCTCTCTGGTGGTTCAGCGGGTTAAGGAGCAGCGGTACAAAGCTAGTCACAGCTGCTTCAACACCAGTTTGATCACTGCCCAGGAGGGTGACTCACATGGCACAGCTCACCTCTCCTGTCTCTCATGCTGCTCCCTGGGCAGTGTACTTCATCAGTCTGCCTGTTCTGCACCCCACTCTACTGTGAATCCTCTCACTGCCCCTGCACCTCTGGCCTACATCCTAGTTCTGTGTGCATAAATAAATACATCTTTTATAAAAAAGAAAAGAAAACTATGCTTGATTATAAAAATTTTCCTTTTCTCTTTCAAACACAGAAAAATTGTCATTTTTATATTTAAATTAACATGTATGTAACATTAAATAATCATATAAATAAGGCAAAGTAGTCTTCAAAATATTTAGCTTTTTTAACAGCAACTGATTTTTACAGATTATTCTAATATATTAAACAAGTAATAATTTACCTCCTTGAATTATTTACATCAAATGCATTCTTAGATTTTAAGTTAAAAATTTTTCTTTCAGTCTCATGCAGATTCAAAAGTGTGAGCTGGTATTGATCCATACCTACCCTGTTGGTGAAGACAGCCTTGTATCCGATCGTCTTAAAAAAGAGGTAATGGGCAGAATTAATGGAAGAGAATATCATTGTTAGTAATAACAAGAAATGCTGAAAAGAATTAGCATTGAATTGATTACATTGCCAGCATTTTGTGCCAAGAACATATTTAGTGTTTTGTGCAACAATGTCTGTGATGCAAACACCTAGGTTGGTTCTTTGTTACAATTGTGAATTTTAAAGTGTTTTCCCTTTTGCTTACCTATTGACAGTTATTTTATTTTCACTAAATGCTTTGAAAAGTGACATACAGCTTATGCTGTTACTTAAATTTCTGTTGTGAATGTATTTCAGTTTCTTTGATGGCTTTTTATTAAATAAAAATCTTTTCACCCTTATTAGAAAGGCAGTGTACTCTTTAATAAAAATATATTTTAATAAAATTAATTAATTTTACCCATCCATATGGGGCAAAAACATATTTCCAACCTTGGTTTTACTTTTTAAATAAATTTTAAGTTTTTTAAAATTTTTTTTTATTTTAAAATTTTTTTATAACAGTTTATTTTTACATCATTTTGTAATCATTTTTTTTTTCCATCTCAATTGTAATCCTCGCGGGTTTCCCATCACCAAGTTACCTGTGTGCCATCACCATAATCCTGTGCACTTCCCTCCCCACCCTCACGTTAAATTTTAAGTTTTAAAGGAAAAGATAAGGCTATTGATTATTACATTTAAAAAAATTTATTTATTTATGCATACAGAACTGGGGTACAGGCCAGAGGTGGAGGGGTGGTGAGAGGATTCACCAGAGACAGAGTGGGGAGCAGAACAGGCCGACTGACAAAGTACACTGCTGAGGGGAGCAGTGGGCAGATCAGGAGAGGTCTGCCGCGCCATGTGGGTCACCTCCAGGGTTGGGGATTGAACTGGTGCTGAAGTGGCTTTAGCTTCTTAGTGCTCTGTTTACCCACTGCACCACCAGGGAGGGACCTAGATTTTTTTTTTATCATATAATATTCTCCATGAGTGATCTTTATTTAGAAATATAGATAAGTATATTTATTTGTTCATATTAAATGTTTATGTTGATATTTTCTGATTTTTAAAAAAATTTAGTATTATCAAGTATAAGCATATCAAAAATTAGCTTAGTCTTTAAATATTTTTAGGTTATTATCCTCGGGCTTTTAGATGGTTTTTAGTGTAAGCCCCCTTTTACTTTTCTGCCTCTTGATAATATGGCAGTATGTTGGTTTTACTTTTTTGATAACTAAAAAATTTCTTTAAGTATGATTGTCTGGAATATTACTCTGTAGCAAATGACTTGATTGCCTTAAAGCAGTATTTTGGTGGCACATTAAAATGTTTGTGGCAATTTCCACCATTTTTGTAACAAGCATTCTTTTTCTGTAGGAGGTTGTCCTCTACACAAAATGAACTAATTTTTCTACAGTATTTCTATAGGCCACTTAAAACCTATTTTGCATATAGATAAACATAAATTGAAATTATAAGTTAAAAATTATATTTAAATCAAAAGACTTCCCCTTTAAGTTCAAGAGGGCAGGGACTTTGCCTGTTAACTGTTTTTTCAAACTCTCACACACAGCTTTTGGCATATAATACATTAAGTTCTTTATAGCTATCTTTTGAATAAAAAGGTATTGTTAAAATAACTACCATGATTAATTAATGAACCTATTTGTTTTTTCCAAATTCTAAAAATAAAAATGCATGACTTTTGTAGGGCGTTGAAATTAAATTTTTGTACTAGGCTGCAATTATTAATGTTTTTATTCTTTTCTGTAGTTGTCCCCAGTTTTAACCAGTGAAGTTCATAGTGTTCGTGCAGGACGGCATCTTGCTACCAAATTAAATATTTTAGTACAGCAGCATTTTGACTTGGCTTCAACTACCATTACAAATATTCCAATGAAGGTTTGTAGTTCTTTTTCGTGCTATTGTTATGACTCTGCTTTGTGTTCTAATTATTTGTTTGACATATATTACTCATTTTAATTGAACCTTCACTTTTTCTTCCCATATCATGTTGTCTGTTCTGCTAGCCCACATTCAGTGTCTTTGACCAGGTCAGTAAAAATAAAAAGCAACAAGAAAGGATCACAGAACAAAATGCCATTTTGTCCCCCCCAATAAAAAGACTTCAGTATCAGCTTTTTTTGTATTTTGATTGTTTTCATCAAACTATAATTTCTCTCTTAAATTACTTTTTCTGTGATTCTTTTCTGACAGTGTGTTATTAGATTTTACATACTTTGATTATTCTAGTGGATCTTTTTTTTTTTTTTTTAAAATTTATTTATTTGTGCATACAGAACTAGGGTACAGGCCAGAGGCTCAGGGGTGGTGAGAGGCTTCACCAGAGACAGAGCGGGCAGATCTACGAAGTACACTGCTGAGGGGAGCAGCGGGCGGGTCAGGAGAGGTCTGCCGCGCCATGTGGTCACCTCCGGGGCAGGCGGGAATTGAACTCATGCGGAAGCGGCTCTAGATTCTCAGTGCTATGCTTTAACCCGCTGCGCCACCAGGGAGGGCCATCTAGTGGATCTTTTTATATTTTCATTCTTGGCCATCTAGTATAAAAATGTTTGTAAATTAATAGGTCTAACTAGAAGGAAATAGCTAAAGGTTGGAAGGAATTTTATTAAACTGAAAAACAGTTGATGTGTATCTTATGAATATTACTAATGGATTTTTAAAGGAATCTCTTACTGTCTATTCTTTTCCATTTTACAGTTGGTTGGGACTAATACAATGCCTGGCCCGTCATAAGCTTTACATGTTTTTCTGTTGAGTGGAGTTAAAATTAATTTTATTGATTATGTTAAAAATATAAAATAGCCACTACACCTAAAAATTCAAATATACTTTTTATAAGTCTAATTTTATTTTCCACACGATATCATGAATAGTAAATTGCATGATAAATAATAATCTTCCCATTGTTAATTTCTAATATCCTTAGCTGGTTCTAGTAGAAATTAGTAGGCCAACCTAATAGAATAGTTTAGATGTAGAAGCAGTTAAAACACAATATAACACAATAAATCTACTTTAATGTGTAAAATTTCATGGTAACAAGAAAAAATACTCTGAAGGTGACAGGTATCTTGCTTTACAAATTTGACTAGATTTGTGTGCTGTGACTCCTCAATCTCTCATTTTTTATAATAGTGTTGAAGTTCTTGCTTTTTAGTGAAAACAAGTTATTAAACTTGTTTACAACGTTTGTATTTGCTTCTTTATATAATTGGTGTTTGCTAATTTATGGTAGGTATTTAAAGATGCTCTTTCCTCCTTTAAACAACTATTGCACTTTCAAATTAGGTAAACTACTTCAATTACATATTTTTATAAAAATTGACAAAAAAATGCATTTGGAGTAAAAAATAAATTCTGGATTAGTCATCGATGTTAATGTAAAAAAAATGTTTAGTACTTTATTACCTATATATAGCCAGTAATTTTTTAGTAGATGTCACAATGTTGTAGAAAACTTTTGCATCTTTAAATAGATTAACTTCTGAGCAGACTATTTTGTTATTATAACTAGTTATTGATGGGTGTGTTTGATTTCACTTTAAGCAGAAAGCAAAGTGATTAGTAACTCAGATATTTTGGAAACAAAATCAATTTATTTTAAATTTTGCTTTAAGGAAGAACAACATGCTAACACATCTGCCAATTATGATGTGGAGCTACTTCATCACAAAGATGCACATGTAGATTTCCTGAAAAGTGGTAAGTAGGAGACACAGAAAGTATGATTTTGTAAGATCTAATATATGAAAGCATGCTACCAGTTTTTGCAGGAAGAGCACACGGGGCTATGGTGATGGCACATAGGTGAATTGGTGGTGGGAAGTCCACAGGGATTACAACCTAGATGAAAAAATGTTCCAAATGAACAATGTATACATATATATTTATGTATGTATAAATGTTTATATGTATACATATGTATATATATATAAAACTTTATTTATAAAGAAATAAATAAAAAGAAAGAAAGCATACTAACAGTTTTTAGTAAGATTGACTTTAGTTATCCCTTTACAAGCTTGTATCACCTATTAGTGGCCAGTAGTTTTCTATAGAATTTACTTTGTCTAAGACTAGACTAATGGAACAAATACCAGAGAAGATAGATATTACATTTAGGAGAGAGATTTTTCTTTTGTGACAAATCACCCTGGGAAAGGAAAAGAATAGGAGGTGTGTTGAAATAATCACATACTTATGTTTTGCTTGGATAAAAATCAGTTGTTTTATAATTTACTTTACTCCTCTAAAACTATTTGACTTAGGTCATATCTCCAAAACTGATTTCTGCAACTGTGTAATGGACATGGTTTAGGGGAGAAGATTCTGGAGATAGGAGGTACAAATTTCAGCCCAACCAACAAATGCCTGAATTTAGTTTGTACACTTAAGGATGCTGGGTTTGATGAATTGTAATTCCAACCTTTCCTGAAATTCAGTGAAGTTGCCGTTAACTTTTCATATTTGGTTCAATTCTTTAGAATGTTTTCTGTGTTACTCAGTGCTGTCAGATTTAAATGGTTGACTTGGATCATCTTGTATATGTCTTTCCTGAAGTTAATACCATGAACCAATCTAAACATTTGTTACTTGTATCAAGAATCTTGGAATTAACCTAATTAATTCCTAATAGAAAAACTACGATGATAAGTATATTGTTTGACAAACTACGATAATAAGTATATTATTTTCAAAACTTGGTTTTGAAAACGTTGTGTATAGAAATTACTAAGAACCTATGACATAAGAACCTATGAGTCTGCAGAATTTTTAAAATATTCCTTAAACTTAGAAAAATGTAATCTTTGTAACACAAAGATCTCTAAATAGTTGATTTGAGTTAGAGCTTCATGTGTGACACGTGAGAACCTTGTGTGTAATGCAGTGGTGTCAGCAGGAGCAGCGTTGGGGGAACAGTCTTGTAGTGGTTCAAGCCTCTGAGCTAGGCAAGCTTTCCATGGCAGGGCAGAGTGAGCCCAGATATCTTCCTTCAGCTCCAGAATCATGTATCTTACTGCTTGATCTGTTCCATCTCCCTCAGGCACCTGAGCTTTGCCCCCGAATGAGCTTCTAATTTTCCTTCTCAGTGAATGACCTTATTTCTCTCCAGCTCTCAAGGCAGAAACCTCAGTCATATTTGAGACATTTTCTGTCATTCTTCATATCTAAACCTGTATCACCTTTCTGATTTTATCAACTATGTGCCTCTCAACTCCATCCATATCTGCATTTCCAACACTTTACTATCTCCCGAGTCTAGCCTATTCTTTTACCTCATGTCATTGGTAGCCTCCTAATGTTCTGTTTATACCCACTCTTGACTTGACTTGCTGGCTAGAATAGTTTGCAGAATAATAATCCTCACCATGTTTCCCTTACCTTAAATCTTCTAATGATGAAAGACAAAACTGTTTAGATGTCTCATAAGGCCCTAACATTTTTGAAAGACCTGAAACTCTTGATGCCAGCTTCTGTTTTTATCTTTCCACAGGGGCATGTCAGAATACTCTTAATTGCTTCATTTAATTTCTACACATCTTTTCATTTTTCACAGAAACCTTTCCTGAAAGGCCACGCCGTTTTACATAGCTGCTTATAGCACTGTACATCTTATTTGAAACTTTGTCAGCTTTATGGTTTTTGCATTGGTTTATTATTGTTTTAGTAACATCAGTTTACTTTAGTTTCCATTCAGGCAAAAAATGCTTACTATGACATTTTATGTATTTACTTCCTTAATCCCTCATTTCATGTTTCTGCTTTTTCTTTCTTTTTTTTTTTTTTTTTTTTTTTTTGCTTTTTAAAGATTTATTTATTTATGCATACAGAACTGGGGTACAGGCCAAAGGTGCAGGGGTGGTGAGAGGATTCACCAGAAAGAGTAGGGAGCAGAACAGGCATATTGACAAAGTACACTGCTGAGGGGAGCACTGGGCGAGACAGTCTGCTGCACCATGTGGGTCACCTCCCTGGCAGGTATCAAACTCATGCTGCAGCGGCTGCAGCTTTATAGTGTTGTGCTTTAACTTATTGCACCAGCAGGGAGGGCCCTCATGTTTCTCCTAATAGATTTTAAGATTTAATGGAATTAGGTGTTCATTTATCTTTCTTTTGAGTACTTAACCATTTTATTTTATCACTTAGTGGTGTTAGAAGGGAGCAGTTATAGATTCTTTTTTTTTTTTTTTAAATTTTATTTCATTTATTCATACAGAACTGGGGTACAGGCCAGAGATGCAGAGGGTGAGATGATTCACCAGACACAGAGTGGGGTACAGAACAGGCAGATCTACGAAGTACACTGCTGAGGGGAGCAGCGGGCAGGTCAGGAGAGGTCTGCCACACCATGTGGTCACCTCCGGGGCAGGCGGGAATCGAACTCATGCGGAAGTGGCTTTAGATGCTCAGTGCTGTGCTTTAACCCGCTGCGCCACCAGGGAGGGCCATAGATTCTTTTAATTAAAAAAATATTTGCTATTTAACTTATTTTCAACTGTTAGGTTTTTTTTTTTTTTTTTAAGATTTATTTATTTGTGCATACAAAACTGGGGTTTTGTTAACCTGCTGAGCCAGCAGGGAGGGCCTCAACTGTTAGATATTTTAATTATCACTAGTATCCAAAGTCTAATTGAATTTTTTCATTCATTTATTTATTTTTTACATCAGTCTTCATTTTGTTCATTTTTCCATCTCAGCTGCCATCCCCTTGGACTTCCCACCACCAATCAACCCAGGCGCTATCACCATAGTCCTGTGTACCTTTCCCACCCCATTTTTTGAAAATAATATAATAGTTTATTTTTACATCATTTTGTGCATTTTTCCGTCTCATTTGTAATTCCCATGGGCTTCCCATCACCAGATCACCCATGTGCCATCACCATAGTCCAGTGCATTTCCCTCCCCCACTGTTTTTGATCCTATTCCCCACCCCACCCCCACAGAATGTCTCTGGTATATGGCTGTTCATTATTGTTATTATTTTCTCGCCTGGTCCATTATACTCCTGCTATGAGTGAAACCATCCGGTATTTTTCCTTCTCTTTCTGGCTTATCTCACTAAGCATGATGTTTTCCAGCTCCATCCATGTTGAAGTGAAAAGCATGTGTTTATTTTTTTTGGTTGCTGAGTAATATTCCATTGTGTATATGTACCACATCTTTTTAATCCAGCCACCCACTTTTGGGCATTTCCCACACCATTTTTTGATTCCATTTCCCTCTCTTCCCCCATAAAATGTATCTGGTATATATTAGTTCATTATTTTTTGTTTTTTCTTTATTACAATTGCTTTTGTTTTTCCCAGTCCCTTATGCTCCTGCTATGAGTGAAACCATCTGGTATTTTTCTTTTTCTTTCTGGTTTATTTTACTAAGCTCGATCCTTTCCAGCTCCATCCATGTTGTTGCAAAAGGGATAAGTGTATCTTTTTTGATTGTCACGTTGTGCATATGTACCACATCTTTTTAATCCAATCTTCTAGTTTTGGGTATTTGGGCTGATTCCATATCTTCCCTATTGTAAATAAACTGGCAATAAACTTGGGGGTGCATGTGTCCTCTTGAATCAGGAGGTAGATACCTAGGAGTGGGAGTGCTGGATCATATGGAAACTCCATAAAGCCATAATAATCAAAACTGGATGGTCCTGGGATGAGAACAGACACACAGAGCAGTGGATTCGAATAGAAAACCCAGATATAAGCCGACAGGTTTATAGACAGCTAAACTTTGACAAAAAAAAGCAAAGAATATGTAATGGAACAAAGAAAGTTTGTTCAAAAAATGTCGCTGGGAAAAACTGGACTGCAATATGTAATTGAATTTTTTTTCAGTGATTTTAAAGATGATCACCAAAAAATACTTTCTCTTTAGAGTTTAGACTTTTGGAATTCTTAGGTAAATACTTTGTGATCTACTTAGTTATATTGCTATTTATCTGACTTATTTTTAAAGGTGATACCCATCTAGGAGGCAGCAACAGAGAAGGCTCATTTAAAGAAACAATAACACTGAAGTGGTGCACACCCAGGACAAATAACATTGGTAGGTATTTTATAATTGAAGAGAAACAAACACAAAGGTTTCTAAAGTCATTAATTTGTTTTTGTTGAATGTTTGCTTTCCATTGTTTGGGTGCTCAGAGAGCAAGTTATTTTTCCTCTTTTAATTGTGTAAATATTCCTGTATATTCTTTCAAATCAGTTTTTTCTTCTATTTCAGAATTACATTATTGCACTGGCGCTTACCGAATTTCACCTGTAGATGTAAATAGTAGACCTTCCTCCTGCCTTACTAATTTTCTTCTAAATGGTAACTTTTATCATTTAATTATTCTGATATTATTACCAGTGAAAATCTAAACTCTAGAGTGCTTTCTTCAATAAAATCTAGCTATTTCATCCCCCCAAAACTGCTTTAATGTTACTTAGTCATAAATATCATTGGATAATTTACTGTTGTACCTAGGTGAATTTCAGTTAACTTATTTTTAATTATTTTTATCTTAAAATTTTGATCGTCATATAAGTTGAGTTTTTTGAAAGACAGATCATAGAGACCATTTTTACTGACCTTTTGAATTTTACAAAGTACATATGGATTTATTTCTCTTCAAATACTGTAACTTTATGAAAAATAAACACTGTTACTAGACTGCATTTACTAAACCTAAATTCAGATAGTTCCTCTGGTGATTCTTAGGAATTTAAATTTTGTAAATGGAATCCAGTTGACACAAAAGAAAGCTACCGAATTTAGGTGTGTGTCTGAATCACATGGTATAATATAGAAAGCATAGTGCTTATCATAATACTTGTTTCTCTGTCATACCAAGCACAATTTGATTATCAGGCTATATAAAGTCCAGATGAAGTTATCAGTCAATCACATGACATAAGTAGTTCCAGTAACAGTGGTGATCCGAGGTGGTGTGGAGGTGATTTGAGCCTGTGCTTTCTCTCTGTGTTTGATAGCTTTTATAATGTCAGGGTTTTCCAACAGTTGTCTCATTACTATTCTTGATGGTCGGGGGAAAATTTTATATGAAATTGTAACTGAGTGAAAAATATAATCAAACTTTTTTTTTTATATATAATCAAACATTTTACAAGAGCCAAGTATATTTATTTAGAAAACTGCAGTGACCAGGAGAAAGCTAAGGCTAAATGCTGACTTTCATGACTTGAACTGCATATATATTAAATTAGCAATGTTGCTTAAATATGAGAATTAATAAAGTGAAAAATCTACGCTTAAATTCTAAAGGAAGAAGATATGAACCTGTTTGAATTTCAATCTTGCTTTTTGACAGGTCGTTCTGTTTTATTGGAACAACCACGCAAGTCAGGTTCCAAAGTCATTAGTCATATGCTTAGTAGCCATGGAGGAGAGATTTTTTTGCACGTCCTTAGCAGTTCTCGATCCATTCTAGAAGATCCACCTTCAATTAGTGAAGGATGTGGAGGAAGAGTTACAGACTACCGGATTACAGTAAGACTATTTGAATTGTATATTTTGAGTCTGTCATCATTCAACAAGTAGTTATTGAGTATCATTCACTGCTGAGGTGTGTGACTAAAAGAGGTGTGTGACTAAAAGATTATTATTGTTTTGATCAGGCGAATATCCTACAGTGCTTGCCCAGATGAGCTATTTCTCACTATGTTGTAGTTTCCATTGCTCTTCAGAATATGTACTGAGATATTTCTGGAATGCATTGATACTTTGGAATTATGGGAAAAATGGAAATTGGCTTAAACAAGTATTTTAGGTAGAATTTTATTTCTAGTTTCAGTGGCAAAAATATTTGCATATTTGGGTTGCTGATACATTGAAATAATACTATTTTTTGTATTATTTTAAAAGTACATATAAGGACATTGTAACATTTTAGTAGAATTTTTCTCACTCTGACTTTAATCTTTCATAGCTTCACCCCTTTTTTACTCAGTGTTTCTTGGTTGTCTGCCTTTGAATTGGTTGTGAAATTATGTATGGTCGATTTACACAAATATATTTTGTAAGCTCTAAAGTGTTAATTACCTGTAACTACTTCAGTTAAAGATAAGCCACTGTAATATTTTGATGTTATGGCAAGGAAGTTTCGAAAGTAATCAAATTACTTTTCTAATATAATCATTGCATACTTTTATCTGTATATTATGGGAAAACATTAAATTACAGAAATGAAGGTAAATGAATGATCCTTAATTTTTTTAAGTAGAAAGAACCATGAGTGCATTTACGTTTGAGGCTTTCTTCATTTCCATATATGAAGAATAATAGGCTTATTGTTCAAAAAGAAGGGGGAAAGTTAGAGATGAGGGCTGTTAGAGTAAAAGCATGGCTAGTACAACAGGACATCAGGGGCAGACTTTACATGTGATCCATATTGAAGCAATAGAAAACAATTTCTAATTTTATCTTATTTGGTTATCATTAGGATTTTGGTGAATTTATGAGGGAAAACAGATTAACTCCTTTTCTAGACCCCAGATATAAAATCGATGGAAGTCTTGAGATCCCTTTGGAACGAGCAAAAGATCAGTTAGAAAAACATACCCGTTACTGGCCTATGATTATTTCACAAACCACCATTTTTAACATGCAAGCGGTAAGTGATAAATAATTTTCTTCTAGAGTTAAAGAATTAGTTATAGAAGATTGAACTGATGGCTATAGATCTCCCCATAGTGATGTTTAAAATCAGTTTCAACTCAGCCTAGATGCTTTATCTTGCTTTTTAATTTTTTAAAAAGATTTATTTATTTATTTATGCATATAAGAACTGGGGCAGAAGCCAGAGGTAGGGGGGTAAAAGGATTCACCAGAGACAGAATGGGGAGCAGAACAGGCAGAACTACTGAAAAACACTGCCGAGGAGAGCGTAGGTGAGACAGGAGAAGTCTCCTGAGCCATTTGGGTCACCTTCATGCCTGAGGATTGAACTTATGCTACAGTGGCCGCAGATAACCTGTGCCACCAGAAAGGCCCAAGCCCAGATGCATTAATGTTGATTTTCAAGTCAGATTTTCTTTTCTTTTTTTACAAAAACTTAACAGGTAGTTCCGCTAGCCAGTGTTATCGTGAAGGAAGCTTTGACTGAAGAAGATGTACTAAACTGTCAAAAAACAATATATAACTTAGTTGATATGGAAAGGAAAAATGATCCGCTCCCTATTTCCACAGTTGGTACAAGAGGAAAAGGCCCTAAAAGGTAGTGTTTTAAATTTTCTTTGTATATCATGTTTACTTGGTATATATTGTTTTTGTTTTTTTTTTTTTAAGATTTATTTATTTATTCATACAGAACTGGGGTACAGGCCAGAGATGTGGAGGGTGAGAGGATTCACCAGAGACAGAGTGGGGTACAGAACAGGCAGATCGATGAAGTACACTGCTGAGGGGAGCAGCGGGCGGGTCAGGAGAGGTCTGCCACGCCATGTGGTCACCTCCGGGGCAGGCGGGGGTCGAACTCATGCGGAAGTGGTTTAAGCTCCTTTGTGCTGTGCTTTAACCCGCTGCGCCACCAGGGAGGGCCCAGTATATATTGTTTTTTAAGCTAACTTATTCCATGTGTAAATTATTTGTTTATGAGATGAAAGAGACAGAATGGCAGAATTGGGTACAGGTTAACTTGGAATAGCAATACTAAATGTTGAGTAAGAGTGAAGAAGTCATGTTTAAGTATGTCCTTTATTTTGATAATACTTCAGTGATAATACTTCAGTAATTTTTCTAAGAACGTTATTTTAATCTTCAGAGACGAACAATATCGTATCATGTGGAATGAATTAGAAACCCTTGTCAGAGCCCACATCAACAACTCAGATAAACATCAGAAAGTTTTGGAATGTCTGATGGCCTGTAGGAGCAAACCTCCAGAAGAAGAAGAACGGAAGAAACGAGGAAGAAAGCGGGAGGACAAAGAGGACAAGTCAGAGAAAACAGTGAAAGATTATGAGCAAGAGAAATCCTGGCCAGATTCTGAGAGGTGCCTGGTTTATATTCACACAGCTCCTTGGTCCTTTTAGGCACATCACATTCTGCACATAGCACTTTCCAGTGTTCACACTGCTTTTAATGCTAGGTCACTTATGTGTATGTATTTTATAATTGCATCTTTTTAATCTAAAAGATCTTTATTGAGTTTAAAGAGAATATTTATATCCTTAAATTTTCATGCATTTATTTACTAAATGTGAATTATTTTAGTGATAGGTGAACAAATAGTGCTTAATTTTTTCCTAATGTCTGAAACTCATGTTTGGTGTCAGTATTTGCTTTGTACTATGACTTATCAAAGATGCCATTCCATTCCTTTGTTCAGTAAATATTTTTTGAAAGCTGATCTATAGCAGGCATTTGGCCTAAGATCCTTACTTGGAAGAATTTATAGTGTTGTGGTAGAGATGGGCACATAAGTAATTAATTAGAACAAAGTGTGGTAGATGCTGTTGTAAAAATACAGAGTGCTCTTGGGAGCTGTTAGGAAGGACACAGTCCTGATTTTGAAAAGCTTCCTCAATAGTATACTCTTATGTCTTAGTTTATATTTACATAGTGATTAAATTAGAGAAAACATGAAAAATATTAAAGACCTATCACATCAGCTCCTTTACTTCCTTGCCAGAAATCGTACCAAAAATAAAAGGTAAATTATTATAATGTTTTATATTCCATAAAAACATAACAGAGCTTATGATATAAAATTTCAAACATGTGACAGTTGAGCAAGTAGTTATCCTTTGTCTGCTTTCAAAAAATGATCAACATAGAGATTTTATTTTATACACATCTACATCCACTCCCCTCTGCATTCCCACCATTTACTTCCCACACAAGAGTGTTTTGAAACTAATTCTAGACATCACATTATTTCACCCATAAGTAGGTAATACACTTTTCATTCTTTGCCATCTTTCTTAGGGCTACTGAGCTTTTGAAACAAAGTGACTCTGTAAGAAAAGTAATCTCCCTCATATCCCACTGATCTTTAAGTACCTTTTGAAAGTGTTTCTTATGAAAAGAGTTCCTGATAAAATTCAAAAGTTAAGCTCCTGGGGCCCTCCCTGGTCACAGATTTAAGGGCAGCACTGCTAAAGCAAGTTTTAGCTGCTTTAGTACAAGTTCAATTCCCAGCAACAGAAGTGACCCACATGGTGTGGCAGACCTCTCCTGACCCTCCCACTGCTCCCCTCAGCAGTGTATTTAAGTGGATCTGCCTGTTCTGCTCCCCACTCTGTTTCTGTTGAATCCTCTCACTGCTGTACCTCTGGCCTGTACCCAGTTCTTACATGCATAAATAAGTAAATCTCTTTAAAAAAAGTTAAGATCCTGAATTGTGGAATATAAATACATTTTCACATAAACTAAAGGACAAAGGATAACAGGTAATAGATTTTTTTTTTAACGATTTATTTATTCATTAAATAACTGGGGTACAGGCCAGAGATGCGGAGGGTGAGAGGATTCACCAGAGACAGTGGGGAGCAGAACAGGTAGATCGACGAAGTACACTGCTGAGGGAAGCAGCGGGCGGGCCAGGAGAGGTCTGCCACGCCATGTGGTCACCTCCAGGGCAGGCAGGGATCGAATTCATGTGGAAGTGGCTTTAGCTTCTTAGTGCAGTGCTTTAACCCAATGCGCCACCAGGAAGGGCCCAGATTTTTTTTTTTTTTTTTTAAGATTTATTTATGCATACGGAACTGGAGCACAGACCAGAGGTGCAGGGGTGTGGTGAGAGGATTCACAGAGACAGAGTGGGGAGCAGAACCGGCAGATGGTTGAAGTACACTGCCGAGGGGAGCAGTGGGCAGACCAGGACAGGATTGCCACTCCATGTGGATCACCTTCAGGGCCAGGGATCCAACTCACACTGAAGTGGTTAGGGCCAGCTTCACAATGCTGTGCTCCAACCTGCTGCACCACCAGAGAGGTCCTATACATCATTTTAGATTGAGATATAGCTTCTGATTAGTTCTTAGGTTTAATTTGTAGAGCACCTGTTGTTTAAGATTTATTGACTATCTAGTTTAATTATTGCACATTAGATTTCTGAAGGCTTGAATATTAATTTTCCTTCTAAAAGATTAAAAGGTATCTTAGAACGTGGAAAAGAAGAATTGGCTGAGGCTGAGATTATAAAAGATTCACCTGATTCTCCAGAACCTCCAAATAAAAAGCCCCTTATTGACATGGATGAAACTCCACCAGTAGAGAAATCAAAAGGTAAGGCAGAATTGCAACTAAGTTGTTAAAAAATATTCCAATTTAGTTATGTTTTGGTACAGTGTACTGTCATATATGAAAGCACTACCACCAGGTCTTGGTATATTTAAGAAAGTCTTTGTTTATAGCCTCGGAAACTGCCAGCAGTATTTATATTTGATGAATGTATTTGTCAGCATTAAATTAAAAGTAGTTTCACATCTTCCTTAATGAAGCCTTTGTAAAATAAACACTTTTACTATGAAGTACTATACAATTTAATTGTAAATTTGAATCTCTTTTTGTTACTGGCACTATATTGTTGAAGACTCTTTTCTCTAAAGTCCTAATGGATTTAGGAAAGAATAGAATGTCCATTTTTTGAAATATTAAAATGTGCCAAATTATTTTGACTAAAAGTATTATGAATAATATTTTCACTGTAAAGGCTACTTTTATAAATTGGAAAGCTTAATTTCCTCTTGAAAGAATTCTAAACATCAAAGATAAGATTTGGGCATGGGAGCACCTGAAGACACTGAAGGCCTTTTTTATCCTGAAGGCACTTGATTTAGTCCTTAGTGAAAAATTGGGAATGCTTTCAAAGGACTGTGATCTGTTGACATCCACTATGTCTCTCACAGCACTAAGCCCTCAGAACTGTCCAGAATATATAGGCAGCTCACCCTGGGCTTGTTTGCCTTTCACATATTGTGTGGTGTTGGCATGCATTCTGCCCTTTACTGATTTCCTTTTTAATCCATAGGTCTTTTGTTTGTCTTTTAATACTCTTGTGCCATGAATTCATAGATAGTGGGTCCCAGCAGCTCAGGCTCCTTTCCATTGGCTCACCAGTGGAGAAATGGTTGGCACTTCAGATCAACCTAAATGCTTCTACTATGGCTTCCTTTTCTTTCTGATCATTCTTCACATGTTTCAGAACAACATCTCAGCTCTTAGAGTGTTTAATGTACGCGGTATGGACACTGATTCTCTAAGCAGGAATCCTGCCCTTTCCTTGTTTGCTTATAGACCTGCCAGCTGCAGGCTGTGGGTCACACTGTTGACTCTACTTCCCTTTCAGCATGGTGATATTCGTGTGACAGTCCTCTTTAACACTGCCTACTCCCTTGATGCCTACATCACCTTTCTTTCTTTCTTTTTTTATTTTATTTATTACAAAGTTTATTTTTACATCATTTTGCACATTTTTTTTTCCATCTCGATTGTAATCCCCGCAGGTTTCCCATCACTAAATCACCC
>NW_004567137.1:3079431-3111589 GCF_000260355.1 Condylura cristata
CAAAGGTCAGCAACAGGTCTGCGGCTATCCTCAGGTCTCTGGTTCTGAGCTGCAGCCTTTTCCCACCATTTGGTTTCCCCTCCCTAGCTGAATTGTCTCAGTTTATCTCCAGGGTTGTAGCAGGGTTGGGACTAAAGGCTGCCTAGCAGTAGCGGCTGCAGCCTCAGGCCGTTTTCCCTCTACAGCTGGCTTCCCGCCGCCTGGATTTTTAAAGGAGCCGAGCGAGTTGGAAGCCACCGGCATTCCCGGATCAGTTCCTGCCTCTGCGGCTTCCCTTATGGGGACTCCCCAATCGCCAGTTCTCCCTCAGTTATTTTCCTTCTAGTGAGTCCAGGGCGTTCTCATTTGGGTTGAAACTCGTAGCATGAAAGTCTATAGTCCGTTTTTGTATAATACCGTGTGAGTTTGGATGAAGTCGCCTTGGGCTCCACTCACTGAGCTGAGCCGTCCAGCTTTACCTCCCGGGTTTAGCGTGGGGCAAAGCGGCTCCTGCAGCCCGCAGAACTTCCAGGGGCCCGGGTTTTCCCTGGAGTTCCCTTCTGGGAACTCCCCAATCCCCGATTCCCTCCCAGTTATCTACCTTATGAGTGAGTCCAGGGTGTTTTTGTTTGGATTAAAACTTGTAGTAAGTGAGTCTATAGTCCGTTTTCAGTCCTCAATTCCTATGCAGGCTTGGACGCGGTGATCTCGGTGTCTTTACTGCCATCTTCCGGAAGTCTACATCACCTTTCTTTTATACATGTGCATGTCTTGATTAAAGAAACAACTTCACATTTTCCAAGAGAGCTAGAGAACATAAACCAAGTGTCTCTCCTCTTTTTCTGTGTTGGTCATTTTGGCAGTTTACTGGAACATGCTAGTTCCAGCCAGTTCTCTGCCTACTCATGTCTTTGAAATGAGAGAAAAGGGTGATTTTGTCATGTTTGCCCTTCAGGCATTTCCCAGGATGCCCTCAAAATGATAGGAGTTAAATAAATGTCTACTGATAAATTATTTGCTAATTTATGCTGCTTTGATTAGGATGAGAACTTTAGGTTTAATCCAAACAATGCTTGCTTGAAAGTTGCTTAGAAACCAGAACTCTAAAAATGATTGACTTTAGTGGCAAAAAATTACAAGTAACCAAAATTCATCTAAGTAAGCGAACAGCTGAATGATTATGCCCATAGGGTGAAATTTGTATAGCCCAGGAATAATTATTGTTGTAAGTGCCAGTGTTCCCTCTTGCTAGTGTATATTGTTCTGATTTCAGCTTAAGCAACTCTCTTTTTCAGGAAACACTTCTCTGACATCCTTCCATAGTTAAGTTAGGCGTTTCTTTGTGCTTCCATTGCCTCTCATAATGACTACTACTGTGGTATCACTCAGAGTACTGCAGTGACAGTGCTTTTTAACTCTTTGCCTTTTAATAGTCTAATAGTCTGGAACATTCTTTTTTTTTTTTTTTTTTTTTTTTAAGATTTATCCATTTATGCATACAGAACTAGGCCAGAGTGGGGAACAAAACAGGCAGATCGATGAAGTACATTGATGAGGAGAGCAGTGAGCAAGTCAGGAGAGGTCTGCCCGCCATGTGAGTCACCTCCCTGGCTAGGGATCAAACTCATGCTGCAGTAGCTGCATATAGCTTCACAGTGTTGTGCTTTAACCCATTGCACCACCAGGGAGGGCCCCGTCTAGAACATTCTAAAGGCAGTGGCTTCTTTTTACATCTTTGTTACCTCACTATCATTCAGTAATACAGTTGCTGCTCCACAGTATTAATTCAGTTATTATTTGTTGAATGAATGAATAATTTAATTAATACATTTTCTTAAGGCAGGTTATAAAGCCGTATATGCCATGATCTCTATTTGTTAAAACATTTTAATACCTGTAGGTACTCGCTTGTCTCTTACATGAAATTTCAGCTATAATTGAATTAAATCTTGATGCTCTTCATCCTGGAAACTTTCTGTAGAATGGCCCATATGAAAAGCAATTTAATTACACACCAGTGTCTACCCTTGCAACTTTCCATTGGAAGCTTGATATTTGAAACTTGTTTCTTAATCTATTTTACAAGCTAAGTTGGAAGTCTCCCCTATCAGCAATTTACATGCATCTTTTATTAAAATCTATTTCATCTGCTTTGGAAAATCATTTCCCAAAGCTTTCTAAAGTGGAATTTGTACCTGCTTTCTTCCTTCTGTGCATGTAAGGTTGGGCTCTTTCAAGCATGCATGGCCTTTAGATTTGGCCATGCTGCCTCTGTGTGATGTAGTATCAGAAAAACCAAACTTCAAAAAATGTTTATAATTTAAGGACATAATATTATGTATGATTTTATTTCCTCCTTTATATGTTTTCTAAATTTTAATGAACAAATTTTAGAATAAGAAAAAGAAAAACTTAGGGTTTTTTTTAAAGATTTATTTATTTATGCATACAAAACTGGGGTACAGACCAAAGGTGCCGGGATGGGGGAGTGAGAGGATTCATTAGGGACAGAGTGGGGAATAGAACATTCTGACGGACTGAAATACACTGCTGAGGGGAGCAGCAGATCAGTCAGGGGAGATCTGCCATGCTTCATGTGGGTCACCTCCTTGGGGGGGAATACAACTGGTGCCGCAGTGGCTGCAATAGCTTTGTATTGCTATGATTTAACCCATCGTGCCACCAGAAAGGGGCCAGATAAACTTATTTTTAAAAAATTTATATGCAGTCATATTAACTCTCTGATGTGCCATTCTGAGTTTATACCAGACATACAGTTACATAACAACCACATCTTGAAACCAAAGTATACAACAGCTCCACCACCCAGGAAGAGCCTTGGACCCCTTTGTAGTCATCCTTCACAACCACTAGTGTGTCTCTTTTTCCTATAATTATGCAACTTTCAGAGTGTCCTGTAAATACAATCATAAAGTATGCTAACTTTTGAATTTGGTTCATTTCCCACAGCATGTCACATTTGTAATTCATCTGTGTTTTGTCTTTCAGTAGCTTTCTTTGTACTCTGTGTGTGTGGACTTCTTTATTAGAAACTGCTAGTTCATTTCTACACAGTGGTAGCTGTAAGTTGTGCATTCTCCTCAGTAATGAGAGTTCTGGTCCTGTATCTGACAGAATTTGTAATTGTCAGGATTGTTTTTTTCTCTTCTTAGAGCTATGTAGTAGTTTTTCATTGTGAGTTTGATTTTATTTCTCTCATAAATATATTGTAAATCTCTTCATTTGTTTATTTACCATCTGTGAAAGTCTTTTATAAAGTATCTAGGCAAATAGTTGCTTATTTTAAAATAGTGTTGTTTTTTTTTTAATTGTTGAAATTTGAGAATTCTTTATCCTGGATCTAAATTTGCAATTTGTGTATATTTTCTCCTAGTTTGTGGCTTTTCCTAACAGTTACTTTTGCACACAGAAATTTCTAATTTTATTGAAGTCCAGGTTAGAGATGATTTTTCAAAAATTGTATATTTGATATTGAATGTTAAAAATGTTGGCATCACTTGAAGTAACAAAGATGTTTTCCTGTTTCCGTTTAGGAGTTGTACACTTTTAGGTTGTATTTTTAGGCCATGGCGCAAGTTCGAAAAATCTTTTTTTACAAGGTGCCACATATGGATCAGTGTTTGTATTTTTTGTGTATAATGTCCTAAATGGAATAATAAGTGGAAAAGACTGTCTTTTCTTCATCGAATTGCCTTTGTACCTTTGCCAGAAATCAAGTGATTTCGTATGTGGGAGTATGTCTCTTAAGTTCACTTGTATGTTCCTTTGGTCTGTGTTTGTTACTTTTGCCATTAGAAAATGCCATGACCACTGGCAAGTACAGTCTTCAAGTAGCAACAGCCTCTAACTTATTCTGCTTCTAGAATTATTTTGGTGATTTTTGGATTTTTGCCTTTTAATGTTGTAGAAATGAGGCAACAGCAGGCCTGATGCTATTCTCACTAAAAAAGTCTGTTTGCAAACTTGACTCTTGGCAGGCCTCTGGAAACTTGGCTTTTGAGACAGTCCCTAAATGACCACATTCTTTGAATTATATCTGAACTTTCTTTATGGAATCTAGAATTAGACAGAGAATGCCTAACAGAAGAAACCCTTGAGTCCTAAGTTTCAAGTGGGCTTTTATGGCAGTACTCTTGGCTATGTTTTTTGCTACTGGAGGGAGTAAACATTCTGTGAACCCACCGGAAGGAAAACACACAAAGCCTGCAGATGAACTCCGTGGTCTTTGTCTCCTTTACCCTGACTGATCTGACATTGTGTCCTTACTGAGGTGTGATTAAGAATCCCTAGTGATTCTTAGCTGTGACTGTAAGTTTACCTGTAGTCCTTTGAGTCCTTGCTAGCCCATCACTGAACTAGCAGGTGATCTCAAGGACCTCTAAACACACTTACATTTTATAATAAGGAATGATGTTATTGCTTAAATTGTACAAGATGAAGAATAAAATTAAGGTAAATCTGTAAATTTTGAAATAATGAGCTAGACCACCTTTTTTTCTTCTTTCAAACTTAACACCAGGGCCAGTGTCCTTATTATCTCTGTGGAGTAACAGAATCAATACTGCCAACTCCAGAAAACATCAGGAGTTTGCTGGACGTTTGAACTCAGTTAATAACAGAGCTGAGTTATATCAACATCTTAAAGAAGAAAATGGGTTTGTATTATTTATTGAAGAAATTAGTTTTTTAAATTACCTTTTTAGAAGTTTAAAAAAATAAACATTGCTTGTTTGTTGTGTTCACCTTTCTATTGCTATTATAAACTGATTCATATTACCTGTAAACAAGAGAAAAGTAAATTTCTTTGATTCTTGTTTGCTTATAAAAAAATGATCACATTGATTGGAAACCTGAATGTTTTTCTTCTTTGAAACATTTTTCTTCAATATTCAATAACTAGCATACAGGGTAACATCACAGTGAAAACTTAGTATCCTACATGAAATAAAAACATTAATGAGGAAACTATTTCCCTATTCAGTAATTGATTTTATTTATTTGTTATATGTATTATGTTTGCTAAGATAATGTGGTTAAAACACTATATATGTTTTAGGGTTATGGGTTCATAACACCCCTTAGAACATAGAACTATTGACTATAATTACATAAATCTCAGGTGTGATTATTTTAATGTATTTTTTTTAGAACAAATTCTCTTAAAAATGTTTTGATAATGAATTTTTGTTGTTGTTAGTGGAAAAGGAAATCAGTGCTTTATGGAAGATACTTTCACCTTAGTTTGAAGAGGGGTAGTGGGGAAAAAACACCCACAAGTGATGTTTGCCATGACACCTAGGAAAGTCATCCTTTCTGGCCCTCAGTTTTCCCCTATCAGCAAAGTGAGGAAGTTCAGCTTGCCAGAAGAACCCTAACTTTGTATGATTGTGGATTTTAATTTCATATGAAAGTTTTAAGAGGAAAAAATGTGAATACTTAATGAATGCTTTATTTTACCTATTCATTTTTGCCCTCCTATTTTTCAGAATGGAATCAGCAGAAAATGGAAAAGCTAGCCGGCAGTGAAGAGTGGACTTGAAGCACTAAATTTAGTATATTGCACAAATATTTTGGGCAGAATTTGATATAAGTACTTTTACAGCAAGATTGTATAGTTATGTTGTCTGGACTGGTTTTTACATTTTTTAAATATTTCAACTTTATCTTTTTTGTATGAATTGTAAAATTGGCACATATATCAAAGATATAAATTTGAGATTTGTTCTCCCAAATCAACACAAATTTATTTTATGGTAAAGGGTATTCCCTCTGGAAATGTTTTTTAAAATATTCTTAGGCGTCTCTTTGCCAAATAAAATAATTAAAAATAACTAAAATACAAAAATTGGAGTATTCCTTTAGGAAAAAGACATGCAATCTCTGATGATTTACAGACATTTTTAAGAATTGTATCAGATTTAGGTGAGATTAGGTGAAATTTAAAATAATGCCTACTACAGCACATTTATGTACATATATACATTCTTGAAAATAGTATATTGGCTTTGGGGGGCTTGTATTTTAAATTATTCTATGTGTGTGTTCTCCATTTAAAAGCAGACTTTTCAGATAGCTGGTATAAGTTTCTGTTTTCCCTTCTTGAATAATTTACTTTTTTCCTGCTTAAAATTTACTGACCATTGACTTTTTATATTGAGAGAGAAGCCTAAAGATTACCTAAATCACAGATTTAGAGTTACTAGATTATTTGTTCTTATCTCTCAAATAGAATCTTGGTCTTCTCATCTTTCAGAAATGTCATGATTATATAGATACATGCTTGGTGAGTCTTTTTGTGTTTCTTTACCAGTTTAAGTGTTAATTCTAGGCTTGTCATTTTTCATCAGGTGTTTACTAGAGGAAAAAATCTCTAATTGATGTTTTCAGTTAGAAGAAACAACTGGTGTTGAACCATGGATTCCTTTGCAACTTCCTTGTCTCTCCAGTGAAATGTACTTTCATTTATCAGCTCCTGTTTCTTTCTCTGCCTTCACATCTGCCTGCTCCCCTACGATACTGCCATTTTTATTCCTATCAGTGATTAAATATACACCTACAGAAGTCAGGCACAGTATGAACAGCCTAATTACCACTTTGGACAGTAACATTTAAAGAGCAATAATCCAATACTAAGTTACTGGATTGTATTTACTTATGAAGGGGTTCTCTCTGACTTTTTGTGTCTTATTCTTGATATTTTTTAACTTGTGCATAATTGAAATCCTGAGCTTATTTCTTGATCCAAAAATCTTCCTTCCCAGCCCATCTTTAGATGGGTATATTTTAGATGACTACATTTTTATTCTCAATTTTATACTTTCTTTTCCCTTGTGCTTATGTCATGCTGCCAGGATACAGGTTTATCAGTATTGTAATTTAGGTACTTTAAAAAAAAAAAAAAAAAAAACTATAGCACCATTCACTTTCTATATTATTCTATGTTGTTGGGTATTGATTCTCCAGCTGAACCATTAGATGTATTTTAAGCGTCTAAAACCATGCCCTCCTCCTGCAGAGGGTCATATTATGGTTGACCTTAGTATGAAATGCTTATTACTGTCATTTAGTGATTATCGGTAGGCAGAAATGGCAGTATGACAGTTAGTTGTTGGTTATTTTTTAAAAACAGGATCCATATTAAGGGTTTACTGGTTAAGACAAGTAGACAAAATTTAAATTAAACTTTTTATCACCCATCCAATACTGGAATCAGCTCACATCCCAACTTAATGGCTATAGGAATCAAAGATATCCTGGAGATAATAGGTACACTTTCAATTATATTAAAGTTTCCAGAAATTACGATAGCTAAAGATGCTCCCTGTTTTTGTTACCCACTTCCCAACAACAAAAATCTTAACATCTATCTTTTGACAAAAAATGCCTTTGAGAGAGCTGTGGGATCCAGCATTATATGCCGTGGACCTGAGAAGACTCTTCTCCGTCTCTGCAATGTGCAATAGACAATCACAGCCCCAGATGTGGACTCTGCAATGATCTGTGAGTCAATTCCAGCCCCTCTTGGCCATACTCCCAGAGCCCTTGGAAACAGTATTTTACATAATCACGCATAGCCAGAGAATTTTGTGGAAATGCAGAATTATTCCAGAAGTTTTAGATTACCTTTGGAGGAAAAAATACAAGTCTGGGTGCATTGAAGTGGGTAAGAGAAACAGCTTGACTATCCACAAACTACTACCCCAAGGTGTTACATGGACCAAGAGAGATGTTGGCCCATCATTTCGCTCACAAAGGAGAGAGTGAGTATACACATGGCTTCTCCAGATGTGTGGGATACTGCCAAGAGTCATTTCTTACTTGCCCCTTCCAGAGTACTCAATCATAAACTGCATGACTCAGAATAAAGCTAGAGAGCTGCAGATAGGACTCAAAACCGAAGACATGGATTTAGATTTCAAAATAGCTGTTTTGAGGAAACTCAAAAACCAACATAGAGAGGTGGTTCAATACAATCAGGAAAAAGAAAAAACATGAACAAAATGAGAAGTTTAACAGATAAAGTCATTTTTAGAACTCTGGAAATGATTACAATGAATGAAATGGGAAATGACAGAATAGACCAGAAGAAAATCTTTGAAGAAAGGGCCTTTAAAATTAAGAACAGGCCCTCCCTGGTGGCGCAGCAGGTTAAAGCACAGCACTGAGAATCTAAAGCCACTTCTGCATGAGTTCAATTCCCACCTGCCCTGGAGGTGACCACATGGCGTGGCAGACCTCTCCTGACCCGCCCGCTGCTCCCCTCAGCAGTGTACTTTGTTGATCTGCCTGTTCTGCTCCCCACTCTGTCCCTGGTGAATTCTCTCACCCTCCATATCTCTAGTCTGTACCCCAGTTCTGTATGAATAAATAGATAAATCTTTAAAAAAAAATTTAAAAAAAAATTAGAGAACAAATCAAAAGGGAAAAGTCAAGAAGGTAGGTATTCTATAGGTACCATCAAAAGAACCAGTCCACAGGAGTTTTGAGTATACAAGTTCATTCACTTCATATGTAACTAAACAAAGAGGTCTTCTGTGATACACAAAAGAAAATTTTCTAAAGTGACAAAGGAAAACAAAAGGCTTATAGCTTTCCAGTGAGCCTCTCTGAGGCTTGGCAGAAACCATATATGCTGAGAATGTGTTGATATATTTCAAGTGTTTGAGAGCAAATATTATCAGATGAATGAATGGGGTGGCTATCCTTTACAAAACAGACTTTGAGTCACAAATAATAATGAGGCAAAAGTCATTAATGATAAAAGGATTAACCAGCCAAAACAGAATAACTAAATATATGCACCCAAAATTGTATCAGCTAAATATATTAAGCAAATACTGATAGGAGAAATAAGCAACAATATATCATTTTCAACAATGTATAAAGTCAATAAAATGTTGGGTGAGAAGCATACTTAACACCAAATGGACTTAAAACAATACCTCAACAGTAGCAGGATACATGAAACAAGTCTTGGCAAATTTCAGAAGATTGGAAACATAACATGTTATCTTTTCTGGCCACAACAATTTGAAACTGAAAACCAGTAACAAAAACTGGAATCACCACAAATATGTGCAAATTAACACTTTACTGAACAACTAATGTGTCAATAAAAAACTTTTCAAAAACCTTGGAACAAATGGAAAGAGAAACACAGTATACAAAAAACTTACAGTATGCTGCAAGAGGGAAGCTTGTGTCTATAAAAACCTATGATAAAAGATCTCCACACTTCAGAGGGGAAGAAAAATAAATTTGTTAAAAATTCATGTTAGCCCAAAGTTAGCAAAAGGAAGGAAACAACAAAGATCCAAGCTGAAATGAGTGTCAGAAATCATTAAAAGGTTTATAAAATTAACCTAAAACTTTATCAAAAGATAAAATAGATAAACCTAGCTAAGGAAAAGTGAAGACTCAGAGTTATACATGAAAGAGGAGGTATAACTAATAACAGAAATGCAATGAATGATAGGCTAATCCAGAGAATTTTGTGCCAACAAACTGGACAATCTGGAAGAAGCAGAAAAGTTCTAAAAACCTCCAGAGACTTACTCATGAAGAAACAGAAAATCTGAGGATATACAATATGATACACAAATCAATAAAGGGTTGAATCTAACCTGTGGAATAGGATACTACTTCTAGGTGAATGGTACCAATTGATTCATAGGACACTCATTGATGTCAGAATTGCTTGTTGGTGTTGGGGCCCTACCCACCCAAAACAGGTGAGTTGGGTGCAGAATGCTGTTAAAATACTAAGTTTATTTACTATGTTCAAGGACAGTCCTTGGGACTCGTTTAAATGGGCGGAAGAGAAGTAAAAGGTCAAAGGCAGGAATCAAGATGTGCCCTGCAGCCTTTCTTGCACAGCCCAGAGAGGGGTGCAGCATTGCTCTGGCTTCCTTCCTAACTGAAGGGGAAACTTGGCTAATGTCTGGAGCTCTCATCTGCAAAAGGAGGAGGCTGTCCTCAAGCCCCTCCTTGTAGGAACTCTCTTAAGTGGCCCTAACCTTGACTTCCAAATGGGAGATTTCATCTGCAGAGGGCAAATGAAAGGCATCCAAGTCCTAAACTTGAAGAGAATCCAGGAAAGCAATAGCTGGCAGTTCAGCAGTGGTTGCCATCAACACCCTGACTGAATCTGTCAGTGTTGCCCAGAATGTGGACTAGTGAGCTGTGCTGAACTCTGCTGGCTGCTTCACTGCACAGCCCTAGATCCAGGCAGTTCCACAAGCCATGACTTGCTACTAAGCTCACACAATGTCCTAAGTCAACTGCCAGCCTTTTGCTCATGTCACACAAACTCCTCTGCATGTGAGGACATGGTCTCTACTGCCACAGCAGTGTGCATGTGAGTGGGCAGGTGTGAGCCCCACAGGTGGTCACGCCTGGCTCCACTGGGGTAGAGCAGCCTGGGAGTGCAAATGGGAGAAGTTTGCTGCTGAAAAGGCTGTAAGAAGAGCAATACCCCAGTGCTGCCACCAAGTCAGCCTAGCTTTTCCTGCTACACAAACAGGTTCCAGCCCTGACGGGCAGGTGGGACGAGTCATCTGTGCTGAGACTGGGTGCTCCCCATGCCCAGAGCATCCTGTATAACTGCTGGGTGCAGCAGTTGCTGAGGGGGTCGGTCTTGGCTATTATCCAGACTCTCAAACAAAAAATGAACAGTTTCTAGGAAGGAAGGAGGGCCCCACACGTTGCAGCAGAAATGTCCAGAAGACTGAAGAAAAGGCCAACTGAACGAGATGCCAATGGAAGCTGGTAATTTTTCCAAAAACCAACTTCCACGGATGACGGGAATAGAAACCAAATCTCCATGAATCAAATGCAGCTTGAATGAAATTAGGATTGGAGGCACGTGTGGCTGCTGTCTTTGATGTGTGGTGGCAAAATGGCATTGCCTGCTAGGGGAGCTTGAGAGGAGAACAGCATTGAGGGGAGATTTGTTGTCAAGGTACACTTTTCATGAGTCAGTGTGATGAGTTTTTGAGGAAAAGTAAAAATACAAGGGAGAAGTAGCAACTCGACAATTCTTTGCTCATAAACAATAGAACATGAGCTGTTGCAGAAGATAGTATATGTTGTGTTATCCCATGCCTTTACACAAAAGGCTTTGTAAATGTCTTGGGTTGTTGGACAATTTGGGAGTAGTTGTTGGTTATGGTGCAACAACTTTCCATAAATCCACTTTTGACTTGTTAATTGGATGGTCTGAATTTATAATTAATCATATGGGCCTCCAAGGGGAAATAAGTGATTAGAATTAACACAGGGAAGCTGTATCATTTATTGCTTATCTTTTGATAACTGATTCAGTAGTTGTTTATTTTACTTAATTTCTAGTCCTGTTTCTCATATAGTTGTTGATGTATTTAGAATTCTGATAGTATTATTTTTCTTCTGGCTAATGAAATTCATTTCATAATGAAGTGGAAGTTGACATTTTGGCATTTAGAAGAATTGTTTCTGTGGTAGGCTTAACATTTTCCCTGTAAGCTTGATTGAGAGAAGATAGAGCTAGCCCTCTCCATAATTGAGATGAAGGTGGAACTTTACATTTCAGGATAGGTGGTTTTGTGCATTTCTTGGGCTGTATCACTTAAGGTTCTCCTGTAAAACACTAGGGAGCAAGGAACAAGAAGTGTCTTATAGTTCTTTATTTATATAATTGTTTAAAGATTTATTTATGCATATAGAACGGAGTACAGGCCAGAGGTGCAGGGGCGGTGAGAGGATTCACTAGAGACAGGGTTGGGAGGATGAATGAAATACACTGCTGAGGGGAGCAGCAGGCGATTCAGGGAGGTCTGCTGTGCCATGTGGATCACCTCCGGGACAGGGGATCAAACTCATGATGAAGTAGCATTAGCTTCTTGGTGCTGTGCTTTTAACCTGCTGCGCCATCAAGGAGGGCCCTTTATATAATTTTTTAAAAAGATTTATTTAGGCATACAGAACTGGGATACAGGTTAGAGGTACAGGGGGTGAGAGCATTCACCAGAGACAGAGTGGAAGCAGAACAAGCAGATTGATGAGAAGTACACTGCTGAGGGAAGCATCGGGTGAGACAGGAGAGGTCTACTGCACCATGTGGGTCACCCCCCTAGCAGGGATGGAACTGGTGCTGCAGCTGCTGTAGCTAGCTTCATAGTGCTGAGCTTTAACCCATTGTGTTACCAGGGAAGGCCCTCTCTTATAGTTCTTACAGAAATGGTAAACTGCACTTTTTTGCTGTGTCCATCACCAATTATAAGAAAGTTAGAAATTTCTGGTCCAGGACTACTTTCTATGTTGGATAAGTTTACAATCCTGTTTTTAGTTAATGACAGCTGTCTGACTTCAGAATAAGACAGATAACACTATGTGCCAGTTTTGTAGTTTGGTAACATAGAATATGCAAAGTTTGGGTGAAAGTGTCCACCAGGCCTACTTAGTTTAAACATCACCTCCTGAATTCTATTGGAAAAATGTCAGAGCACTGCTGTTGGCTAGAAACCAGGTTTTGTCATATCGGGATGTGAGTAGATGCTGGTGTCAGGCTTCTTAATACAATTTATTTAGGGCTACTGGGGTTTAGCTAGTCAGGGAGTTTATTAAAATAACAAATCAATCTTGTCTTCTTCACAAGTGAGCAGAAACTCTTGTGCACAGAGTAAGAGCGTGGCAGGGATGCTTCTGCACTGTTTCAGTTCAGTGGTGACAAGCATCTCAGCGCCAGGCCCCCAGAATGGGTGGCATAAAGAATGAGTCCTGATGGAAATATTGAAAATCCAGTTTAAGAGGGTAGCCATATGGTACCAATGAGTCATACTCAATTGCAGCCAGTTTTCTGGGCTGGAAGGATACTCATTTTCTGATTTTACTGTAAGCATCAAGTGAATTGAGTTGCTGTCTCACTGATCATGAAATGTGTTCAGAGGGATTAGGGAATTTGGTCTGTGCCAGTAGTGACTGTTATCACTTAAGTTGAATTAACAAGTATTGGCAGTATGTTCAAGTGACCTAGAAGAAACAAACAAGATACAAATGTTAATAAATGAAGCTTTTTATTTAAATATTAAGTTGTCTTTTAAAAAGCATTCTAGTGTTACCATGCATTTCATTTTTTAAATTTTTATTGAAGCAACTTTGTAACATACAGATTTCAGGTATGCATCATCATAAATCAACATCTGTATGTTGTTCAACATCTGTATATTGTACATTATATTCATCAAAGTTCAGTTCTTTCCTTCATCATGTAGTTGACCCCTTTTTATCATATTTTCCTATCCCTACTCCCTTCCTTTCTGGTCACCATTAGTTTTTCTTAGAGTCTAATAGATTGTTTTTGTTTGTTGTTTCGTTTCTTTATGTACCACAGTTGAGTGAACTCATACCATGTTTGCCTTTCTCTGATTCATAATAGATGCCCTCTGGGTCCACCCATCTTGTTGCCAGTGACAACATTTTTTTTTATAGCTGAGTACTATTCCACAGTGCACATTTATCATATATCTTTTTATCCACTCTTCTGTTGACAGGCACTTAGATTATTTTTAACTCTTGGCTATTGTGAATAATGCCATAAACTAGAGGTGCAGAATTGGCTTTGTATTGATTTAAGGTTGCCTTGATAGTTGAGTTGTTTATTCCGGAGTCCCTTTTCCTGATTTATATAGGAAAGTGGAAACACGTTATTGATGCTCAGTAGGTATGTGTTTGCTTTTGTGGTTCCTCTTGCGTTTGGGTACCATATACATCACTCCAGAAAGCCAAAGGAGCTGACTCCTTTCATCTGTTTTTAGCATTAGATTTGAGGACACTTCCTCCATGTAATCTAGGATCAGTTTTATCCATCTCAATCTCTGTCCTTCCTCTTCTTTCTCCCTCTTATCTCTCCTCTCTTCTACCCTTCTTAATCTTCCTGCTTGTCCTTACTGGTGGACTTTGTATCATAATCTTAAAGCTGTATCTACTTATTCATGGAATTTGCTTAGTTTTCAAATTTTCTAATCCTTTCACCTTTAAATTACAGTGTGGAAGAAAAAACTGAAATTAGCTCATTACTAGTATCAAGTAACAAGTATGGGTGAGGGCTTCAGAAAAGCAGTATTTTGGCAATGGCCCAAATTACTACATTCTCTGTGTATATGATTGAAAACTCAACAGGGAAAATTTTTAAAGTCTAGAATGTAAAAGTTATGTAATTGACTAAAATTAGTAATGAACTAGTGCTTTACTCTCAGTGAACACATTAAAATCTCAAAGAGACTAGAAAACAATTCACTCTCTGCATAGATATGGTGTGGGGTATCTGGGAAGACTGGATGACTGATTATCAAGAATGGGGACTTGATACAACAGAACAGCAGCTGGAGACTTTTTAGATGGGGAGCACAAATTGGGAAAGAAGAGGTGAGTCATACCAATGTGGGGAGGAAGGAAGGAATCTCACAGTGAATAAAGAGAGGGGTATTTGATGAGCAGAAAGCCTATTTTAAAATGAGACTGCATTGTTGATAGGATTCATCAACAGCCTATGTTCTAACTACCAGGGAGAGTCCTTTCTACCCAATTTCAAACAGGCTCAAGTTTCCTTGTTGATAGAATTGCTTACCTGGGTGCTATATGACTTCATTCGTTGAGATTCAGAATGGGGAGCACTTTGTTGCTTGAAGTAATTCATGTGAAAGGAGGGACAGACTGGTTGTAACTTGTCTAAATACAGTTTCTGGAAACAGTACTGAATCCAATGAAATGGTGAGAAACTCTTTAATATAGATGTTTAATTCAAACATGGGAAATCCTCCAGAATTAAAAATCATCTACAACATTTTCTTTGGATGTTAGTATTCAAATGGCTTATATACGCAACAAGTGCTAAGAGAATCTACCTGATACCCTGTATGTACTTCAAAGAAGAGATGAGAACAGCTGGCATTTCATGAACATGCACCATATGCCAGGCACTATGCTAAATACATGTTTTATCTTCAAAACAAATATAGAGATAATTGTCCTCAATTTATAAATTATGAAAATGAAATAATAAAGGTAAGTAGCCCCCCAAGGCACACAAATAGTATATCATAGAATAATGGATTTTGATGCCCTGTCTATCAACTTTGAGTTGTTGATCCCAATAATGTCTGTTTGGAACATATCATGAGATGAAATAAGCTGACCACAAGTACATGGTCTTAATTTTAATAATAGAAATTGAATTAGTAAGCATAGATGATTCAGGTATTTTGAGAAAATTCAGGAAGAATGACTAAATAGAGCAATAACTTGAAGTTCCTTACGAGTTTGTAAATCTTTGGCAAATATGACTATTTTATTTAATGTGTATAGGGCATACGTTGGGGATAGATGTGTGTGTGTGCATATATGTATGTATGCATATATACACATTGTTGTTGACTTCCTACCTAATCTATAATATAGCCTTCATTGTTCCCCCCTCCTTAAAATCACTAGTCTCTTTGTAAAAGTATTGGAAAATACTGAAAATATGTAGAAGAGAAAATTAGCACTCATAATTAGTATACTGATAACTAGGTACTTATTTGATTTAAGTATTTTTGATTGCTTTTTTTTCATATAAAGATTCATTTAAAAGTATAGCACATAGGAAATGAGGCAGCTACTACAGTCTTACCTTGTATATTGTTTAAGTCAGAAATAGTTCCATAATTTGTCAGTAAGTTTGAGGTGGGGTTGTGGGTGACTTGTCACCTTTCACTAGAATCCAGGTCAAATATTGTGTTTCTTGGCAAAGGTTTGCTAGTTCTTAAGAACTCTATAGAGGCTAAGTATGAAGTACCTGAGTAACATTCAGGTCACCCAAATGTGGCAGCTCAGAGAGGGATAACTCAGACAAATCACATAACTGTGAATGATGGGGTCTCCTCAGAATCAGATTGTTTTCATAGTCACATCACACAGTAGCCTTCTCCTAAGAGGTAGCTGGAAAAGCAGGTAATTTCTCAGGGCCAAAGAGTTGAGCTAGATATACTACATCATATATGTTTTATATTTATGTCCATGCTGAGAGGTGAAACTGTGGCTGTAGAAAAGAGGTCTGCATGAATCTGTGGAGTAACTAGAATCTGATGTGAGATTATGTTCATGATAGTGCTTCTGCTTTTGCTGGCTTGATAATGGATCAGTTGCTTGAAGGATAAAAGATGGGACTACATCAAGTTAAAGAGCTTCTGTACAGCAAAAGAGACATTACAAAAGACAGACATCCCATTGATGGGGGAAAATTTTTTCTTACACAAAACTAGTAATAAAGGATTGATCACAAAGATATACAAAGAACTGATGAAACTCAACAAAAATAAACAAACCCATTGAAAATATGGGCAGAAGACCTAATAAGACACTTCTCCAAAGAAGAAATGCAGATGGTCAGCCAGCATTTGAAAAAATGTTCAACATCACTTGTAGTAAGGGAGATGCAAATTAAAACCACAATGAGATGCCACCTCACCCCAGTGAGAATGACACATCTTCAAACAACTAGCAACAACAAATGTTGGCGAGGATGTGGAGAAAAAGGAACTCTCCTGCACTGCTGGTGGGAATGCAAACTAGTACGACCACTATGGAAAACTGTTTGGAGGTTCCTCAAACTGCTAAACATGGAGCTTCCCTCTGACCCAGCAATCCCACTCCTAGGTATCTACCCAAAAGACACAAAAACACTGATTCAAAAACATACCTGAACCCCCATGTTTATTGCTACTTTATTCACAATTGGAAAAACACAGAAACAGCCCAAATGCCCAAAAATGGAGGGCTGGATTAAAAAGATGTGGTACATATACACAGTGGAATATTACTCAGCAACCAAAAAAAAAAAAAAAGAAACACATGTCTTTTGCAGCAACATGGATGGAGCTGGAAAAGATCATGCTTAGTGAAATAAGCCAGAAAGAAAAGGAAATATACCGAATGGTTTCATTCATAGCAGGAGTATAACGGACAAGGCAAGAAAATAATAATAATGAACAGTTATATACCAGAGACATTTTATGGGGGCGGAGTGAGGAATGAGATAAAAAACAGTGGGGGGATGGCCCTCCCTGGTGGTGCAGCGGGTTAAAGCACAGCACTGAGAATCTAGGGCCGCTTCCACATGAGTGGAAGCGATTCCCGCCTGCCCCTGGAGGTGACCACATGGCATGACAAACCTCTCCTGACCCGCCCACTGCTCCCCTCAGCAGTATACTTCGTTGATCTGCCTGTTCTGCTCCCCATTCTGTCTATGGTGAAGCCTCTCACCGCCCCTGCACCTCTGGCCTGTACCCCAGTTCTGTATGCACACATAAATAAATCTTTAAAAAAAAGAGTGGGGGGAGGGAAATGCATTGGACTTTGTTCATGGCACATGGGATGATGGGAAGTCCAAGGGGATTACAACTGAGATGGAAAAATGCACAAAATGATGGAAAAATAAACTATTGGGAAAAAAATGCTACCTGAATTGTTTGTTTGTATATTCTGTTCAAATTAAATAAAGCAAAAGCTCAACTAAATGGGTCAAAAACAAAACAACAACAACAAAAAACAAACAAACAAACAAAAACTGATCAGTTGCCTGAATCCCAGAGGAAATGGGAGGTTGCTTAGGTCTCCCTTGCTGGAACAGAAGGTGTGGAGAGACTGTTGACTGTTGCCTGACTCGGAATGGCTGCCAGGGACTGGAACAGAGCCACACAGTTTACTGAGAAACGTTAGTCACTGAAGATAATCCTTCTGTTGGTGTGGCCAGATCCTGTATTTCTTCCTCAGAGATTGAGTACCCAAGAAAATAAGAAAACTTGGGTAAGGCACGGAGCACTAGTGAAGACCCAGCCTGACTGATTCTGAGCCATCATAAAATAGGGTGCTTCTCTCTTTGTGTTCTGTGGATTAGGGTGTGGTGCTTTATTTCCTTCTCTGTAAAGTCTTGTTTTGTTGATTCCCGGCCCCCCCCCCCCGCCCCCAACAACAGTGATACTATGGAAGGCCTTCTCTGAAGGAAGTAAAAAATCTGTGAATGAAATAGTCACAGAAGGAATGGCCTCAGGACAAACAAAAGGATACTCAGGTTTTGCTAAGACCCTTCCTTGTAGGAGTTCTGTGATACTGCTGTGTGCAGCTGCCTTGTATTGTCACACATCTTAATGAATTTGGGATAAAGTGAGCTCAGTAGTAGGAGTGACTGTTTTGAAGCAGCCAATAAATGGGTTTTATTTAACACTCTGTGTTAGGTGTCCAGTGATAAGCTGGGAATCGACAGTGCTCAGATATCTAGAGAGTCCAGTGACTCCAAAGAATGTACAGAGTATTTAATGCCTTTTAAAGCAATCCTTAACTTCATGTAGTCCTTCACAGCATAGATAGTATTTCACATACACCCTCTCATTGCTACCTCCAGTATCTAGGAGGGGAGTGAGGCAAAACTGGGAATCAGTTGTGATTATCCCTCATTTGGAGATGGAAAAACTGAGCTTGATGTGGCTGAGAGCCCAATGGCACAGCATAAGTGCCAGACCCAAATCCAGGTACACTGACTTCAAATGGGAAGGCAGAGATTTCAGTGGAAAATTTACAACTGTCTTGGAGATAGAAAGTTTCAGTTCAATGGTCAGTTTGACTAGTTACATGATTTTGAGTTACTTAATGATCTGAGCTTCAGACTCTTCAAGTAGAAATGGAAAGAATACTTACTTGTAGAAATTTTCTGAGTATTAGTTGATAGAAGACACTATGGAGTTCCCTGCACACCACTCACCTAGTCTGTTGTGACTTCTTGACCCTTCTCTCCCTTTCCTGGTAACTGTTCCTATCACTCCCTTCCCCTGCTGTCTTCTTCCTCCTGTAAGTCTTTCCCTTCCTTTCATTCTACCTTTTCCATGCCTTCATCTGTTTCTTATTTTACACTACCTCCTGTGGAAGGCTGGTATTTCCTGTGGTTTCCAGCACTAAAAGTGCTTTTTCAAGTAATGAACCATCACTGGTCTTTAGTTCTGAACTGGGTGTCCCAAGGCCAGTTTGGATAAAGAGTGGCTTTTACAGATGAAAATCCAAGTAATAACGAAACAGTTGAGAAAAACTCAGAGTGTGAAATGCTCTAAGCAAAGAAGTTTACTGTAGAAATGGTCAGGCATGCTAGACCAAAAAATGAAGTGTAAAAAAGTTTAAGAATAATTCCAGGTCTTTCCAAAAAAAAAGGAGAACAACATTTAATTTTAGAGTGAAATGCATATATTCTGTTTTTAATACATTCTGAAGTCTTCATATCTGATCTCCAGGACTTTCAAATACAGAAACTGTCATGGAGATGTCTACATTTCAAGATCCAGGCTCAGCAAGCCTCTCCATTCACCTTGATTTCCATATGTTAGTACATATATGACACCTTATTGCATTGTTCATTTCTTTGTTTGTTTTTTAAATATTTCTACATACCCAACTGGAATACTAGGCTAAGTTTTCGGCAGCAACTTGTTGGTATTATCTCCTACACTAAGGTCAGAGTTCTGACAGAGTTCTGACAAGTAGTAGGCACTCAGCAACTAGAGAAATGAAGAAAAGAATGAAAAAAAAATGCAGTTGTTTATGCGCAAGTACTTTCTGAGTCAGGTAGGAGTTATTTTTGTCCTGAAGTATACTTTTCACAGTTTTGCATAAAAATTATTTTAGAATCTGAAAGCAACTTTCTTAAGAGCATCTTTAATATTTTAGATTACAAAGGATAATAAAAACGTGACTATTTCCACATTGGAAAATGATTTGAAGGAAAAAAGAAATACTCAAAATGTGAATTGTTAAGCATGTAGAACTGCTTTTGAACCTACTTTTTAGTAAATAGTATATAAACACAGATAAAACACACAAGATACCTTTTGTATCCCCTCCTCCAATTACGGAATGTCAGTCTCTGTTCCCTTGTCCAATAAAACGGCAAAGTTTGAGGAGAAGCAAAGTCCTTCAATTTGTCAATACATTGAGGCAGGCAGCAGACAGGTACCTGAGAGACCACCATCCTGCCCTTTGGCAGAGGACAAGGGTGTAAAGGGAAGAGTGGGTAAGGGGTCTGTATGGCCATCCTGCAACACAGGTGTCTGGGAGATTTGTTTGATGCCAGCTTGATTTCGCATTACCTAGTGGTCAGCAATTCCAATGTCATCTTACTAGTGATGTTCTTGTCCCTCTGAATGTAAGACAATAGTTCGTTAAGCCTGAATGCCAAATAAAGAGAGGAAATGGGAGAGACATACCTTGTTGCTGTATCATTCCTGTTTGCCCAGCCTCCCAGTTTCTCTCCTTTATTATGGCTACATCACCATAAAATGTGATGTAGCCTGTGTGTACAAGGTATGCTTGTGTAGGGGAGGCTGCCTTTTTAAAAAGAAAAGACTATTTTCAAGTATTGCACAATCGATCAGGGTGTACTTAAATGGCATGAGAAATTTTAGTTCTCAGACTTTTGTTTTTGGGGAGGTTGTTTTCCAACTCAAAGTGAAATATCTCTACTGCTACCCCTGGTAATGGTCTCCTCTCTCTAATAGAAGGTTTTACTTCTTCACATCCTGCCCTTGCTCTTTGGACCAATCTCGGAAGCTAAGCACCAGGCACAGCTTCCCCATTGCCTTTTAATGAGGACACTTGGGAAGGAATCGACTTTATTTCCCTTACTTTATTCCTAATGACCACATGAAAGATGAAGATGACAGAAACATTTTGTTTTCTGAGAAAAATCCCCAAATATTAGTATCGTACCTTAATAATGTCTTCAAAAACAATCCTCTCAAGGTCTTGATGGAAGAATTACATGCCAGCTATCTTGGAAGTCTGACATCATGAGCCAGTGTAACCTGTTTAGTAACACATAAAGAAAGTTTGGACTTGCCTTTAGGAAGAGATTTCAATTTGTTTTCTCTGTCACAATGGCTGAGCATAGGTACCAAGAGTTAAATATTTTTGTTGAGTATGTAAACATACTGTAAAATTTTCTGGCAACACTCCCACCCCCCTACTTCCGCAGGCAAAAGAGCAAAGCCATATTCCTAGACTTCAGATCTGAATAGGCTCCAACCTACAGCTTATACAAGATTGTGGCTGCCTGAAGGTAAAGACAGGCTTTTCATCCCACTGTTGACCAAGGGAGCAGATAAAGAAGATTTAGCAATGAGTACTCAACCTTTGCCACCTGCTGAGCATTCTTTAGAAAGAAAGAAATTAAATCCTTCCTTGCCCTCCTCCAGTATCAGAGTTATCTTCAGTTATGGACAACTTAGAACTGGAAGTTCCTCTTATCAAGAATAACTACATTCTTGATGGCAATGACTCCTTTTTTATCTATTTACCTAATTAAATTCAAACTTGTGTTGGGACAGCTGGAATCTGTAGGACTATAGAACTGATTCCTGGGTTTGAGTCTTACTTTATTAAAAAAAAAATTAATGCATACAAGAACTGAGGTGTAGGTCAGAGGTGCAGGGAGTGAGAGGATTCACCGGAGACAGAGTAGTGCACTGCTAGGGGAAAGTGTGGGTCATACGAAAGACGGGGGGGAGTTGGGTCTGCTGCGCCATGTGGGTCAGCTCCCTGGCTGGGCATTGAACTCATGTCACAGTGGCTGGTGATCACTTGATAACACTGAGACTAAACCCTGAGCCACCAGTGAGGCCCTTGAGTCCTCACTTTTACCTAGTAAAGTTTTAGTTTAATTATCACTGAGTCTTTATTTACAGTTAACAAGCATAAGTGTCAAGTTTAATCATGAATTAGTTTTTTCTTAAACATTAAAAAAAACATTCCTTCAGGGTCCTCCCTGGTGGCGCAGTGGGTTAGGACACAGCACTGCAAGCCAGCCACAGCTGCTTTAGTGCTAGTTCGATTTCAATCCACGGAGGTGAGCCACATGGCATGGCAGACCTCTCCTGACCTGTCCACTACTCCTCTCAACAGTGTACTTCGTCAGTCAGCCTCTTCTGCTCCCCATTCTGTCTCTGGTGAATTCTCTCACCACCCCTGCACCTCTGGCCTATACCCCAGTTCTGTATGCATAAATAAATAAATATCTAAAAAAAAATTCCTTCATCTCAGGCTTATAAAATCCTTATGAAAAACACAAACTTTGAGCTGAAATCACAAAATATCTGTAAAAGCGCCAGGCTGAACAGATAGGTTAGAGATACTTAAGTGCTTACTGAGGCCGATTTATTTTCCTTTGGAAGAATAATATTCCAAAGGAAAGGAAGAGTGATTTCCCCATGAGAGAAACTTACCTATATCATGATGTGAGTGGAGAACCCATCTCTTCTCATGAGTATGCAGTGGTGACAGGCAGGAGGTTCCTGGAGACAGATGTACCTACAGGCTGGGTGTCTCTGAAATTCTTCTGATTCAATTCAGGGATCCTTGGTGCCAGTGACACCTGTCCTGAGTAACCCCCCTTTTTATATATAGCCAGCTTTTAATTTTTAAAAGCACCAGTGTTTTAATCTAAAAAATAATACAATGAGTAAAATCTATTGACTTTTAAAAAATATAATAGGTATCAAACGATATTTAACTAAAAATGGCCAATGACCCATTTATCTTCTGATATAATTTAGATAAATCCCCAGGGCATTTCTTACTGGTGTGGTTTTTCTCTGGTGTTAGTTTCACTTGGGAAATCACTTCGCTCAAGCTCAAACTTAAACACAAAAGCACATTATCTGAGCCCAAAGTACTTAGGAGGAGGAGACAGATTGTATCTATCTTCAGAACAATAATTAAGGTTTAGAATCTTTTTGTGTTCTCCTGTCATTCTCATTAAGGAATGGAGAAGTTAAAAAATTTCTGCTCTCTTGAAACCATCACTGCTCTGTGCTGACTATAAAGTGAGTAAAAGTGGGAGACCAGCAATACATTTTGAAATAGTTTCTACCTGTCATGGCTTATTTACTCTACTGTACCTAGATGTTAATATGTGACTTGAAAAGATGAAATAAGGTAGCGATACAGTAAAATATGTGTGTGTATATTTATTTATACAACACAAAACCAAGTCATTGAAAAGCCTTCCCAAGAGACAGCCACATCCCCATCTTCGTCTGGGCCCTTACCCTAGAGAGCAGGGTTTCTGCTTTCTTAGCCTCCCTGTTCTCCTCCACCCCCTGCTTTTTTTAAGAGTTATTTATTTATTCATGCATACAGAACTGAGGTACAGGCCAGAGGAGCAGCGGTGGTGAGAGGATTCACCAGAGATAAGGTGGGGAGTAGGACAGGCAGACTGACAAAATACACTACTGAGGGGAGCAGTGGGTGAGAGGAAGGGTCTGCTGGGCCAAGCAGGTCAACTCCCTGGCTGGGGATCTCCTGCTCAAGCAGCAGCAGCTAGCTTCCTAGGGCTGCACTTTAACCCGTTGTGCCACCATGGAGGGAGGGCCCTCTCTGTTCCTTTTTTGAGCATAATAACTTCCCTTTAGGGGACCTCTGGATGAGGTTCACAGTCACCCATCTCTTTGGCCAAAGGGGGGCCAAATGACGCAGGCTGGCCATCTCAACACCCGTGTTCTCACTACGAGGACCACAGGTTTGGGTCAGAAAAACACTCGGGCTTTTCTGAGTTGCTTCTGCTTCCTGGGAATTTTATGTGGAAATGCTGGAAAATGAATCTCTTTCTCTAAGCTTGCTACATCACTTGCTCTCCCTATCACTCTTTAAGCTCTTTCAAACTCCACTCCAGTCTTTTCCAGCACCCCACCCAGCCTCATCTGGCTTCTGGAGCTTGATATGGACAGGCTCTCTGGAAATGCCCTCCATCCAGCTGCTACCCCTGTACCTACTCTACCGATGGGTCTCTTTGACTTTTCTTCTTCACACTTGGCAGAGACCCTGCTGTGTTTTGTGTGCAGGGGCAGCTGGTGACACTCTGCTCCAGCCACATACTGTCCTTGGTGACCTTGATGTACTACCCAGGCCCAGCTGACCACCCGGCCATGATCCTCCCAACACTGACACCCCATGCTCTAGAGCCTGTGTGTATAGCTCCTGAGCTCTTTCTGTATCTGCCCACCAGCTCTGGCTCCTCTGTGTCAGGAGGGTATTTCCTGCCAGCTGGTGGCAACAGACCAGCTCTGGCTTGGTGACCCACAAACTTCTCTGCCATTTTATGGGTGGCAACTGCACTATCTCTAATGCAGTCCAAACCCGGCTTGTGGGCCCTCCTCCAACTTTTCCCTTAATCAGATACACATACAGCCTGAAGCAGCCTTTAGCATTCCCTTTATACCTACTTTAGTTTAAACTCATTATTTCAAACTTCTGTCTAAATTACTGTGGTTTCTCTGTGATTTATTGGTTCTTTAATAACTCTGTTTTATATTTGCTTTTATTATTATTCCATCTTCATCCTCTATGTAAAGTGGTGATGCAGTACCTATATTCCCAGTTATCACACATAGGAAAGAATTTATAAACTATAGCATGATATTTTGTGTTTGCTGTGCTTATCAATCTATTACTGCTTCCTTATCTTTGCTGGATTTTCTTTAGTCTCGCCATCTTTCTGAATATTTCGAGATTGGTTCTCAACTTTTGTTTCCTCTCTGTACCTTATCATCCCATGTATTTAATGGTCCCTGTCTCTTGCAGGGAATTCTGGGTTCATTTCTCTATTGCTATCTTCCATTATTTCCTTAATCTTCTAACATATACATTTATGTTATGTTACATACACATCACATGCATAATTTTATAACATACACAACCAGGATTTGTGGGCAGGGAAGACTGTCAAGAAATGATATATTCATTATCTCTGTGCTGGAAGATAATGTTCTAAATTTTTAATTTTTTTTTTAAGATTTATTTATTTATTCGTACAGAACTGGGGTACAGGCCAGAGATGCGGAGGGTGAGAGGATTCACCAGAGACAGAGGGGAAGCAGAACAGGCAGATCGACGAAGTACACTGCTGAGGGGAGCAGCGGACGGGTCAGGAGAGGTCTGCCGCTCCATGTGGTCACCTCCAGGGCAAGCGGGTATCAAACTCATGCGGAAGTGGCTTTAGTTTCTCAGTGCTGTGCTTTAACCCACTGCGCCACCTGGGAGGGCCCTAAATTTTTAATTTTACCTGCAAACCTGTCTACTGTTGACTATACCTAAAATGACTCTCATCTTCTGTCTACCCAAATCACAGTTCCATAGTTCCATGCCACAATACTTCATTCCACCCTTTCTCAGTGCTTTATTATTTTTCCTTAACATTTATTATAATTTAATGTTATACATTTCACTTATATTTTATCTACTAACCAAGAAAGTATGTTTATTGACACTGGGGATTTTTGTCTGTCCTGTTCATTGTTGTTTCCCCATATAGTAAACCTTTTAAAAAATACCTTCTAGATGAATGAATAATGTAAATGGCTTAGTTTAACATTGGCATGGAGTAAGTACTCATGAAATGTTAAATGTTATTGTGAAATCTGCTAATGTTTTGCAAGTTATTCAGTAGTTATGAAATATGTTGTACGCATCATCTTGTTATTTCAACTACACTAGATACTTAATGCAAACCCCATGCTTTCTTCAGGACCAATTTGTGAATCTTGAGGAGATAAATCCCAAGGCACTTCTCACACCAGAGTTGCCCAACTTTTCCCTATAGCAATTTACCCAAGAGGTAAAATATGCTCTTTTGTAGCATGGCTCAGTGTATATTTATTCTCTTTGGGCAAAGATCAATTTTCAACCAGTCTCAGCATGTAGTTATGAGGGTATATTCTGTGAATGAGTGTTAATCTCCCAGTGAATCAGATGTGTCTCCATGGAAAGGGAAGGCTCATTTTCTGTCAAAGACCAATGGCCTGCTTTATATTTCCTAATCAAATTTGTGTTGCTTTAAAATTTTCCCCCATTGTTTAAATTCACATGTCTCAGCCCTTTAAATGGTACTGTATTAGAAAGAAGTCAGTGAGTGTATCATTTCTTGACAGTCTTCCCTGCCCACAAATCCTGGTTGTGTATGTTATAAAATCACACATATAATCATGCACATGCTGTGTAAGTAACATAACATAAATGTATATGTTAGAAGATCAGGAAATATTAAAGTGATTATTGGTTTCACTTGTAAATTACAAACAAAATTTTAAAATACCATGTACCTTAATAACCATCACCTGATGTTTCCTGCCCCTATTTTCTCCCCCAAGGGAGTCCTTGACCTTGTGCCTCATACTTAATTTTGAAAAATCAAGTTTATAGCTAAGAGTCAAAGGTGTAAAACTTATGGAAGAAAACTTGGGGAAATTCTTATGAATGAAATAATACAAAGGATTATTTAATGTTTGAAGTATTTTGGGTCTTTGGAAGTTTGCTAATGTTTTTATGGCCAGAAATACACCATAGGAGCTTAATTCTAATTTATATCAATTAACCTACGGGAAACAGGTTTTGTTACCATTTTGCTTAAAGTCAAAATTTCTAAGAACCTATAATGTTAGGTAAGGATTTACTTTATCTTTCTGGGACCCACTGGAAATTCCCTTCATTTCTTTGAACTAGATGTCCCTTGTGGTTCTTTTGGGATGTTGCTATATAGAATTTTGTTGTGATGAGTGTCAAGAACATTACTAAAGAGAATCATTCTCCCTTCTGGTAAGCATAAAAGAATTAACAGAAATAACTTTCCTTGCTTATTTGACTCTCAAGAGGGCAGGAAGCACTTCAGTGAGTCCAGAGGTTTGAAGAGACTAAACACTTTAAAGGCCATCTTATGATACTCAAGCTAAAGAAATTCTAAAGCAGATATACTGGGTAGCTTGAGGATATATGGCTGAGTGTTGTGAGCTACTATCTGTTTAAACCTGTAAGGACTTAGGTTTTTTTTTTCTATTCCCTGCAACAAGTGCAAGCAAACAGAATTTAATTAAGACAGGCTTTGCCTGAGCTTTAGATCCTGTATTCCTTTTGGTAAACAGGATGATCCCATACTTTCAAAATCTTAATTTTCAAATACTGTTCATCTGTAAGATCTAAAACCATGCCAATTAAAACATTTATGGCTAGAGAATTCAAGTAGCTTTGAGCTTATAAGGATTAGCGGTTGCTTCTTTTCTTTCTTGAAAACTTTAGCATCGTAGTTAGATGTTGCATGCAATGGTTGCCTAGTAACTGCTTATTTATAGTAACTATGAGGAGGACTCTTTAGCCTAAATCTGAAACTAGAAAATTTGGGGAAAACACAAACATTGAATCATTTATTTCATTGGCAGTTTGTTTTTATAGATTTTCAGCCTTCTTATATTCCTATGTTTAGAAGAATCTGTCTTTAACAGGTGGGTTTTAAAAAAATCCAGTCTGATATCTGATACTTGTTTCCTTTTTTTTTTTTAAGATTTATTTATTTATGCATACAGAACTGGGGTACAGGCCAGAGGAGCAGGGGGTGATGAGAGAATTCACCAGAGACAGAATGGGGAGCATAACAGGCTGGCTGACGAAGTACACTGCTGAGGGGAGCAGCAGGGGGGTCAGGAGAGGTCTGCCACGCTATGTGGGTAACATCCAGGGCTAGGGATGGAACTTGGGCCAAAGTGGGTTTAACTTCTTAGTGCTATGTTTACCTGCTGCGCAACCAGGGAGGGCCCACTTGTCCCCTTTTAATGTGCAAAATTAGTTTCAGTTAGCATGAGCATTTAAATATTTGAATAGTACTGTTAAGGGGAAGGATGTCCTAAAGGAACTCTGCAGAGTCTTGTGGACCCCAGCCCTACTCCAGCTTTCTGGACCCTACCCCCTACTCCAGTGATTGGAAACTACAACTCCCAGCAGTACCAGGGAGAGAACTGTGAGGACCCGAGGGCAGAGCTAGCAGGAATTCTGGGACATTTGGGGGATAAATTGGGTACAATTGCATCTCTCGCTCTCTCACTCAGGAAGCAGCCATCCTGACCGCATGACTCCATGTTTTCAGTCAGCATAGCTGTAAGGTATTCTAGTTGCTTTCTTTCCCTGGGTTGTTTCCTATTCCTTTCCCCTTTGGAAAAAAAACCAATAATGAAGCCTTTGGGGGGCCCCGCAGTATAACTGAATTGTGAGCGTGTGGGTGAGGCCCCACAGACATGCGGCCCGTCCACTCTGGGCTACCCTGTAACAGTAGTAATAAACTGCTATGCCCATTCTCTTTATGCTGCCTTTTCTGCCTCTCCACTTCAAATTCATTTCTCCCTTCTGTTCTAATGTGATTTTTAACCTATTCTAAATTAGAAATAGTGTGTTCTGATCTTTTATTGTGATAGTTGCTAGTTAGACTATTTTTTATTATATATTTTACACCATTGTTCATTTTTGTGCAGTGTTTGCTTTCTTTTCTCAGTGTAGTCCCCATAAAATTCCCACCCCCAGTTCACCCATGTACTGTCTCCATAGTCTTTTGTGCTCTTCCTGCCCTGTTTTGATCTCTGTCTTACCCCCTCCTCTGCAGAATGTCTCTGATTCATAATTGCCCTGTTTATTTTTGTGTTGTTGTGTTGTGTTTTTTATTGTTATTATTTTTACCCTGATCCCTCATTTGGTTCCCCTAGGTTCCTCCTATAAGTAAAATCACCCAATATATTTCTTTTTCCTTCTGATTTGTTTCACTGAACATAATCCATTCTAGCTCTACCCATGTTGCTGTGAATGACATGAATTTATCATCCACTGTGTATATGTACCACATCTTATATACCCAATCATCTATTTTTGGGCACTTTGGTTGTTTCCAAGTCTCACCTAGTATAAATAGTATTGCAATAAACATTGGGGGTGCAGGTATCCTTTTGAATTAATGTTTTTGTATCCTTTAGGTAGATCCCTAGAAGTGGAATTGCTGGTCATATGGTAGCTCCATTTTTAGTAATCTGAGGAACCTTCACACAGCTTTCCAGTTTGCACAGTTGTGTCAGTTTGCATTCCCACTAGCATTGTTGGGGGTTTCTTTTTCATTACATCCCATGAACATTTGTTGTTGCTAGTTTTTTAAATATATGCCATTCTCACTGGTATAAGGTGGTATCTCATTGTGGTTTTGGTTTGCATTGTAAGGGATGTTGAACATTGTTTCATATACCTATTAGACATTTGCATTTCCTCTTTATAGAAGTGTCTTTTAAATTCTTCTGCCCATTTTTGACTGGATTGTTTACTTTGTTTTTGTTGAATCATTTGAGTTCTTTGTATATCATTGTGATCTGTTGTATCAGTTTTATGAGTGCAAAAATTTTCTTCCAATCAATAAGATGTAGTTAGACTATTTTGACTTGAATACTTTTCAGTTTACATTTATTCATTGTTTATCCTCCAAAAATTCAGATGTTACAAAGTTTTAATTTTGACTACTTTATAAGCAACTTAAATAGCGTTTTAGGCTAATCAGTGCCATTTATTTGTATTATATTATAAGAGGCATAATCACTTTATCATAATCAATATTTTTTCACATATAACCAATGTTTTTGTTGACTGTTTTCTTTTGCAACTGAGACCTTATTTTAAAGTTCCATTTGTGAGCTCTTTTTCTGTTTTTGTTTGTCTGACAGTTATTTCCCCCCTATTTCTTAAGAGGTATAGACTAATATATTGACAGGTGTTTTATCTCAGTATGTTGGAAATATTATTATTCTGTATTTCATTGTCACTGTTGAAAAGTTAGTCACCAGTTTTATTGTTAGTCTGTTGTGGATAATATGTCTTTTCTGTGCATGCTTTTGATGTTAAAAAAAATCTTCTGGGTTGTCTGCAGTGTGATTAGATAGGGATTTTCCATCCATTCTGCTTGTTTTGCTTGGTCTGGTTTTCCTGGGTCTTTGTCTCTTAGCAATTCTGGAAAATTCGCAGTCATTATCTTGACTATTCTGTTACTTTTGACTATATCCCCTGTCAGAGAATGATTTCTTGGGTTAAAGATGAGAATATTCTTACTTTTTCTGTTCTTTTAGGAGTCTGAAAAATTTTCCTCCCTTTCCCTATTGGAGAGCTTTTAGGAATATTAAATATACCCTACTACTAAAAGTGGAAAAACTTTGTTAAATTTCAAGTTGAATGGAACAGATTATTTTTTGTCAGTAGTGTTTATTCTTTAACACACAAAAAAACTCAGTGACTAAAATAAAAATAAAAAATTGGGGTCAAATTTGATAGAAAAAGTGAATGAGAATGGATTACAAGATCGGGGAGTTCTAACTAGTTCTTTAATGTTATTCATGCCATATAAGAACTGGCACTATCTGGTTTCAGCATTTACTATACTCAGGATCTGTGTCATCAACTTTGAAATGTCAAATGCGATTTTTAAAGGAGACTCAGATGAAATCTCTCCTCGTCACACAAAGTGCATAAACAAGTTTTACTGACTTAAGGATGAATCCAGTGTTCATGCTTGATAAGCTGCATGGGAAGGTGAAATGCCAGAGTGTTGAGCTGACACCCAGAAAAAAACACTCTTTTATTTTTTTTCATTTTGACTTTCTTAGTTGCCCTGGAGTCAGAAACAGGTATTATTTTCCGAGAATGTTTCTGAAAAAATAGTTTACTTTGTGAATTCACATGCACAGACTCCTCTGAATGCAAAGTGTAAGACTTTAAACTCTGGGTCCCAGAAAAAAGCAAATGACTGACCCTTACGGATGAGGCTGGTGCCATAAGATCCTGGACCAAACCAACAGAAGACAGAAACCCCTACTCACCCCTGCTTCCTGGAGCCCACATGGACCCAAGATTTCTTCAGCTTGGAAGTGCTGTCATTCCTTTGAGTTCCTGTCGGCTGCCTAGAGGATGCTCTGTTATCTCTGATCAGCAGTTAGCAGGTTGTGGCTCCTCACCTTTGGGAGAAACTCAAGGATAGTGGTCAGATAGATAAGGACAGGCAGGTCGGATCTGTGTGAAAAATCTCACACACAGTAGCTTATTCAAGAATAATAAAAAAGTATTTAGTGCCCGCTGTAGTCTGGCATTATTCTAAAAGCTGGAAGTACAATAATGAGCAAAATATCCCATCTGTGCAGCTTATAGTCCTCCAGTGGAGAACAAGAGAGGGAGGGGAGCAGGAGGAGGAGAATGTGGAGGAGCAGGAAGGGAGAGAGGGAGGAGAATGTGGATGAGCAGGAAGAGAGAGAGAGAGAACTCCATTGGTAGAATTTAATGAGGCCTGGATAGGGGTTATGGGAGCAACTACCTGAAACCATCTCTGTGGGCCCTCCCTGGTTGCCCAAATGGTTAAAGCACTGCACTGACAAGCTAAAGCCACTTCCGCATGAGTTCGATTCCCGCCTGCCCTGGAGGTGACCACATGGCATGGCAGACCTCTCCTGACCCGCCCGCTGCCTCCCTCAGGAGTGTACTTCGTTGATCTGCCTGTTCTGCTCCCCACTCTGTCTCTGGTGAAGCCTTTCACCGGCCCTGAGCCTCTGGCCTATACCCCAGTTCTGTATAAATAAATAAATAAATCTTTAAAACAAACAAACAAAAAAACCATCTCTGTGTCCACTATGCTGGCTCCACAACTAAATTTGTAGTCAAAATTGTGATACTTCACAACAGCATGTTTAAAAGAGTGTGCTAGAAATCATCTTCCTAGAGTAAAAGAGATATGGAAAGGGAGCAAAGGAATGATGATAAAAATAATTATTTGACCCCCCTCGACCTTTCATAAGTGTTTCAAATACATAATATATCAAGGAAGGATGTTCAGCAAATACAACATTTGGTACATTTGCCTAACATGTGTAACTCTTAGATAAAAGTGGGAAAAGAAAATGAGCAAAAACTAAGACAAAATTAAGAATTAAATTTTATTTTCTATTTTACTTCCCTAACATTGTTATTTATTTTCCATTTAGCACACAAAATCTTTCATAAAATAGCTTGAGTTATTATATATCCCAAAATAAAAAACTCACTGATACTTGGTTTCTTAAAAAAACCAAAAACGACCCTCCCTGATGGCAAAGCAGGTTAATAGCACAGCACTAAGAAGCTAAAGTGCTCATGCATTTCAGCATGAGTTCCATCCTCGGCCCCGGAGGTGACGCACATGACACGGCAGACCTCTCCTCACCCACCCGCTGCTCCCCTCAGCATTGTACTTCGTCGATCTGCCTGTTCTGCTCCCCATTCTGTCTCTGGTGAATCC